>NC_092860.1:50594191-50635536 GCF_032062135.1 Pyxicephalus adspersus
AGTTCCCACGGTCCAGGAATCCCACAATGACATTATGATTCATAATGTCATTGTCGGATAACCTGTAAAAAATAAAAAAAGAACAAGTTTAAAATTAAAAAAACACATACGAAATAAATAATTTAAGAAAAAAAAAATTTTTTTTTTCCTCCCGAATTTTTGCTGTCGAATCTCGTGTTTTTCGGGTCGGGTCTACCCGAATTCGAACAGCCATATTCGGGTCGAATATAGGGACAACCCGAATTCGAACATCAACACTAGTAATGACAGCAGCATGGACATACACAGCTCTCATGCTGCTGGTGTATGAGAGGTAGGAATATTTCACAGTGCAAGGTGAGCGGGGACCACTGCCCTAAACCAAACCTCATCCTCCTTTCTTAGTCTGAACACTGTACTCACAACTAACCCCTATCCCAAGCTTTCCATTATGCTTGTAAACCCTTTGTTTCCCAGCCTGTACACATTTTCTTTAATACTCGCCCAACTTCATAAATTCAAGTATCTAAAGCCCAAACTTTGTTATAGTTTTTGGGTAGAGTGCAAAACCAAAACCCTGACAATTGAAAATTGCTTTGTGATCCATCTGCTCCAAACTTTTATAGTTGTCCCAAAACAGCAGGTATGTGTAAATCTTCCAGTGCCTACTCTGACTTTCAGACAAACTCCTCCTTTGGAACACGAGCAGACAAAAAAAAAACATTCTATATCTGAGAGTTGTTTTATCCCTTCTCTACTTATCTAAAAGTAAACCTTAGATATACGGTACATTAGAATACATTTTCAGGCCTCTGTAAAGTTGCAAATCCCAGTAACCATCTGACTCATGTTTACAACCCAGCATTCAGATCACAAAGAGTTACATGTTCAGCTGCTTTGGTTTCGTTTCCTGGTTCTAGGATCACTAGGGCAGTTCATTGTGCAGAAGATAGCTGAACTTGTACAATCTGCAGGTTATTGCTCATTTTCTGGCTTCTTTTGTAGGGTGCGAGTGCAGGCCTGATGGAATTAGAGAAGTTCAGAGTAGTGCTTTAATGAGGATTTGCCATGGACAGGCAGGACGACAGTCATCTTGGCTACCAGGTGCCATCTACAGAAGCTTTGTGTCGGCCTTCCATACAACAACTTTGTGGACTGTGTGGTTCTGGCTCCCCTGTACCTGTGTGTTTAGTAACCTGTGGGCATCATTTCTGTCTTGATTGCCTGGAGGGCTTTTGGCAGCAGCTTCCAAATTGTGAAAAGCCCTGCCCGACCTGTACCTTGCCCAGGGATGGGCAAGCAAGTCCGAGGCAACAACCACTAAAATGTAGCAAATGCCCACTGCATCAACCATGTATTGCCCGGTGGAGTTGTCTGACCTGTGGAGAGTCCTATTGCCCTGAGCATTTTCAGCCACACATGCTGGAAGAGGAAAGTGGTGGGGTGGCACTGGCTGGGCACCGTGTGTGTAATGCAATGGTAGAAGAGGCGAGGAGAATGAATACTGGCATTCACTGGTGCCCAGAGCACAGGGACAGGCAAGTGGAGATGTACTGTGGTGTATGCAGAGTGTGCATCTGTACCCTGTGTCCCCTGCTTGGCACTCATAAAGGCCACCAAGTGACTCTTTTACATCAGGAATCCATGCTCAAGAAGGTAAGCCAATTTGTCCATGCTAAAGCTATAGCGACAGTTTTACAGTTTTCCCCCAGTGCCGCAAGTATTTTACTGTCACTTGCCAAAGCCAGAGGTGCCTAGGTGGCATTACTGAGAAATTCCTAGAACCATTATCATTAGTTATGATTTTGTCTTGCCGAACAACATAACATTATAAAACAGAGTAACACAATGTTAGGCCTTTTTATTGCTGGGTATACACGGAGGGTTTAAAAAATGCATGTAAACATACCTATCACTTAAAATGCATTTTTATGCACTTTTACAAGCGATTTAAAGCTTGCGTTTAAAATGCTAAAAAACTCATATCATCAGGGTTTCCGTTTTCGCAGCCAATCAATGAATGCTCTCCTGATTGCTCCCGCAGCCCTAGCAGAGCTGTGGCATGTGATCTGCATCCAGGAACACATGCCACAGCTCCAATAGGACTTAGGGAGCAATCAGACGAGGGGAGCTGTTAGGAGAGCAAAGCTCTGCTGATTCCTCCCGTGGTCCTAGCGGAGCTCTTCTTTGTTCTCCTGACCGTTCCACTGATTGCTACGCTAGGGCTGCGGGAGCAATCAGCAGAGCGTTCATTGATTGGCTGAGAAAAGGGAAACCCTGATGATGCTTGAGCCGTCATCAGGTTTCCTCTTTCTCAGCCAATCTACGGGTGCTCTGCTGATTGCTCCCGCGGTTCTGACGGAGCAATTAGCGGAGCTCTGGTTTCCTGATTGCTTTCGCAGCCCTGGTGGAGCTGTGGCATGTGTTTAGCTGTTTATAAATGTGGAAAAACACCCCCCATTGAAGTAAACAGGCGCGTTTTCCCGCAATTTCTGAATATTTTATTTATTAAATATTGCAAAGAGCGTTCTCTATACTGCTCAAAAACAAGCCTTAAGGAAATGCCCTGGTGTAGTTTAGCTCACTCGAATGCATGGGCTTTTAAATGGTAATAAAGGTCACCTTATAAATTACAATCTGACCTTACAATTAGGTTTATCATTTTTGTATTCAGCCAATCAGGCTTTTGTAATTCTTAGTTGATGGTAAATATATGGTAGCTAAAAGGATGTAAACAAAAAAAGTGCAAAACTTTTTTGTGTACCACAGTGCGAAAGTAAGAGTGGGCTGTCTGACCCCATCATATGGCCACAGTACAATGCACAGTATGTGGCTACATAGATATGAACCAATTCTATGGATATAGACTGCTAGATAGAGGAGAGCAATGAGCTCATCATGATGATGCTGCTGCTCCTTGTCCAATCACAAGTTGGGGTGAGGGGAGGCCACACAAAATGTTGTGGTAACCTCAGGACTACCTGGACAAAATTCTAGATCTTTTGACAGGTAAAACAGCTCTGCTAAAAAAAATGTTTTATTGGGTATTTTACGTTTATCTCTTTAATAACCTGCTATTAAATATTAGCTTGCAAAGTTCAGGTGATAAATCAAGATAAGAAGGATTTATAATGTAATGGTGACCAGGGGCAGATGTACTAAAAGCTTTGTATGTGCAGGCAGGATGAAACATTTTATTAACTCTATTTGGAGGGAAAAAAAATTACTTTTGCCTCAATGTCTTTTTACACATATAAAATATTTTGTTCAGCATCCCATACTTCTGGGTGTTCCAGATACCTGTATTTCCTCTGTGCCTCCCCATCTCCCATTACCATCTGCAGGTCCACTGGTCACTAATGTTTTCTTCCAGGAGCCACAGCACACAATGCAATCTGACACACCAGGATCAGGCACCCAGAACTGTTTTATCCTACAGAGACCACCTGCATTTTTAATTCTAAAAAATGTGGGGTAGTTTTTAAATACAAAAAAAAATCTTTAAAATGAAAATAACTATTTTTGTGTACTAATTGTATACTGGAACAAAACAATAAAAGTCACAACTGCTGAAATGTGGGTGTCCAGAACAACTCTTATTTTCAGAAACTAAAACTTAAATGGTCTGTGCATTTTGATTTAGAATGCAGCTAAATGCAATTCAGTTGGTTAATTTTTAAGCACCTTTACCCAGTTCTTGCTTTTATATATGCTGAAAGTTAGCCTGGGAGTTGCCTATTTGCTGTCCATGGTATGTAAATATTAGTTCTACAGAAAAGGAAATATAAAGTTCACATAGAATGCTGATAATTGCAGTCAGTGTACAAAGGTTGTGTCTACTGGCAGGAACATAATAATCAGTGTTTTCTCTACCCATATGTTTACCATAAAACAACTGTCATATTTGCAGATTGGAATGTTTTATGAATATTCAGACATTCTTGTGACATACAGTATATGAACCCAAAATAGACTATGCCAGACAATGGCAGATATAAGTATGCAGTATGCAAAACATGCTTAGAGATTCATTGCATCTATCAGTTTTTACATTTTTGATCTAATAGCTTCTGTTCAGCATTGGGACCAAATAGCATGCATTATACAAGTAGCATAGATCATTCCTATAATACCATGTATTGTTTAATCCAGGGCAGGATTTAATTTAAGACATAGAAGCCCATATTTAAAGGGCTCTCAGAAGTGCACACATGACTTCCCTGTAGTGGCACAGTAGGGTTAATTTTTATATTATAATTGATTTATAACCCACTATTATCTTTCATAGGACTGTACAAAGTAAGAAACAAGCACGGGCATAGTACAAAGGTGGCAAACAATATAAATGTCACAGCAAGTAATACAGACAATGTGTAAGAAAACATATAGCAATTATATATGTACACTGTAGAACGGTGTTTCTCGACCTTATTAACATTGAGGATCTCCTTGAAATAACTTTTAGGTCATCAGGGAACCCCTGCTATTATTATTATATCCACATATCACAGTACATTAGTGTGGTGGTCAGTGGAAGAATGTTGCCCTTTCAGATAAACCACAGGATCGTTGGTGTCAGTTAAACTGACCTGTAAGTCACAAACTGCTCATTGCTCACAGAATCCTGGTTGAGAAACACACCTATAGAGACTGTCACTTTTTTTTTTTGGTCAAACCCAATGTGAAAAGACCCTTCTTACTTCCCCCTGTGCTGTAAACTACTTTTGTAGAACGGGGTATTGGCCCTGTCCTTTTTGTGCTCCCCCTCCTGCTGAAGCATCCAAGACAGATGCATCCTGCCTACCCTTTGGCCTCTTATCGCTTTGGCAAAAGCATTGACGTTTTTCCTCTCCAAACCTACAATGAAGCTGTGTGATATGGGACATCAATGACTTTATTTTTCTTAATAGACAGTCTTCATATAGTGCCAACATATTACTCAGGGCTGTACATTAAATATGGGTTACAAATGACAGACAGATACAAACATTGAAACAAGAGACGACCCTGCTCAGAAGAGCTTACAATCTACTTAATGGATTCTTACAGACTTCTTTCAGGAAGTGACAGGAAAGCTCCCCAACTGTACACAGACTGCACAAATGAACCCTTCAACTTTTCCGTACCCCATTGAAAACTAAAAAAAAAAAAAAGAAAAAGAAAAGTTGTGGCAGTATATACATTCTAATACAATTTCTTTTGTATTATTTATAGAAAAAGAAGAGCCATAAAACATCACATCATTGGGAATGGGCATGGAAATGGCACTTGAGGTTATGATTTGACCAGACTCCATGCACTTTTCTCCTAACTTTTGTAGAAAATGTTGCTTTTTCGGTTTAGCAAACTGCAGACCATTTGCATGTACTTATTTATAAGATTTGACATTTTTTGATCTGTCTTTTTTTTATTTGAATATATAGTATACGTTTATGGAAATTATTAAGTAACTTCAAGTGTACCCTGTTAAATTTATACATCTTCTGTCCTTCCAGAGTTGAAAGTTATTCTGTTATTTAAATGCATTGGATGTCTGCTACAGTTGCAGTAAAAAAAAAAAAAAAACAAGCATATCTTATGAATAGGGAGGAATTGCTTGTGTTCATTGAGTTGTTGTGGGGTAGCTGTAATGGACTGTTGTCCCGTAGACCACCAAGCATGATTTGAGCTGTCATCCAAATTAAAGCAGTACTAAACTGTTAAAACAAAAAACTATGAGCAGGCAGATCCTATATTGTAAAAAATAACCTGATTGCACTTTTTTAAATACACTCAACCCATGTCTTCATTCCATTATGGGTGCCAACATCTTCTTTTGCTCCTCCATAATAGCGGATTGCTACCATTCTAAGGAATCCAAAGTCCCTAAAATGTAAAGAACATGAATATTTCAATGGGGTCAGAGTAGTCCCTAAGCACCCCAAGAGGGAGTCATTTAAAGTCTGGCAAACAAAGAAATGATTTATTATCATGGTAAAAGTTTAACGGGCATATCACAACTTCAGTGCAGGTTGCCTTAGTCCATAATAAACCTGGTTAGACCTGAATATAAGTTGTTCTTCTAGTTGTCTACAATCTGTTGATATTGACAGGGTGTCTAAAATGGAGAAAGGCTACTTTCTGAACATAAACATTTATTTATACATACAGATAAAAAAAACTATTTATCTTTATGTATAAATCCTACAATCTGTCCTGTTCAAACTACTTCATATTGTACTTGTAATTTTCCACCACAGCATCAACAGGTAAAGCAGGTGCAAAGCCTGCATTAGGTCAATGGGGAAATGTTCCCTTGAAAGCTTGTCATCTGCTCAAGCTGCAATAAACATGAGAAATTCCTCCTTATTAAATACACAAGATGTTATTTGCTGTTTCTGTTGCTCTTTAGGGTTATCTGTACTGGGTGAACCACAGCTTTTCAGATAGTTTGTAGCAACTAACTCTTGTGGATCTACAACAGATGGGTAAAGTTATCCTACAAAAATCAGTTCATTTTCAAGGATTGGCAATGCAACTTTAAAATTGTTAATGTAGTTTTATTGATATGAGAACAGTGTTTAGGTTTTAATTTAAACCCTTCCTTTGCTATCCCAAAATTTGCTGTTGGCAATATTGTAATCCGAACCTGATAGTATAAGAGTTTAGGAATGGATACGAAGAGAATGAATATGATCCTTAGAATTCACATCACTCAGACTTTGAGGGCCCATTTAGATTCATACATTGTGTATGCAGATTAATTAAAGTATCCCATTCAAAATGAATGGACAACACATGCTGACATGCAAAGAAAAGACTCGTTAATTAAACACAGCCCGCGGTGAAGCACTACAATGTGTTGTGGTGTGCTGTGGATCTATGTGTTGTACCATAATAGATAGAACTATATAGACCCCAAAGATAAACTCCTGGCATATATAAAATGGATTATTTAGGATTTGTATTCATTAAAATATAAACATATTTCTTTTTCAATACTGCAAGTAAAAGTACCTAAATCTTTGTTTATATTAGAGTCCCATACTAGCACAGCAGTGAGAGGGCTGTATGGTCAAATATTTAGGTTCTACTCCATTCCACAAGTTACATGAGATAAGATAAAGCCTTTTTAACAACTTTCAAAAACATGAAAATGGGAAAAGCTTTTTTCTAAATATGCTTCATTTCTGTGGACATATAGGAGTCAATTTGTTTTCAGAGTACACATAACCTCTATTTGCTTGTAAAAGACAGGGAACGGGTTCTGGGAAATTTGATCATATGTACACACTTATTCTATTCTGAATTCTAGCTAAACAAAGGAGTCATCTAGATCAGGAGTTGGCAAACTCCGGCTTTTAGGCCAGATACGGCCTGGCCTGTAGTTCATGCTTCATAGTTCACAGTATAAAGAAAAGATAGTTATGAAAAAAACCCTCATCAGTTATTTATTGTTCTGCATACTTAAATTTTCTTTTCCTTGGGGTTGTGGTGAGATGTTTCCTTTGTCTGCATACATTAGGATATATTGTGTCTTTTTTTTCTGAAAGTTGGGAGGCATGTTTATACTGCTGCCATTTTGCAATTATCATGATGTAGAATTGCAGAATGGCCCCTGCACAATAATTACACTTTTTTCATGTTCTAAGATGTAAAGTTATGTGAAATGCAGTAGAAACTTTGGTCCAAACATCCAATAATAGGCAAGACTGGAACAATTTTGTAAGTTCCTCTGCACCTGATCGGAAGTTTGTGTTTCTAATATTACACTTCACACTTTAGTATATCACATGCCTAATGCCTACATATCGCATGGACAGAAGAGTGATTGCTTTGTTGTGTGATTACTCTCCAGTGACAAAGATCACCAGCTGGAGGAGCCAGTGATATCATTTCCCAGCTGCTTCTCTGAATTTTTTTTGTCAGACTTGGTATCCCTTGAGGATATTTTATTCAATTTCTGTTCTTTTAATAGTAAGCATTGGTTGCATGCTTCTTCCAAGCTGGCTGCCCACTATTTTTTTTTTTTTTTATAATGGTCAGCTAACAAGCAAACATGGTTGTGTTTCTCATATTTAGTTATTAATATTATTTTGCATACTGCTTTGTGCTTGTGATTTTACATCACTTATGACATGAATGTGTGAATAACTTACAGACTTATTATTTTATGTATTTTTGTATTTAGTTATGCAGTTTTTTTGAATAACTTCAAACTTATACACTTTAACCAATTGCTCAACCTCACTAATCAAGTGTATGTAACCCTCTATGATTGGCATCATGCTTCACTATATTCAGATTGTGTTATTAAATCATTTTTTGTAAATATTTTGCAAAGTATTTACCTGAAGATCCTGATAAAAAACAGCACTTTATGTTGCATACTGGCAACAGTAAAACTGCGTACACACGTGCAATAATTATCGTTCGAACAAACGACTAACAACCGTTAAACATTAACAAAAAAGTCTACAATGACGCCGATGAACGAGAATAGTCGCTGGAAACAAATGAGCGTCCCTGCGGATCTGATTGGGTGAAGATTGTTTGCAATCTATTGTGTTTACGGTCGTTCAGTGATCGTGGATGGTTCTGCAGTACACTTTCTCCTTTACGTCACTTCCAGCAGCGTT
Source organism: Pyxicephalus adspersus (assembly GCF_032062135.1). Lineage (NCBI taxonomy): Eukaryota > Metazoa > Chordata > Amphibia > Anura > Pyxicephalidae > Pyxicephalus > Pyxicephalus adspersus. The sequence continues at coordinate 50,602,789 of NC_092860.1, forward strand.
CAAATGATCGTATCTAGCGTTTGTACATTGTTGGTGGATTATATTTGAATGATCGTATTGTTACAGCATGTACAGAATTGTGCACATTATGATCGTTTAAAAAAATCATGCATAATCATTAGTCGTTCGTTTTCTAACTACAATCATTGCACGTGAGAACCTAGCGTTAGTAAGTGGTAGTTTTGCAAATCTACCATGAATAGTGTGTGCATGGCTACTGTAGACCTGATACCAGACCAAACCAGATAAAAAGCTAATGTGTACTGCAACATTGATTGTAGGAAATCATTTTTTATATTTCTTAGGCCCTTAGGCCAGATACGGCCTAGCCGGTAGTTCGTTCCAGCCTAACGCCCCCTGGCAGATCCGGCCTAATGTTGGCAACCCGTGGCCCGGAGCCGCAGGTTGCTGGCGGTTCAGCCAGGGGGGATTAGGAACTACCAGAACTGCCAGTACTCAAATGCCAAATTGCTGTGGCTCCCCTATTTATCGTGTCTGGCGTTACTACTTCTGCCGCTGCGGTAGTATAAGGAACGCTCCCTGAAGGGAAATCCCTCTCCTCCGCAATGCATATGGACGAGAGGGATTTCACTTCAGGGGGCGTTTCCTGGTGGTGGGCGGGACTCCAGCCTAGTGTGCTCCCACCCACCTCTGAAATGGCCTAGTGGCCATAAAAATTTGCCGACCCCTGCTTTAGATTGAAGAGTAATGAGGGTACGGCTCTGTTATTATATGAACAGTTTATGGCCTTCTATGTGTTAAAGGAAATAGTTAAGACTCCCTTTAGTTGATGTCAGACTATCCATTTAAAATGTTTAAATCTTTGCAGTTCTCTGACTAGATCTTTTACCATCTTCAGTTAAAAAAAAAAGTTTGGAAATAGGCAAACCATAGAGAAGGATCTTTTTTATGAAATAAATAAAATCAAATAAAAATGCACGTAGGGGCAAATATTCTGTTTTGTGTTTGCCTATTGCCAATCTAAAAAGAAACCGTAATTTGATTGGCTGTTATGGACAATAGAGCCCTTTCTGAGACAGTCTCATTAATCATCACAGCGAGTGAACAGCTTGCAGTCTGAAGAGGTATTGTAGCATTGGTTAGCATACAAAAGTAACATTTGTAGAAGACAGACTTTGAAATAAAAGTCCTGAATAGCACCCATGTAGCAATACTGAGCATGTGCTGCTTTTTGTTTGGTGAGTTTCTTCCCAAATCAAAATGGCTATTTTCATGCCAGAGAGATGTTTTGTTTATTTGACTCCTCCATGCCAAGTTCCAATGTTTTCTCTTTTATTTCCATGATAATTTGGTCACTGGGGCAATGTGTCTGATTCTTCATTTGACCTTGGCTAAAAGAAAAGGTTGGCAGCTGCCATTTTTGTAATAAACAAGCAATGAAAAGGGTTCGCTGTGCATAATGAGTTATGGTAATATGTTTGTTTGATCATTTGTTTTTTAGTATAGTTTATTGTTGGACCAAACAATTAACTTTATAAAAATTATATTAAAATCTAAATTCTAATTATCTGTAAATGTCATGATAGGAAATGAAATTACAGTTTGTGTTCTTTGGACTGTCTTGCTTGCCAGCCACTGAATGCTGCACATGGCTGCCATGGCTCTGAACCTAACCATAGTGCTGCTGGTGCTGGAGACTGGGAGAGCATATGCACTGTTTTTAGCTGGCGATAGTAATCAAAGCAAAAAAAGTTTAAAAGAGTCAGCTAAACATGAAAAATTGTGTATTCATAATTAGGATTTTTATCCAGAAGTTGAAATTTGTAGTAGTTGCATTGTGGGGAGCTGCAGTGTGGGTGCTGTGCTTGCTAATGTAATGGTGCCATTTAACATGCATGTATTATCATGTGTTGTGATAACAAGCATTTTAACATGCATTACTGTAACAACTCAATCTGCATAGATTTAGCAACATTTTTCAGATATTAGCAAACCTGATTAGTTCCTTCTTACCATCTTTTTTGTAAATCTCCAGCCTCTGCTTTATACTGATTGAATCAGACGGTGCCATCTACAATCCTTGTTATCTCCTTCCTGCTCATATGGGTATGCAGGCGTTTAATGTGTGTTTTACTGCATGGTATGCTATGTTTTCATGCCAATTTTACATATATGCAAAGGAAAATATAAATGTACACAAGGTCTTATCTAGGGGTTGTGTTGTTTTGAGCACTTTCTATTGATGATGCATAAAGCATGACCTTTAGGAGCATTATTGGTGATGCTTTTTGTGATTGTGAACAAAATTGAGTTATTGGTCAAGTTGATGCTTGGTGTATTCAAGTTGAAGATTGATATAGTCAAGTTGAATTGGAAGTGTCCAGCAAGAATCATGAGCGGATATTACCAACATCAACCCCACCACTCTCCTCGATAGAAGGGTCATCCAGAAAGGAGAAGTCATAGTCTGGGTGTAGAGGAGGAACCAAAATGAAGTGGCCACAGCTAGGATGGAAACATCTGCCAAGGTGGAGGGGTCAACACTTTTTCAATTTGCCCACCCTCCGACCAACCCATTCTGGTGGCTTAGATCCTCAACTATACCTACCTACTGCCATGCCAAATTTTTTTCCTTGCTGTCCCAGTCACCTCTTCCCCTTCCACTGCTTAGGGCTGTGGTGGCAGTACCATGGGGATCCGGCAGTCAGACTAAAAAGCAGTGAGGCCATTCCAAACAGATTTCCAGGTGTTGTGTTGTTGGCCACCCCACAGCTGCCAACCTTGGCACTGGATGTCTATTGCCTAACAATAAATACAGCCATGTGATTACATAGTTCATTTATTTAGGTATATGTTGTTTGGTAGTAGCACCTTGATATTCCCTTTCTTTATCACATGGGTTTAAGCTTTGCTTTGTGTTCTCTCATCCTCACTATACTTTAATAGCAAATCGATTTAATTGCATCTTGGCGATTTTGCCAGTTGAATGGAGCAATCAGGCAGGTAAGAATGATTATTGAAGAAAGGACACCACGTGTCAATTTCTGCAATAAAGTCCTACCTGATCACAAATTTATAAAGTGGGACTAAGGGAGCTGCATTGGCAGTAGCTCTCCCACCATGCATAAGCAGCTAAGACTTTTGTAAATTCATATTTCTTGATGTAGCCAGCTGTAAACATTCCTGTTGATATTACTGTCAAATACCACTTCAGCTCTAAACCATTAATGTAAATAGCTAAGCTAATGCATATGTAACTATATTCATGTTCACAAAGTAGATGGACAGAAGTAGGCAGAGCTCTGGTTGTTTACTGACATCTGGTGGATCACTTGAAATATGAAAGTTAATCAAGGTATAAAAGAACTGGCAACTCCACTAAGAAACATGTTGGCAATTTGCCACAGACTTCCATTATTATTTTTATTTTAAGTTGGTAATTAATTACTGCCACATGCTAAAAAAAGATGTTACTTAAAAATGCTGACAAATAGGCAGCAAAAGTCATCTTTTAATTAGTGTACTTAAACACTTCTTCTACAACTTGACATGCAGGCAGTTCTTTTTTTTTTTTTTGGATTAGGGAAAATGCAAGTTCAGCAATCTTCTAAAGCAGCCTCCTTCTAGTTTTTTTTACTATCAAGTCACAAATAAGTTAACTTTTTTCCTCTATGTCTTGTATATTTGATAAATATGAAACATATCTGTAAAAATGGAATGCTATCATTTGCAATAATTATTAAAAATATTTATAATCAATTTATAAAATATTATAAGTAATAAAACAAAGCTTTATTACAAGGCAAGAGCAAGGGTCACAACAGAAGATCCAGTAATTTCACCTATTATGTCTCAACCCACAACTTACACCTTTATATAATTATGATGTCATATGATGGGTATTTAGAACTGTGTTCATTAAATTTGCAGTAGCAATACCTTTGTATCCCTTGTCCAACTGAAAACTTTTTTTCACTTTTGTAATCAATGCTTGTTATGAAGACAAAATTTGGGGTGATCAGTGCTGAAGCACTAGACTTCCCCTCTTGAAACGTTTCTACATTTCCTGTTGCCCCCCAAAAAACAGGTGATGGGTCTCTATCAGTTTTTGTGGATGCAGACCCCTGAAATCCTAAAAAGAATACATCCATGCCTAATTTCAAACTGTATTTTTTTTATATCAATTGCTAATATGAGGGGGTGCTGAGAAGTTCCTGGCTTTGCCCAGAAAGAAGAGAGCCAGAGTTATGAAATGACACATTTATTCAGCATATTCCCCTCTGAGACTGATGCACTTGGTACAGCGTAGTTGCAGCTTTTCTAGACTGTTCAAATAAAAGTTCTTTGGTTGGGCCGCTATTCCGCTCTCAGCAGCATCTTTGACGTCAGAAATGTCCTCAAAACGTTGCCCCTTCAGGTGTTTCTTCAAATTCGGGAACAGGTAATAGTCTGAAGGGGCCAGGTCAGTTGAATAGGGGGGATGGTGGACCAACTGGAAACCCAGGGTGTTCAATTTGCCAGCCACAACGTTGGATATGTGCGCAGGTGCATTGTCCTGCAAAAAAAGGACAACTTTGGTCAACTTTCCACGGCGTTTCGACTTTCTTGACTCCTTCAGCTGGTCCAGGAGGTTAGCATAATACTGTTTCCTGACACTAGAGCCCTGAGGTAGGTATTCCACCAACAGAATACTATCTTTGTCCTAGAAAACGGACGTCATGACTTTTTTTGACCGACTTCTGGGTTCGGAACTTCTTCGGCCGCGAATCCCGCTGTGGCGCTATTCTTTTGACTGTTCCTTGGTTTCAGGATCATAGATGTGAGACCAGGTTTCATCCTCGGTCACTAACCTGGCCAAAATGTTCTGCGCAGCTTCAAAATGGGCCAAAACAGCTTTGGTTGCTTCAACTCGTTCCTTCTGATCACTGTTCAAACATTTCAGCACCCACTTTGCTGAAAGCTTGCACATGTATAGGTTAGTGGTGATAACAAACCCAAGACGTTCCCGTGAGATGTCAAGTATCTGGGCTATGTTTTTTGAGTATATTCGCCGGTCCTCAATAACCAGCTCATGGACAGCATTGCTGGTTGCCGGGTCAGTTGAGGTTGGGGGGCGCCCACTACCAGGCTCATTTTCAACGATGAAATGCCCAGTCTTCAAACGAGATATCCAGGTTTTGACAGTGCTATAGGAAGGACACTTCTCCCCCAGTGTTTGTGACATCTCAGTGTGAATGTCCTTTGCTGACTTTCCCTGGAGAAACAAAAACATCATGACGGCCCATGACTCCAATAACGTGAAACTTGCTTGTTCCTCACAGCTTCTCACTAAAAGAAACAACAGTTTTAAGAATTGCAAAGGCCTGATATTTGCACAGTTACATACTAAGATATTAGGCTGTCATATGCCCCCACAATAATTTTTCTATTTCATCTGGAAGGGGGCAAAGCCAGGAACTTCTCAGCACCCCCTCGTACAGTGGAACCTCAGTTATCCGGCACCCACAGGGAATGGCCGATTCTGGATAAGTGTAGTTTCCAGTTAACTGAGCTTACTCCTGAAACTGAGGTTTCTTAGCCATTCAGCACTAGACTTGAATGGGGAGACTTGTCCCCATTCACCTCTAGTACTGAATAGCTAAGAAAAGGGAAACTCTTGTGACGCTTGAGCCATCATCAGGGTTTCCCTTTTCTCAGTAAATCACAGAACAAAGCAATCAGCGGAGCTCTGCTCTGCTCTCCTGGCAGCTCTGCTCTCCTGTTTGCTCCCGCAGCTCTAGGGGAACTGTAGTATGTGTTCTTGATGCAAGAGCAATCAAGAAAGCGGAGCTGTCTGGTGCCGGTTGTCTGAGTTTTCCGGTTATCTGAGTTCCGCATAACCAGGGTTTTACTGTATTTACCTTTACACATTTACACTGTTCTCTCACATATCGGTATGCGTGCCAGAACCAAGTCAGGCATTTAAAAATTCCAAATATGGGAAAGCATGTGTCTTCCTTCCCCAAGGGGGGGTCTAAGTTCCATTCATGTTCATTTGGAGCTTACACCATGGCTTTTTTTTCCTGACTGCAGCATGTGAATGATCAGGTAGGGAAGCAAAAGGAGAGTAAGTGTAAGCTGGCAGAGAGGTGCTGGTTATTAGGTATATATACTGCATATTCTTTTATAAGCCCTTCTAAAATAATTCAGAAACAATTCAATTTGTTGCATCCCAAAATGTCTGGAATTTACCTGATCTGTATATGTTTAGAAACCCTTTACATGAAAAATGGTGAAAACCATCCAAATACTTTAAGGGTAATCAGTCTGATGCAAAAAAAAGTTTTTCCTACCAACAGCTATCAATTGCTTACCACTGTCTTCCTTTGCATTATAAAACCATTCTTAAGGTAATGATTTCAACTTAATTTTTTCTGTGCCAACGTTTGTAAAATCTCACATCTCTTTCTGTCCATGTGTCAAGGAGTGAGGGAGATTCCCCAATGATTAAGTAGACCACAATAAAATCCTTATAAGGGGTTCTCGCCCTACTTTTGAAGAAAACTAAATATAAAGATTGGCATTACCACTTTAGGAGGCAAGGCTTCCACTCCTTTACCCGCAAAGTGGTAAATTATTGACCAGAGAAGCAAGAATCTATTTTTCTTGGTTAACAGTGGTGTAGTAAATTGCTTGTCAATCACTAAGACAAAGTTGGGGTTGGGCAGATGGCAAGTAATGTAATTTTTGCACAACTTTCTCCTGCAATTAAAGCGTGTCTTTACTATTTAGTAACAACATGTCAGACGACAGGTATTCCTGTGTGTTTGTTGGCTGATGTTTTCAAATTAATGTGTGCATTTCATGTAATTGTGGTTCTCAGTACAAAGGGCCTTTTATCAGGCCAAGGGACATATACAATATCTAGCACCATGCTTGTGTTATATTGCTTGCTGGTAATATTGTCCCATAGGCTCAATCATGAAAGAATAGTCTGTGTATTGTATTTTTGTAAAATTTAATCATACATAATGTTACATGTTTACAGACCAGTTATCCTCTCATATTTGGATTTGTTCATTATTTCTTTTGCATTTTTTAAAGTGTGACATGGTAAGTAAACAAGGAAAAATGGAGAAGCAAATACTTCTGTGTAATAAGGTATTTGTATAAAAACAGGCTGGAGACATTCAAGAAGAAGAGTTGGCACTAGGGTGGGTTACAGGCTAATACAGGTAGGTTAAGACATGAATATAGTGGAATGTATTTGTGATCATCACATCATGCCTCCATTCTCCACCAGCATCTAAAACTTTAATCAAAGAGGGTTGCTCACTTCACTCTTCATGTATAGCTGTAAAGATGGACTGGTGACAGATGGAATCTGGCCCTGTTTATTACCCATTGTTGGTCAGGTATATGCACATGTTATAATGAAGTGTTTCCATTTTTTAATTACCAATAGTGATGATTGGCATTATACACTGTGCACTGGTAACAGCTGAGCAAGCAGATCTTGCTGGAGTGTATTGCAGTCCTTCTGCTACTGAAAAAAGTGAGCCATACAGCCTTGCTGAAAACAATGTGCTATAGTAATAAACTTTCCTATTTCTTGTAGAAACTGATGAACAGATGCCTGGAGCAGCTTGATCTAAAGAGAATCAATGTACTTGGCAACATACAGAATATTGAGCAAGCTGCCACTGAACTTAAGGTATGAGGAACAAGAGAACATCACAGGGTTTAATTCAATACACACATGCTGTATGTATCCCATGTGTTTGGCATTTATTTTACAGCGCTTACAATCAAAGTCAGCAAAGCTTGCACTTAATAAAGGATATCTTTTTTTCTCCTTAACTCCTGCTAATGCATATTAAAAGTACAGGTTATAAGTAAAAAGTATATAAGTAAATACATATAGCACAAAAATAGTTATTATGCATTTTATCCATACAAAAGTATCTTCCAAAGAATACTTTATAAACTGATATCTATTTGTACAATATTAGTCAGTACTGATGGTAAGATAGCTGGATAAATACTGGTCACCATGTTGGACACTGCTAATAGGGAGGTGACTATAACAAGGGACCAAGAATGGCTTTACAGGAGGCTTTATGAATTGAGGTCAGGCCCAAAGCATTTACCTTATGGTATTGACTTTCTACCAGCATCTTTCTGTCTTTAATGTTATAAAATAAATGCAAGCATTATATTGAGGAAGGTATTTACTTAAAAGCCCAAAAAGCCTACCTGTTCTCACATTCCATTGTTCCATCTGTCATCTTCCTAACAAAGACAGTTGCTTTGTCTATGAGCTATTTCATTGATCTACTTTAAATCCTATGTCTTCAAATCTCTGCTCCCCCTCCATTGATTCTACTCATCCCTTGTGTCTCTGCTCCACTTTATATACCCCATTCAACTCCTCTGTCTCTGCTCTGCTTTACTTATTTCGTTCAACTCCTGCGCCCTTGCTCTAATTTTTGATCCCACTCATCCCCTATGTCTTTGCTCTCCTTCCCTGTTACCACTCCTCTAGGTATCCTATTAGCTTCTGACATCTGATCTCATCTCTTTCATCTCTGTTTTCTTTCTTAGTTCCCTTTCATCTTCTGCGCCTTTGCTTTCCTTCAATGATCTTACTCTGCTCTGCTGTCTCTGCTCTCCATCACTTCAACCATATCTCTACTCCTGCATTATTACTATCCTTTACCATGCCTATTCAGCTACGGTGTCTTTGATCTGTCCCCACTTATCTCTTGTGTCTTTGCTCTCTTTGGTGATCTCACTTAGCTTCTGTCTCTCTACTTTGCATCATTGTCCTTGTTCAGCTCTTGTGTGTCTTTTTATCCTTCTCTGTCTCCACTCTCTACATTACTGATCCTATGTTGCTAATTTGGTTCAAATTCACTGTCCTTATTCAGTTCCTGTAGGTCTAATCTCCTTTGTGGTCTTCAGGCAATGTGGCCCTGTTGTGCATCACTATCCCTAATCAGTTATTGTGTCTCTCCCCACCCTTACTAACTCTGCTTGACTTCTATGCTTCTATTTTCCTTGATTGCTGCCAAAGTCTTGAATCTCCTTTACTGTACCCGCAAATCTCCCATGTGTCTTCTTTTACTGGCTCCATTTTTCTCATACGTCTTTGATATCCTTCCCACTGAGCCCCCTTGTGTCTTATATCTATTTCTGTCTTAATTGCACATCTGTTTTTTGTTCTTGCTCTCTGCTCCCAAGCATCTCCTGTGTATCCTCCTTTACTATCCATGCTCATCATTTGAATCTATGATCTCCATGACTATCCTGGTTCAGCTTTTGGGTTTCTTTTTTACCTAACCCACCCACTCTTCTAAACTATTGCCCAATACTTTTTATTAATCTGGTGACAAATAATAATATTTATAGTACAATGTAAGGCAGCCTCCAGACTACACTATTACGTTTTCCTGCCCATTTAAATAGAAGCTTCCTCAAACACAACCGTAGTGTACATAAGCATATATAAACAGGAACACATTAAAACTCTTTGGAGTGCAAAATCCTATATTGGATAAAACCATGAGAACACACTACAGTTTTTAGATTATTATTTATAAAACATCATCTGGAAAAGCAATATTTTGTTACACATAAATAGCATGATCTAAAGGTTTGCTCTTTCTACATATTTAATATAGCATGTTGAACTATATTAGTATTTGTAAAACAGGAATCCCCAAGTTAACTGACATCTGGAAAAAGTAAGTTGACCTATTCATCATATTTAATCAAACGATTGATCTTTATATAAACAGTGCCTACAGATGAAGATGATATACTTAGAACACGGCATAGTATATTCATTCTTATCTAACGTAAAGGCAATGCAGATTTTTTCACATAGAAAAAGGTACACCCCTATATATAGCACCACTTCATGTCCATGAAAGTAGAGCAAAGTGTACCAGAATTTGTATTTGAAAAAAGATATAATGTTTATTTGTTAAAATAAGTTGAAAAAGTCCACAATTTTCACAACATGCACACCTTTTCACTTGACTGTAATCACAAAATAGCTTAGTTTGCAAATATTAGATTCTTTCCACAACTTCCTAAAGTTAATAATTGCCACTCCCAGGTCAGAAGAAGAGATATGAAAATAGTTCAGATGTATGCACATTAATATCTTTTCCCCTAATTAAAGTTTCTTTTTTCCAATTGTTCCGCAACTTTTCCTATGACACTTGGTTTTCCCTATGTCCCATGCACATTCTTTGGGCCAGTCTGTGTGAGCGATGGTAGAGGGGTTACATAGCAGTAAAATCTGTTGGTGGGGTAGTTTTAAAACACAGAAACAAGAGCGTATTTAGTGCCAATGTTCATCGGCTTTTGGTCATGTCAGATATACGTCTACCCCATACACATCTACGGACATGAAAAATCACCTTCAAGAATGATAAAGGCAGATCAGAAAAAGATCATTTACTGGTGAAATGGGCCTGCAGTAAAATCTGAATGATGTTAGAAGCATCTCAGTCTGTTATCAATTGTGCACCTTATTTGTGGCCCAAAGACCATTGTCAATGAAGGGAAAATTAAACTTTCATTTTCCCTCATATCCATAAGGAAGGAATAGCTCAACCTACCCCCTCAAATCTCTATACATGCTTAGATCCTTCTCCGCAATCCATTGTTTATAAGGGAACTCCTCCAGATCTGCTTACAAGAGTCCCCCTACCCTTTTGCCTCCATCCCTCTAGGCCCCTACATTCACAAACCTAAACTTCAGGAAAAACAATTTCCATTCCATTTAACCTAAATTACCCACAAACATTTTATAATTAATACTCTTACCACTAAATGTTTTTACGTACAAGTACATTTACCTTTCTTTTAAATGGCAATTATAGCATGTTGCCTTTGGTTTTATGTGAGATACATTTTTATCAGAAACCTGGACCCAGACAGTGTCCTTAGTAGGGTTAAAAAACCAGGCTTGCAATGCCTACCATCAAGCTGCCAAGTGTATTTATTGTATTCAGTGATTCGTGGTGATTGCATGTTACGTAAAACAAAGGGTTTTCTTCTTCTAGCTGTATTACACATTGCAGTTTTCACAGGAAATAGCTTTTTCTATTCCAAAGTCCTAAATTGATTACCTCTTCTATATGTATTTCCAGTTGCTTATCACCTTGATTCTACCTCTTGAGAACCTTTACAGCGGATGGTTATTAGAGGGCTTTGTGTTATAATGGATGAGTATTATTTACACACAATACTTTATCAATATTCCTAGGCATAGGAGTACTATGAAATAGCTTAATGTCTATGTCAGGGTAAAAAAAACATGTAGTATCTCTTTAATTCATGCACATTTTCACATATTTTATCATTTCTAAGACCCTAAGAACAGAAAATGTCAGGATCTGACACATAGCCCTTCCTATGGTGTGTAAATTCCCCCACCTACTAGATTGTAAGCTCTTCAGGGCATGGTCCTCTCCTCCTGTATCACTGTCTGTATTAGTCTGTCATTTCTAACCCCTATTTAATGTACAGCACTGCGTAATATGTTGGTGCTATATAAATCCTGTTTATTAATAATAATAATAATAATAATAGCATTTTTGTGGACATAATCACTACCCTTCTTTTCTCATGACATCAGCAATAAATAATATGTAGTCACAAAACAGGGGGCAGTTTATCAAATATCATTTCTGGAGCAATAGCAAAAAAATGAGAGTGATATGAAAATGTAAGCACAAGGATATCCAGTTAACTGTACCAATTGTTTATCAGTATTTATGGTATTGCCTATTATAGTTCAATTCAATTAGAAACTCACATAGGACAATTTGGTAGTTTTACCAATTTTGTATTGTTTGAAATCTTTACAGTATTTGTTACATTTCCCATTTTGCAGATGAAATTAACCAGTTCAACCCCCACACCTGTACCTCCCAATCCTCCCTTATAGACCAAAGCAACTTGTACACTTCTACTATGGGTTATATTTTGTCATTTCCTAATAAATCAAAGTACGTATATTGTTTTTGTACAAAAAACAAGACTTTCTTTTCATAATGATCTTGTCTTGCAAAAATCATATTTTGCTTTTTATGTAATCCACACAACTAATAGTGAAGAAAAATAGAAAATAGTTCAGTAGAGAAGATCAGGGTAAAATAAAGGCTACCAAGTGGTTAAATAGTGTTTTTTGTTGTTGTTTTTTTTGTACTTGTAACTTAACTGGCAACATCTGCAGTGTAGAGCTCATATTTAGTTTTGTGGATGAATGCAACGGTCAATAAAAATAATGCTACTTTGTATTTCACAATCTCCTATTGGAAAAATGTTTTATAACCATTTTGTCAGTTCATTTTTTTTACATTAGCACCTCAAATAGACACTAAATTAAAACTAAAGGTAGAAGGTCTGTATATTCTACACATTTGCTGTGTACTTTTTTTGTATTTCCAGTTACCAACTGGTTAATTGTCAAATAATTTGTTGAAAAAATTTAAAGTAAGTATTTGTTGTGCCCCCTATAAGACAAACAATTTGAGACCAACCAAATATTGAATTGCTATACTGCTTCCACATCGCTATATAGCTATATCGCTAGCTGTAATAAAATGACATGTTGTAACTTCTGCTGTGAACATATTGTAATATATTGTATGGTCTGAATCTCTCACAATTGCCTGGTACTCTTATTTGTGTCCCCAGGCTTCTACTCTGAAAACTACAGACTCCATGGCATCAAAATTTACAGAACTGCGTCTTGTTCTTGATGAAGAAGAAACATTGGTAAAGAAACACATTGATGACAAAGCTAAAATGGTCCTATGGGCCTATGATGGTCAAATAGAGACATGTCAAAACCAGATAAGGGCCATTGACAAAATATCAACCAAAATCAGAGGTATACATCAACAACCTGATGCCATACAACTCATCCAGGTAAGGTGGTAAAATTTGATTATTACACTGGTATCTCCATTGATAGTATTGTATTGACATGTGCATGTAAAGACAGCAAAGGTGGCACACACTACAGTAAAAGTACCTAAGGACATTAGATAATGTATTCCCAATCAAGCTGTCAAATTGGAGAAGATTAGTTTGTAAGCCCCCCAGAATAGCAATAGTTGTGGTGCTATAAGTATAGTTGGCTGCAATCATGTGTAGGGAAGGCAAACCTGCAACATATAAAAGTTAACAGGGGTTCTAGCTCACCCAAGTGTGTATGTATGTATATATTTATTACTGCTCAAAGAGTAATGTCGTAGAAGCAACCCTAAATAGAAACTTATATGGAGTATTTTCAATCTGCTGCCTTCCTTATAACTATTTACATGCAAAAATTATTAATTCAGGGTTCAGACTGGTGGTGAGAACAACAGTTCCCAACTGTTACGCTAGTTTGGTTAGCACTCTTTGCCATCAAATGTTCACTTACTACTGCCCCATTCATTCTCTATAGTTGACCACTGGTGAGATATGGTTTGCAGAAGTAATCACACCACAACTTCACTGCCCGTCTAAACATACCCTAAAATGCGTCTAAAATACATACGTATTTTGATACCATCACCTGCTACAGGTTATAAAATAGCAAACTGCTTCTCATTGCCCTCATGGAATTTACCTAGTGTATTAGTTAATTACCCTGTAATGATCATCTGCCTGTAATATCTCTTCTACTGCACTGTGTAACTCATCATCTCATTGCTTCATATACCCAATATACACTCTGTGAAGTCAATAGAAATAAAACATTGAGTACTAACTGCATCCAAATTCTTCTTGTGAACACTAATTATTGTGCTGCACCTCCTCCTAATAGCAAATAGCAAATGAAAAGAAATCCAAATAAAAATGACTCATTACACTCTTACATAAGAGTATTCCCTTCACTAATACTGTGGGGTTTTCAGTTCATCCTAAAAACTTCCTAGTCTAGTGTTAAACCTGGGCTATCTGCTTACATGGCTCGTATATTATATACTTTTAGGAACCATACATACATTGACACATGGCTCTACCATATGTTGTGATGATATATCACACATTGAGGATTTATTACTGCTTAAGGAACCGATATTTCATTTCATCATATAATTTTTTAATGTTTAACACATGTATGATTACTTAAAGAGACCCTATTGTCAAACTTATGTTCCATAAAATCAAATGTGCAATTCAATTTATAATTATCTACAAAGGGGAAACATGCTGCATTATAACACTTGGCTTTTCTGTTCCTTTACGGACATTTTTAGGTTGGTGACTGGGTCTCTTTAAATTGTGTGTTGGGGAAAAATAATATTTAAAACTAATGACAGTATTACATCTCTGCAATACATGTACATTCCCCCACAAATGTATTTGGCTACCTTGTCCAGTTGTGGATGACAATGCACACAACCTTCTTGTAGACTAAATCTATGCGCACACGTCAGATCATTGTCGCTTTTCTCATGCAAAGATATAACGTGTACAGTGACCACTGTCACTAGAAGGCGTTAGAAGAGAACAGTGCATCAGAAGTCTCATGTCTATACATTTCATTTCATTTTTTTTTCATTTTATTCATTTTTTACATGCATTTTTTCACTGGCAACACACCAAAATATAAACGTACAGATATGTATTTTTGGTGACACAGCGCATGGTTATGCATTATCTTGGATTGTGGCAAACTGCAACAATTGTACAAAAGACTTGCATTTCTTTAGTGTGTTAGGATGGCAGTAAAAATTAATGTAAAAATAATAATACATGTAACATGCATGCTAATAAGTGTTTACTGCAACACACCAAAGCAATAAAGTGTGGACCCAACCTTAGAATTGGTTCAGTGTAGAACATACCATTTACCTTTATTTTCAAATAGGAATTCACAGCATCAGAGAAGGAGATCAAGACTTCATTAACTCCAGCTGAAAAGTTGCATCCAGTCCCTGTAACATTTGAACATGTGGAAAATTACTATGGATCCTTTATAGAAACTCTCCAAACTTCATTCAAGGAGCCCCTTGCAAGCCGTCTTCAAAAAGGTGAGCATAGTAGGTAGGTGTGTGAGCATTTAGCAGATGTTAAACATTTCCATATGACTTTATTATTAATATTATTATTAATAAACAGGATTTATATAGTGCCAACATATTACGCAGCGCTGTACATTAAATAGGGACTTAATGAAATGTGAATGTGAAAAAGGATGAACTCTTCCTTATATAGTATAGCCCGGGCATGGGCAAACTACAGCCCCCGATCCATATTTATATGGCCCGTTAGGGTTTTTTATCTGGCACGTTGAACTCTCTCTACTTCAGCCGCTCCGCTGAAGTAGATCTGGGGTCCCCGGCTCTGGCCGGTGCCCCCCTAAGCAGGGTCAGGAGAAGGACCCCGCTGGGGGGCACACCGGCCAGAGCCACGAATCATGTTCCCTGTACAAATCCTGGGCTCTGGAAATGGGACAGAACTCTCCCACTCTCCCATCGGCGCTGCATCCATCTGATCCTGGCCCGGCCCCCCTGCCAAATTTTAGAACCCATTGTGGCCCCTGAGCCAAAAAGTTTGCCCACCCCTGCTATAGCCATTACATAAAGATACTTTATAAAAAGTCACTTTTATAAAGGGGTTATCCAGCTAAAGTGCACTGGACCAGCCGGCCATCCTTGCTGATTCCTGACGAGTGTCTCTCACTTTATAACAATTGTTATTGTGTTTGATCTTGAGTAAAGAAAAGTGTTGCAACAAATAAGTGTTGTCCATTGTAACACATTGTTGGTTTCAGTGATGAGTAGCACTGAAAATGTATGTTTGTGAATATGTCTTGACATGAATATTCTGAATATCAAAATGATTTTCAAGTTAGTTGCAAAGCCCCTATGGGGCCGTTTGGGAACATTATGGTAGTTGTTCCACAAATTAAAGTCACTTTATTTTCAGGAAAATTCATTTTTAAAGCTGCCTGACATTTAAATGTAATTACACAGTTAGAGTTAGAGTTATTTGCAAAGTTCCCATAGTATTGTCATCTAAAATTACTGTTGGTGGTGAAATCAAGGGTATACGTCACTGTAATTGAGTATATGTTATTATGTATGTAGAGAAAATTCATAATTAAAAATATTCATCTTTTTATTAAGATTCATTTAGAGGCCTCAGAGAAAGAGCAACACCTGGGACGTTAATTAAAACAAAGTCCTTTGTGGACAGATCACTCTTCTTAAAACGTAAGTTCTGTTAGACCTGATTGCATGGTTTATTATTGCATTCCATACCATGGCATGACTGATTTTTCAGACAGATCTTGCAATCAATTTGAAAAATATTTTCAGTATAAACTGGGGGTTTAAAGGGTTCAATGATAAAGGTTTATTCTTGGGTTTTATTCAGCTAAGAATATCTTTTGTCAGAAGGCACCATAATCCATTAAACAGAAATATGATTAAATATTAATCAGAACAAGTTCTGTAGGAGTAGGGAGTATTCACTGACAACCAACGGCTAAGAGCGCTGTACAACTTCAACAACATTGATGTATTTAATATATACAAAAGTGACCGGGACATTCATGGTTCTGAAATAGAAACAATGGTGTATTTTTACATTGGCTGCTGTAAGGAAATATAGGAGTACTGTCATTAGCTAGTGGTTATCAGGAAGCACTCCCTGCTGTTTTCAGATAGAAATCTTAGTTGCTATTTCTGCAATGCAGTTCAAAAACCATCAGATACTTTTATGAGAAATGGAAGCACGCTACATTAGACGCATACAACAGAGAAAGAACAGAGCTGGCAGTGAATTATTCAGTACTGCTCACTGCTGGTGGTTGATAAATCTGTGAAAACCCAAGTCTCCTCAAGAACCAACAGTGAACGTGGCCATGTGGCTGGTGAAAGTGGCCAATGTGTTTCTGTACTAAATCATGTTTTCTGTGTCTTCATTCTCCTACATTACAGTTAAGTTCTGGGATCAGCAAGAGTGCAAGATATCTACACAATTGAATATTGGTTTCCAAAGAAATCAACTCACAGATTTTGTATAATACTTGGAAAACTTTTTGGCACTTTGATTTTGATGAGCTGCTGTAAACTGGACTAATAAGTGATTAGATTATGTAATACATTTCTTTACACACTAGATGGCAGCAAATCAGTATATTGGCCCATGCAGTTCTGAAAAACAAATTGATAAAAGCATTTTACTAATATTCAGGTTTTAGTGTGAAATAAAAATTGGCTTTATTTATTAAGCAGGGAGTTATTTTCACAGAAGTGCTGTGGGAAACAGAACTGTAAAAACAGACGTTAGAAATTTGCTTTATTTATTCATAACAATTTATAGAAATTGAAGTGGTAAATGTATTATTACAAATGACTTAATAATGTCTTTATAGTTATGTTTATCTCAGTCTTACCTTTATGTATTATTAAGACTTCCATTAGAGATGCTTGCATTTATAGCTCTATAAAGACTAAAAGTTTTATCTGCAGATCGGTTTATTTACTGCATTTACAATAAGAATCTCATTTTACTTTATTACCAAGCTAGTTTTCTACGACTTTTAGAGGAAGAATTTAGGTGATTTTTTTTTCACATCAGCCTGTTGTGAGACCTGTGAATGTGTTCTAAAATATCACACTGTATTATTTTCTGGGTTCATTTATTCCAACAGGGAATCTATATTTCAAGTTTTATTAAACTAAGAATGTTTGTGAAAACTGGAGCAAAAGTCAAATTGTAAGTCATCAGATGTGTGCTTTGCAATTCTGATTGCTTTTAGGAAATATTATTGGAATTTTTAACTCTTTTGGTTCTGTGCAGTATATATACCTATGGAGAAGAGAAAAAAGATGCTCCAGTACACACTTTGTTCAACAGTCCAGATGAATGGGGGACCCTTGGTTACCCCCAGATGCATTGACTTTTAATGATAAAAGAGCCGACATAGAATGAATTCTAGATACATTTTGCTTATGTACGCCCTTCAATGGGTTCACCTCCAATACTAATGACACTGATTTTGTTATTAAACTTGTTCTGTATCATGCTCCTTTTTCCCTCATCTGTCTTTTAGGTATTTTATTAGACTTGTAGGGTCTGTGTCTGTGACATCCATGCACCCAACACTCAACCTTACATAGGAAGGCATTTCCAACCATTTATAAATACGTATTGTTAGTCAGAATGTCCTGGCTCATTGGGCCCCACTAAACCCCTTAGCTTATCACCAAATTTGAATTTGTTCTGAATTATCCAAAGGTTTTATATATTCCCTTTTTCTAATTTACCCAGAGTTTTCCAAGAAGGTAATTCAATCTGGTTGTATGTGTACCTAGGCAAGAACAGTTTTATATTGGTTATATCTTATACTTCTTTTGTATTAGGAAAAACTTGTTTCTTCTACTTTAGTTAGTTTTGAGTCACTGACCTGAAACAGATCAGGAGTTTTGACATTGGTGTGACTTGTACTTAGATGATACCTGCTTACCCCAGAAATCAGCTTTAACTCCGTTACTTCTTGGTCATTATCTCAATGGGAAAGAATCCATATTACAACGGCAGTGACAACCCTCAGATTTTCTGTAACAGCTGTGTATTTATTATGTGGCCACAAGATAGCAGCAGAACATTTCTATTCCCAGCTACAACTGCTAAATATTAATTGTATTTTCTTTAGATGCCAGATGTCCAACGTTGGATCCTGATACAATGCATCCCAAGCTAAGGCTTTCTGAAGACCTCCTTACAGTAAGCTGTGCCTGGTTAGGGAAATTCAATTCCAGTCACCCTCCAAGATTTGATAAACTCATGCAGATATTAAGCAGAGACTCTTACTTTTCTGGCACTCACTACTGGGAGGTAGATGTCCTTCGAGCAGGTCAAGGATGGTGGATAGGTATCACGTACCCATCAATCCAGAGGAAAGGTGATTCTGAACTTAGTCGCCTTGGGTGGACCAGTGGATCGTGGTGTATTAAAAGATATGATTATGAATACTGGGCCTTCCACAAAGGAGAAAGAAAACCCATTTATCTTAACAACCCACCAGAGAAAGTTGGGGTTTTCTTGGACTATGAATCTGGAGTTCTTTCTTTCTTTGATGTCACAGCAGGAATGAGACAATTGCATACTTTTCGCTGCAGATTTACTGAACCTCTCTATCCAGCTCTACGGTTATGGGATGGGTCAGTCACAATTTGTAGAATGACTTAACACTTCATACTGATTGTACAACTTTTTGAGTTAACTTTCTACATTTGTTAACTAGTCAGACACAATTACCAGAATCTCTTAGCTTGCAGCAAAATATGTTTAACTTTACAAAGCAAATTTTATCATACCGGAAAAGTACCTATTCCAAGCAATAAATCATTTGTATTCTATGTATTTTTATATGAATATTTCTAAACAATTAAATACTCAAATATTTGTTTCCTGTAATTTGATGAAAAAATAAATCCATATCCACAATTATGCGAAAAAAATAAAATTGCAAAATATCTTTTATACAGAGAGAAACGGTTGCAGGACTTTTTTGGCTCTGTAAACTAACATAAAGCTTGCTTGGCTTAGCATTAACCTTATTAACCTTATAGATATGCATGCAGCTATGATGCTTGTGCCAAAGCCAATTGCAGCTTCAGGTGTAAGGTCCTTCAGGTGGTTCTTTATTGAACTAAAACGAAAATGGAGTTTTTGTATGTAAAACTCTTTGCTTGTTCATTAAGGGACACAGATCCACCCTTCTGTGTTTACAACCATGCTTTCTGTAATTGGCATTATACTTGGAACCCAGAGGCTGCAGCTAGAATTGCTAGGAACAGGAAATACAAACTGATCATATTGGCCATTTAGACATTAAAATGTGAGTTTACTTATTTCATACATGCCTTCAACACAGGCCTGACCTCAGTTTTGGAGTCTTCAGGGTCATTAGATTATTAGAAAGTTTGCAGCAGCTTACATTATTTCAGTAGTCAGTTGTACTGATAATAGGCTGCAGCCAATCTCATTCATGTTTTTTCTTTAGTTTGTACTATCATATGTTCGTGTGATATTGATGTAAAATAAGCAAACTTTACAAGAGTTGGTCAGTATTAAGATATCTCCACAAAGTTTGCATAATTTATAGAAAAACATGAGTTTAAGATGTAAGTAATATTAGAATCTGGGTGTAAATATGTTGCCATTGCTACTTATTTGTGCTCTTTGTAAAAGAAAGTGATAATAAAAGAGGGGAATTGCTTCCAGTAGTGAAAATCTGGCACTATGACATTACTAAAATGGTATGGTGCCTGGGGGTCACAGAATCCTACACACTGCTTTTTAGAACTAGTGTTGGAACCTAGAACCTTAGCTGGGATGGGTTAACTAGAGGTGTTCAACAAACATCCCTGCAAACCTATGCTCATGAACATAACCCGCTGTGTAAATAGTAACTGGCTGAGCAGATTTGCTAAGCTTGCAGCGTTCCTATTGGCTGATAAAAAATAATATTTACTCTGTATGTTAGTAACCTACTGAGCTGTCTATGTAAATAGCAATGGTTTAACTGGCTGGTTGTTGTACCACCCCTAACAACCATCAACCAATGGGTATGCTGCCTGTAGTGTACAATAGCAACTAGCCCCGAGCTGGTGCTGGAAGCGTCCCCCCTTTGCTGGTGGTTAGTAAAGCAGAACTAAACCTGCACTGCTCACCTATCCCTGTTCCAACATAGGGCGCTCTCCTCTTCCTTTTTTCACCTTAGGATCTTCGGCCATCTTACTTCCTCCTGGGCAGTTCATTTCTGTCCAGATTTATTAGTCTAAAAGCGGTCCATTGTCTTTCATGAAAATTAATTTACAGTATAATATAATACTATGAGTATAATAAAGTTTGAAACACAAAATCATTGCAAAATAATAAATTAAATTGAAAAAAAAAATTTATTAAACTTTATGATTTTGTTTCAAACTTTTATACTCCTACTATTATATTATACTGTAAAAAAAATTTTCATGAAAGGCAATGTACTGCTTTTAGACATATAAATCCAGTGTATTGCATTCAATACAGTTATTTTGTATTGAATGCAATACAAAATAATTGGAAATTCCCGCTGCACCCCTAGCGACGGCTGTACGCACCAATGTCACCGGGAACTCCCAGGGAACGTCAGCGCACTCGCTAAATTACTGTCTGGGGAACAGTTGTTACCATAGAATATGCTTTGATGTTCTCAACACTGCAGCAAACTTAAATTTCATACAGAACGAATTACATAGTTTACATAGTAGGTCAGGTAGAAAAAAAGCATAAGTCAAACCCCTAGGGAAATAAACATATCCCAGATATAAAACCCCATGGACATAGTTGGTCCAGAGGAAGGCAAAAATCCCCGGTACAATTTGCTCCAACAGGGGAAAAAATTCCTTCCCGATTCCACAAGGCAATCGGATGTTCCCTGGATCATTAATCACTGTTATTTTTACTTTAAATCCCTATTACCCAGTTATATTCTGTGCTTCCAGAAAAACATCCAGCTTTTTCTTAAAGCAATCTATAGTAGTTGCTGAAACTACTTTCTGAGGGAGCCGATCCCACATTTCACAGACCTTACAGTGAAGAATCCCTTCCTTATCCGGAGCTTAAACTTCTTTTCCTCCAGTTTCCCTGTGTGTCTATTTAAAAGAAATCACACAGTACCCATCTTGACAAAGAATCATTTATTCTGAAAATGTATTCTTACAAAGTGCAGATTCTAGTAGCAAATCGAAAATGAGAAATATGAACACCGTTCTATAATTATTCAATCAAAAAATCTTCTGGAGCATACAGAGAAAATTGTAATAACCTGTGAGATGGTCCAAGGCCAAAGCGTGCATTCCATTGTTGAAAGATAAAGGGAAAAGATGCCAATTGTGATGATGTCAGGCTGTAATGGATGGGATGCAAACATGCTTAAAAAACCTAATACAGGGCAAACAAATGAGATGCCAGGTAACATGCCATAAATAAAAGCTGTATTGGCCATAACTGAGATGAAGTTTGATGCTGAGGTTTGGTTCAGGCTTTTAATTCATGCTGCAGAGAATTTATCCAGTCATCACATATGGAGAAGTAATCTGTCTAAACCATTTGGCCTTGCAACAACGGGGTGTAAAAAACCGTAGTTTAGGAAGCACAAGTTTATAGCAGCTCAACCACCATTTTTTTTTTAATTTTTTAGGAATTTTTTTGCTTGTATATAACCAAAACTATAAGAATCATCCACAAAATTTAGTGATTTTCTAGATTCCAAAGACAGATTTGCTTACAAAACATAGTGATTGCCATGCAGTTTTTTTCACAGCCTTACAACGGACAGCACTGTTTGCCATTGAGACTTAACAGATCTAGTTACAGCAACACCATCTGGCATGCCACTGAAATGTTCATTACAGAGAGGATCCAACAACCTGTGCATTTGACTTCTACATAGAACATGTATTGGTAAGGTAAGAGGTGACAGGAGAAGAAAATTCAGATAGGTGTCAAGCTTTTCATTCAGTTAACATTTAGTTCTTGTGTTGTAGTTCTCGATTGCCTCCTCTGTAACAGACTCATCCTCCTCTATATCTCTCTTAACGGTCTTCCCTTCAAGGTCAAAAATCTCCTCTGGGGGAAAGCCACGCGGCTCAGCTACTTTTATCGTCAACATGTTGAGAGTGATCACAGAGCCTGCAGGAATTTTAGTCTTTGCCACAACAGATTTACCAAGCTGAAAGAAACAAATATGAGGTTTATCTAAAAGAAAAATCATAAAGGGGAGCTGAACAAAATAAAAGGACAATGAAACTGGAAATGGGTAAAGATAAAACAGCACATAGTTCTGATGTTAAAAGTGAACAGCAAAATGCACAAATGTATTACATATATGGCAGCTGCTTTACATGCCAAGAGAATTGAATATCTGTCTCTAGTTTTCTGATTTTACATACAACACCACCCTAGTCGGAAGGGCAAGAGCCCCTTGCGCTGTTAAGTTAACTCTTACAGGTCTCTCTCGGTCTCTAATCAAGACTCCATAGACAGGTAGTGTCTGAGTTAAGGACATCTGACATATGG
Source organism: Pyxicephalus adspersus (assembly GCF_032062135.1). Lineage (NCBI taxonomy): Eukaryota > Metazoa > Chordata > Amphibia > Anura > Pyxicephalidae > Pyxicephalus > Pyxicephalus adspersus. The sequence continues at coordinate 50,625,826 of NC_092860.1, forward strand.
ACGCCTCCTAGATACAACCGGGCTTCCCTGCTGTCTCGTGTGCATGACTTGCAGAAGAAATCTTTTACTAAACACAGCTGTGGTTGATGTTAGGACTGAGCTCTTCTTCAACCTCTTGTAACTCTTTAATGACCAAGACAAACTCTGCAGTTGTTTGCATATCAAAGCAAAGCTTCCTCCAGAAGTTGATGAATGTCTAAACTTCATAGTTTATTTTTTTTTTTTTGCTTTGTTTGTGATTAACCCACAGTGAGGATTTTTTTTTTTACAGTAACTCACATCAAGCTGCCTAATAATATGTTGAGACAAGTATCTGCCCTAATTGCATTCATTAAAATAATGTGCCTGTTCTGACTTGCATACAAATTCAACTTAAGAACAAACCTACAGTCCCTATCTTGTATGTAATATGAGGGACTACCTGTAATTACCCCTTCATGCATGCTGCAAAATATATGCCTTCTTTCATTTTTAAATAAATCTTATATAAACCAATTTACAATGACATATAATCTTTCAGGATTTTTAAAATCATTAAGAATAATTGCCTCTACAAAGACATAAGTTTTTATAGACTTCATTTATGTAACTGAAGTCAATCATAATAAAAAAAATGATTGTCAATTACAAGGACAAACCCAAACTAAGTGTGGGCATGGACTACAATAATTTTCAACCATGTCATACTGGTTTGATATAAACAAAGACTATTTTTAAGAACACATTTTCCAGGAAGATTCAGAGAAAGTTGAAGGAAATTATACTACAACTTACATAAGTGAAGGTTTCCACTTTGTTTATTTATCACAAAGCAATATTCTCCCATGACTTATACTTACCTTCCCTTCAGCTCCATTGCTCGGAAGTACCATCCATCAGTTACCTACACTTGGAGCTTACACAGAGGTAAGGCCGAGTTTAATAAAGCGCATAAAGTTTTGGCCTGCGTACTGCATGCTGGGAGTTGCTTCCAGGTACATTCTCCCACGTATCTGGAAACAACGGGTATTTGCAAAGTGATTGATTGCCTTTAATCTATAAAAGATGATGTGGCTTTCCTTGTGTGAGCACAAAGCTCTCGGAAAATATAATAAATTACTTATTTTAATAGGGAGAGACAAGAGGAATAAAAGTGCTCTTGACTTATACAGAGAATAGCTGCCATGCAATATATGCACTCCCACATAAAGAGCAATTCACATATGATGCGAGCCACTTGAAACAGCAAATAATACAAAAAAGGCAAAGCCAGGACTTGTCTATAATGTTTGCATTTGAATATCAAACCAGTACTTAATGACATTGGAAAAAAAATGTGAATTATGCAAACATAATACATTTACAGAAAAAATAACAGAACACAAAGATTCACAATACCTTATTGTGGCAAGCCATTTCACAAGGCAAAAGGCGCTTTTCTATAGAGCCCATGGCTTTTTCCACTGTCCGGATAGATCTGACCAGATCAGCCAGTTCACTTGGCTCCAATGAAGCCTGGTGGTCACTTCCTTTCCAGGTCTTATCTAGTGTTACATGGCGTTCAACTACTTTGGCACCCATTGCAACAGCTGCAATTGTAATAGCAATGCCGGTTTCATGGCCGGAGTATCCAATAGGGATATCTGGGAAGGCTTTCTGGTATTCCTAGAAAATAAAGTCATTGAAATGTGTGCTCTTTAAAAGCTACTTATTATAGGTAATGGGGTCATATTAGCATTCACAAGATCGAACACGGAGTTCGAAATATAGTGGGAAAGACTTGTAGAGGGTTATTGCAGGAGGAAAGTGCAGTAAAGCATCAGAACTACACATGCTAAAAATGTAATATAGGCATTTGGTAGAAGAGAACTTTTTTTTTACTATTTAGTGTATTGATGACCAGGTCTGGAAGAGTAAGAGAATGCAGGGCTAAGGGAATGGACTGCAGCGAAGACAAGGGAGGAGGAAATCCTGGAGGCTTAAACTGTCTGTGTGTCGGTGAAGCTTGGGATCACATAAAGAGAGCAGGCTGTTGTGCTACTGCACACAGAGCAACATTACAGCAACTATAAATGCAATCTAAACAGTTACATAACACAAAGACTTGTCTCTGATTCACAATTGCAAAATCTGATGTCATTTTCTACTATGCAGGACCAAAAGCCTTGCATTAAAGGGGAGGATACAGACCTTCCACCCATTCCCCAAGCATTGAACAGCAGAGAAGGAAAAGCCCCGGGGGTGTAAGAGAAATCCTTTCTATCAAAGTTTTTTTTTCATGGTGTTCACCTTTAATTAATATTAACAGAAGAAGGAGGAGGAGGTTCATTAGGGCTGATTCGGTTTACCTATTTTTTGTTTAAAAGTTGCTTTAACTTACACTGTATGGGCAGCTAAGTTAACTCATTGGATATGCTGATAAAATAAAAAGTAAGTTCAAAGTACCAAGGATATGGCTTTGTATCTCTATATCATGCTACTGAATAGTGTTAACTAATAAAAAGGTCCAGCTTTGACATGAATTGCCAGAGTGCCTTTTTTTTTAATATTTGAATACACTTTTTAGGGTTTTAGATTTTAAAGAGGTAAAGCAATACTGATTTGAAAATAAAGCATAAACTAGGCTGAATAATAAATATCTACACATCAGCTACCCACTAAAGTTTTCATAGCAAGACACATCCTGGCTCACTTTATACCTTTTAGAGAAGTGAATAGGCCTTTGCATATCCCCATATATTCATATTTAATTTAGTGAATTAAATACTGTTGTGCTGTCACAAGCTATGAATAAGAGCTTGACTTTTCAAATTGCAGTGTTCACATATTGTGTATGTTCCAATAAACTGATCCTACCAACTCCTCAAATACTAGAGGTCATAGATGAAAAAAGAAATCCTTTGATTCCAAATATGAGTATGAATGAAAAGAACCCACACCTGTATGACTTGAAGATTGACATCTTCAGGAAGAAGAGGATATGCACTAGTACACTGGAGTATACAGAAGTTTGGATTGATTGGTTTTACAAGCTCATAAACACGGCGCATGGTATCCATAGACTGCATACCACTGGAAATTACCATGGGTCGACCTAAACAGGGCAGGAGAGAAAAACAATTCAATTACAAGCAGTTATGTACACATGGAATATTGCTCAACTGAGACAACTCTTTTTTCTGCATTACAAAGTATAATTAAGTACTTACAGCAAACCTAAAGTAGGGCGAAGTACAAGCCTGGATATTTTTCAATCAAGACAATCACAATGAAAATCCTGCTTCTGTTTTCCATTATCGTGATCCCACCATTGGGAACAACCACTGTTGTTTCCTAATAGGAGCACCAGGAAGACTTCTGCTTTTCCTACCTTTCCATTATATAACTGGGAGTGTGGGAACTAATTTATTCCAGACAAGTGCAGCGTGTTTCATGCATGCACAGCTCAGCTTTTGTTCAGGCAGGTAAGAAGGAGTATTTCAGAAGAAACATCACCTGCCCATTTTTGCAATAACCTGTATGATCAAACATGCAACTATACATACTATAAAGCATTGAAATATGCAAAATTAAAGCCCTATACTGCATATATGACTACAGTGTGTTGCAAAATGTGCATTAATTCATTTTTACCAGCAGCTGTGTGTGCAGTCTTCGTACCCCCACACAGAGACAGCAAACCTAAATCACCCTAACAATATTGGCTCATTAGTTTTACCAGTGGGGTCCCTCAAAATATCCATAGAAAGTTTAGCATGCATATTCAAGGATCTTTTATTTAAAACCAGTAATGATAAATGTTTTTAAACATATTCATTTACTTAAAAAAAAAAAATAATCGCAGATGCCTTCTAACAGTTGCATCTTAGGTCTCAAATGTAAGCTTAAAGCATTCTTTATCTACACAGGCTCCTACAATGAAATCACTTTATTTTCTGACTGGCAAAGGTGGCCTATTGCCTGGGTATCATTATTTCACTGATTGTACCTACATGTAACTCTTTATGATCTCCCACTTAGGTACCAGGCAGCTGATGAACATAATAGGGGAAAAAGATTTGATTTGACCAACCTTTCTGTGCCGTCTTTTTTAAATAGGGCAGATTATTTGTGTCCCCTGAGCCAACTTTGAAGAATGGAACCCCCAGTTCATGCAAAAATTCTACGGCCATCTGAAACAAAAATAAACCCATTAAACATGCATTCCTTGTGTATTCATTGTCAGATACATCTAATAATGTTTCTGCTCTGTTGTCATTTATTAATAATTTTACCTCTGGACTCAGACCTATACATTATGGGAATGTAAAATGGAAGATTCCAGTTCTTTTCTAATTGTATAGAATACTTTGAAATGGCTCAATACCGTTAATAAATGAAAAGTTTATGTTTCCTACAATCCTATATGTGTGGAGTTTAAATCAATGTAAACTTGTTATATATATATTTATACACACATACGCAAAATTATTACATTATAAATTTTATAAATCTAAGCAGTCCTGCCCTTGGAAGTTGTTTTTCAGTTACTCTTTGTAAATATGGCCATAAAAAATTCACTTTAAATAGACATTTTGGGATTTTAATCTTACCTCATCCATTCCAGAGGCTGTAAAATAAATGCCAATTTCCTTTGCATACTTTTGTAGTTCTCGATATTGTTCATGACTGAACTCCAGGTGGCGCTTGTGTTCCCCATACGTCTTACCCCAGGAGTGCTGAGAAGTGTATGGTCTTTCTAAAGCTTTTTTATTAAACTTGTATTCTAGTTCACTTTTCTGGAACTTTGCACAGTCTGCACCGCATTCCTGAAAATACAAAAATAAAAATTATATATCGAGGAAAAAAGTTGTTCAGCCCACTGTACCCAACCTTTAACATGCAAAAAACAGTAGGTATACAGTGTTTAACCCAGCTTTTTTTTAAACCGGGTGGGAGGAAATTCTAGGTGGTTGGCAGCCCCTGTAATATGATCCAACTCTTCAGTGACCTTCCACGGCATGTGGTTACTGAAAAGTGCCGAGTGGTGCACCCAGCTAAAACTAGCTGGGGAGAACACTGGGTATATATGATGATAGGTCTGGGATTAAAAATTAAGGCTTTTGAATACATTATAGGAGAGTGTAGCCACCCAGTAACAGAAAATGTGTTAATCATAGGATTAATGGGAAAAAAAGCCTGAAAAAAAAAAAAGAAAACTAAGGGAGGGACTACTAAGGACTGCATACACTACACTTTGTCTTTGGTTTAGATACACTTTAATGCATGTCTGTATTTTGGGTTTTAGTGGTTATAAAGCTTGTCATAAGCTAAAGAGAACATTCAAATGTTCCTTGTGAAGAACAAGCCAGCCCTAATGTCGTATAAGGCTACACAAATAGTGTGACACAGACACTTATTATTACAAAATTGCCAAGGTCTTCCTCGGCACAGCCACATTACACAGTTATGCCTCCCTTCATTACTTGATGTATTTGCATGCTGACTATTATACACCCACTCACATGAGTAGGACTTAGAGCGTCTGCATAAAATTAATTACAGATGGTTTCATCATAACAAAACAGGACAACCGAATTTTCAAAGTGTATGAGCCAAGAAAAGTAAAGAGGAAAAACTGGCTGCACTGTTCCCATTTTGGAAGTGGCAATGATGACTTCCAGCCCACTTGCATCCGGGGACACGTTGCTTATTATCCTTGTCTCCAGCCTAAGAAGGCATTTCAGATGGAGGTAATTATTTTTTTAAGTTGTTTGCAGAGTAATTTGTGGGTGAAAAGCACATTGCAATACTATACTCAGTAATGATATTGGAACATATGTCTTGTAACACATTGCTAAGGGAGTATTTTGGGGCAAACAAGAAGTTACCCAATTAAAGCACGTATATGTGAACAGTTTTATCTGCCAATGGATTTGTAATTCTTTTCAGATTTGAGGTTGACACACACACTTTATATATCCAGGGTGGTGACAACACTATTTTTTGTAGTCACCTTCCATTACACAATCACTTTATTAGCTCGCTACAGCTTACAGCTTTTGGTATATACACTCACTGGACACTCTATTGGGTACACCTTGCTAGTACTGGGTTGGACCACCTTTTGCTTTACGGGATTAAGTGAACTAGGCACTGGAAATATTTCCCGGGGATCCTGATCCCTCACCCCAGTACATCCCGCCATCCTTAACCACTGATACAAGGCAGGATGGATCCATGCTTTCATGTTGTTGCTTCCAAATTCTGACCCTTACTTCGAAAAAGATGAGCCCATGTTTAAAGTCAAACAGCTGTCATATCATCACCTTTTACTTACAACAACTGCTAGCATGGAGCAACATCACCATACATGACAATGGGTTTGAATTACTAAAAGAAACTTTAGAGGAAATTTCACCTAGCTTAGCGAATGTGGTGAAAATTCCCATTGCAGAGAACACTCAACCAGATGCAAAGAACTGTAAAAAGTAATGCTTGTTTGCTTGTGATTGGATGGCTGAAGTGCTTCACCTCATTCGCTATGCTAAGTGAATAAGCCCTTGCCTTTTATACTTTTACCTTTGCTTTAAATTAACCCTAAATAAAGGTATGCAATAAAAATGAAAAGCTTAGGTTCAAAATGTGATTAGAATGTTGGAAGGAGGATTCAGCTGTCATTGTCACCAATCCTAAAGTTTCTCTTTTTTCAGTTACAGTCACTATAATTGTAGTTTAAAGGGTCCTCCAATAATATTTGCTTATAAGACTAATATAGTGAACCCGTACCTGTAATGGGTTCTTATTATATGCAGCCCACTTTATTACTACACTTACTTTTCCTTCACGTCCCCTTTTGCCATACACAATACAGTATTTTTGGGTATCGGAATGCAAATGACCCAGAGAGACTAGTATTAAAATGATGTTATGTGAGGGTGGATAGGTTATCTAGCCCTTTGTAAGATTTGGCATACTTGGGGTTTTGGCATAAGTTGGGGATAACATTACAGCTCCCTAACGTCTTGGTAAGAATAAGTAAATTGTTCATTTTCATGGTCTGGACACAGGTGGGTTTTAAAAAAGAGGATGTATTTAGTTTTTATTTACTGGAACAAAGCAGCATCATGTCAAACCTCTCTGAATTATAAGACTGTGCCTAGACTACCGCCATGGCAGCCCACACGGGCAATATGTGGTGGAAAGGCAAAAGGCCCAGTACACGTTCCTACCCACCTGCTGTTACTTACTGCCGGAGGACTCATAGTAGCCGGAGTAGCATGCCGGAGTAGCATGGGCACATAGTTTTATGGTACATGCCTAAAGCTCTGCAGTACACTCCTCTTTCCACAATTACATACAAAATCTGCACATAGAAAAGTTCAGAACAGATTGGCAGCAATGAACACAAGCTCCCAGGTCACATGCCCCATTCATACATGTCTTATCTGCATTGAGTTCAGCCTTTAAATCTATGAAACCATTATATATATGTATTACGGAAGAAGAACAATAACAGAATTTTATTTTGTAGAACACAGATACTTCATTCAAACTTCTTCAGGGAGCAACAGATCCAATCACAAACATATTGCTTCTGCTTCTGTGTGATCAATAGTAATAAAGTATATTGGAAGCAGATGTCCTATCCAAAACCAAATATCTGTGCTTTATGTGACAACCTTTTTTCTTTCTTTTATAAACTGGTAGCGTTGATTTTTTATAATTAGTATTGCTTACATGTGCTTGAAACTCCAGGGACAATATCAACTAGCTGAAGACTTCCCTCCCTGAATATATCTCACCCAGAGGTGCCTGCACATCCCCCTCCTTCCAGAGCAGCTCAGCAGTCCCAAAATCCTGAGTGCCTACATTTAAAAATACTCCCCCAAGTTTTATATGATTGGACATCAGTGTGTGTGTGTGATCAGCAGACACAAGCAAAAAAACATTTTTAATACAAAATCAGCATTTGCATAATAAAGTTTTCCTTCTTAAAATCAGAATATTCAAAATTACTTTCTTTTGTGTTGATTATGTGGTTTAACTTTATGGGTTTGTTTCTAGTTGCAACCTATGTAATTATTTCTAAATTGGCCAGAAGAGGGCACTGTTGAGTTGCCATTTCTCTTGCACCATCTACTACACTGGGGCTTCCTTTTACAAAGCAAGCAGATCATGTATATTATATGTTCTGTGGTTTTCAGATATTTATCCCTTTATGAGAGAGTTTTTGAGCTTCGGGTCAAGTAAGAGCTGCGGGTCAAGTAAGAGCTGCGGGTCAAGTAAGAGCTGCGGGTCAAGTAGGAGCTGCGGGTCAAGTAGGAGCTGCGGGTCAAGTAGGAGCTGCGGGTCAGGTAAGAATCATAATCAAAAGAATGACTTCTGATCGACAACTCATATGTGAGCAGGAAAGAACCACAAATACTCTTAGGGGAAACATGACTGTCCCTACTTCACCTTTAAAAAGCTGTGCTGTCAATCAGAGGAATAGAGTGGATGGATCGGGCAGGGAATTCAGCGTGTTAGGTCCTGCACTGCAAATGACAAATACTACCAAACCAGAATCATTACATTATTGGCAGAACGCTCTTGTTTAGGGGATGTTCCCTGAGTCTGCTGACATCACATCCAAGATGCCCAGCTCAGAACAAGCATTAAACATATTTATTACACTTATACAGGGTTCTCCCCAGGCACTTTTAGCTGGGCGCACCACCCGGCACTTTTCAGCACCCACCCGGCTGTTTTTGGGTGGTTACCAAGGAGTTTGTTCACAATACAGGGGCTGCCACCCGCCTAAAATTTCTTCTCACCCGGCTTGAAAAAATGTCTTGGTTGAGCACTGCTTATAGTATTATGGGATGTTGTTGGCGGGATCTTTTTAAAGTGTTCCATTTCACATGTATGTATAAAGATATTCATAAAACAGGAGCATGTGTCTCATGTAGACTAGAATCCTGCCTGCATCTCAGGATATCTATGTGAAGAACAGATGAAGAAGTCACAATAGCTGGGTGTACGAAGGAATGAGGTGTATATGATGGGTAGAGGGGGCATTTGAAGAAGTTACAATGATTTGGGACAATGAAAGACTTCAGAATAGGTCACAAGGTTTAGGAGTAAGAAGGAATGGGATCCCTGGGGTGCATAGAAGGGACATCGGAAGAAGGAACAATGAATAAGATCATGAAGGAATGGAGTGTATGCAGAAGAGGACATCTGGAATACTCCTATTGACTAGTAGTATGATGGGTAGAAAGGGCATAAGGAGAAGTCCCAGGGACTAGGAGTATAATAGAATGGGATGTATATGATGGATGGGTGGGTGGGGTTCAGATGAAGAAGTCATAATGACTAGGAGTATGAAGGAGTGGGGTGTATACAAGGAGTAGAGGGGGCATCTAAAGAAGTCCTAATGACTATGAAGAAATGATGTGTATATGATGGGTGATGGTGTGGATATTTGTAGAGGTCCCAGTACTAGCGAGAAGCAGGGTGTATATGGCGGGTGGGGGAGAGATATCCGTATAAGTCTTATATAAGATGGGTGGGGGTATCTGTAGTAGTATGAAGGAGGGGGGAATATATGATGGGTGGGGGTACCTGTAGTAGTATGAAGGAGGGGGGTATAAATGATGGGTGGGGGTACCTGTAGTAGTATGAAGGAGGGGGGTATATATGATGGGTGGGGTATCTGTAGTAGTATGAAGGAGGGGGGTATATATGATGGGTGGGGGTATCTGTAGTAGT
>NC_092860.1:50636470-50637031 GCF_032062135.1 Pyxicephalus adspersus
TGGGGGTATCTGTAGTGGTATGAAGGAGGGGGGTATATATGATGGGTGGGGGTATCTGTAGTAGTATGAAGGAGGGGGGTATATATGATGGGTGGGGGTATCTGTAGTAGTATAAAGGAGGGGGTATAAGTGATGGAGGAGGGGTATATATATATATATAAGATGGGTGGGAGTATATATGATGGAGTAGAGGTATATATATGATGGGTGTGGCTATATATATGATAGAGGAGCGGTATAAATGATAGAGGGGGGTATATATATGATGGGTGGGGGTATATATGATGGAGGAGTGGTTTAAGTTATGGTGGGGGAATAATGGTTAGAGGAGGGGTGTAAATGATGGGTGGGGGTATAAAGCTTGGAGGAGGGGTATAAATGATGGGTGGGGGTATAAATGATGGATAGGAGTATATATGATGGGTGTGGGTATATATGATGGGTGGGAGTATATATGATGGAGGAGGGCTATATATGATGGGTGCGGGTATATATGATGGATGGGAGTATATATGATGGGTGGGGGTATAAATGATGGACGAGGGGTATATACGATGGGTG
>NC_092860.1:50637287-50649247 GCF_032062135.1 Pyxicephalus adspersus
GGGGCAGAGGAGGAGGGGTATATAGCAGGGGCAGAGGAGGAGGGGTATATAGCAGGGGCAGAGGAGGAGGGGTATATAGCAGGGGCAGAGGAGGATGGCATTGCAGCCCACACCTAATGCTGCAGCAATGCATGAGCCTACTCCCGCCCTCATTACACCCACACTGTGTCTGGGCAGCCGTGGCAGGGGGCAGTGTCAGTCATGTGATGGGCAGATTACTCTTCATTCGTCCCTAGGGCACACTGTCATACATCCTAGCCAGGGTTCTCTTACCTTGGCCATGCGAATCATCTTCTTGGCGATCTCCAGGTCTCCCTGGTGATTCTGCCCGATCTCGGCTATGATGAAGCACGGGTGATCTCCGCCAACCTTGCGGCCGGGGCACAGCTCGAACTCTAGGGGCATGGTAGCGATAGGCTTGTGCGGCCAGGAGACGACTCAGATGAATGCGGAGACTGCTACACAATCTCCCGCAGCCTGTGTCCAGCCTGTCAGTGACGTGTCCCCGGAGCTGCCGCGCCCTCAACCAATCAAAACAGGCCGGGGGGAACAGGAAGCTCGGTCACCTGACCCGTGTCTCTCGGGGCACGCCCAGCCTTCCTTGTATGGAAGTATGGCGCGAGGCAGCCTTCTGGTCAGTGTGTGGATTGCTGACATGGAGGGGTATGCGGTTATGAAGCGGGCGGCCAGGTTACACATATATGATGTATAACAGACTGCTAACATGCAGCTTACATGCTGAGGTGATGGACTCACTGTATGGGGTCCATTCAGTCACTGCAGAAGTGTTCCAGCCCCTGCAATCATTCTGTGTTCTGCAGATAGCGGAGTGCACCATTCTACTGCGGCCAGACAACTGGCAAGGGGTCACCTGTTCCTCACTAAAACACTTCATATACTATCGCATTACTTTACAATCAGCCTCTTCATTTGGTCAATGATTAAAGCATATCTAAGCCTAGAATTTTCACCTTACATTAAAGGGAAGACAACTCTTTTATGTAAGGTAACAATTCTGTTGTTTTTTTCAAGTGCAAAACCCTTTTTATTTTAACATTCACTGTTATTTTTACTTTAAATCCTTAATACCCAGTTATATTCTGTGCTTCTAGAAATACATCCAGCTTTTTCCTAAAGCAATCTATAGTAGTTTCTGAAACTACTTCCTGAGGGAGCCGATTCCACATTTTCACAGACCTTACAGTGAAGAATCCCTTCCTTATCCGGAGCTTAAACTTCTTTTCCTCCAGACGCAAAGAGTGCCCTCTTGTTCTTTGTAATGATCTCAAAGTGAATAATGGGGAAGAGAGTTCTTCATATGGACCGTTTATATATTTATACAGGGTGATCAACTCAAGTTGCAGCAAACTTAAATTTCATACAGAACAGATTACATAGTTTACATAGTAGGTCAGGTAGAAAAAAAAGCATAAGTCAAATCCTTAGGGAAATAAACATATCCCAGATATAAAACCCTATAAGACATAGTTGGTCCAGAGGATGGCAAAAAATCCCTGGTACAATTTGCTCCAACAGGGGAAAAAATTCCTTCCTGATTCCATGAGGCAATCGGATGATCCCTGGATTAACGGTCACTGTTATTTTTACTTTAAATCTTTGATACCCAGTTATATTCTGTGCTTCTAGAAATACATCCAGCTTTTTCTTAAAGCAATCTATAGTAGGTGCTGAAACCACTTCCTGAGGGAGCCGATTCCACATTTTCACAGACCTTACAGTGAAGAATCCCTTCCTTATCCAGAGCTTAAACTTCTTTTCCTCTAGATGCAAAGAGTGCCCTCTTGTTCTTTGTAATGATCTTAAAGTGAATAGTTGGGAAAAGAGTTCTCAATATAGACCGTTTATATATTTATATAGGGTGATCATATCCCCCCTTAAACGTCTCTTCTCAAGGGATAATAGATTCAGTTCAGCTAATCTCTCCTCATAGCTGAGCTCCTCCATTCCTTTTATTAGTTTACTTACCCTTCTCTGCACTCTCCCAAATTCCACAATGTCCTTTTTGTGAACTGGTGCCATCATCAAGGTCAAATTGTGAAAGAGTGGCATCTTGGCAAAAAAAAAGGTGTGCAACTCTGGTTGGAAATAAATATAGTAACATTGTATAGCTTTATACAATAAAAACTCTGTGACTTTAGCTGAGCCAATCAGTTTTTATGTGATCCACTGGTTTAGGGCTCCTGCAGGGTGCAATACAAATTCAAAATATATAAATCCATAAAGTATATCATTATGGTTTGGAAATGGGTGTCGTTCTTTTTCAGATATACCCCTAAGACATAAAAGGCTCAAAATGGGACCCAGGAGTCAGTCACATGCTTCCCCCATACCTGGAAGTACCAGTCTTGTCACTTTTGGCCAAACCTGTAGTTCAGCCTGTTAACCAATTACCGGACAATAAGGCAGAATTTTACTTTTACATAGTTACATGGTCAGTTAGGTTAATAAAAAGTCCATCAACTTGACCCAGAGGAAGGCAAAAAAAACCCTGGTACAATTTGCTGCAGCAAGGGGGGAAAATTCCTTCCTGATTCCATGAGACAGTCACTGTTATTTTTACTTTAAAGCCTTAATACCCAGTTATATTCTGTGCTTCTAGAAAAGCATCCAGCTTTTTCTTAAAGCAATCTATAGCAGTTGCTGAAACTACCTCATGAGGGAACCGATTCGACATTTTCAAACACTAATATGGGCCAAATGTATGTATTATATATATTGTAAGAATGTAAAAAACTTAGTTCAAACCACTGCCTTGTTTACCAGACTTTTGGCTGTGGCAGCACATAGCTGGTTAGTGATGCTGGAGCTGCTGTCAATTCTTCTTCTTATTCTTCTTCTTTTTATTATTATTATTAATAAACAGGATTTATATAGTGCCAACATATTATGCAGCGCTGTACATTAAATAGGGGTTGCAAGACAGACAGATACAGACAGTGACACAGGAGGAGAGGACCCTGCCCTGAAGAGCTTTCAATCTAGGAGGTGGGGGAATTAACACGCAATAGGAAGGAAGATATGTAGTGGTGGGAAGTAGTGACGGTTTCAAAAGACAGATGAAGATGGGTAGGCAAATTTGAAAAAATAAGTTTTAAGGGCTCCTTTAAATGAGCAGAAGGTAGGAGCAAGCCGAATAGGACGAGGAAGACCATTCAGGAGAGTTGGGGCAGTTCTAGAAAAGTCTGGGAGCCGTGCGTGTGATGAGGTTATGAGTGAGGAAGTCAGTAGTCAGTCATTGAGGCAAAGCACAGGAGCTTGAATTTAATTCTCAGGTGAAATGGAAGCCAATGAAGAAAACTACAAAGAGATGCAGCAGAAGAAGAGCGGTGGGAGGGATGGATAAGTCTGGCTGCAGCATTCATAATAGATTGTAGAGGAGAGAGTTCGGTTAGTGGAATACCAGAGAGGAGGATGTTACAGTAGTCCAGACGAGAGATGATAAGAGTGTGTTCAAGGAGTTTGGTGGTCTCTGGGGACAGGTAGGGGCAGATTTTGGATATGTAAATCAGTACAGAAAACTGGGGAGTAAAAACTGACTATGAGAGATATATGATGTATATCAGAGATGAAGCAGATTGGTGTTGCTGGAGCTGCTGTCATAGAATACAGAAGACTGGGGCTTTAGTAATGACTATGGGAGACATTGGATGTGTCCCAGAGAATTAGTACAGTGCTGATTGATGGAACTGGTTAATGAATATATATATATATATATATATATATATGAATATACTATCCTCGTTCGTCGGCGTCGTTGGTTACTTTTTTTACAAACGATTTTTGGCCAATCGGTCGTTCGTCGTTCGTTCGTCGTTCATTTCCAACGATAAAAATTGGACGTGTGTACGCAGCTTAAGACACTCTTTTCTAACTACAGGGTTATCCCAGTCCAAGGGATAGTTACCTTCATACTGTCAGTTTTCTGTCCCTGCCTTTAGCAGGTTGTAAAAGCTAAATGACTGGAAATGCTATAGGTACAATGCATAATTCCAACAACTATCTGGGAAAAAAGGAACAGCAAATATACAATGTGAATATTTTTCTTTGTTGGAACTCACTTTGTTGAAGACAGTATGTGCAAATCTACATATTTTATATAGGTATACATTTTTGCATGAATATAATCATATGATTAGGAGAGAAGGGTATAGTTATCTTTTCTGCAACAGTTTATTTGAATGGCTTAGAAGTTAAGTGTTTAGGAAAGGGGTGAGGTATGTGTTATGGCCTTATTAAAGGGATAATAATAAATGTTCCTTTTCTTAGGAAGGTTAGTGGATAAAGGATTAGGTATTAAGAGAGCTGTACAGCCAAGGGTTGCTGAGGTCTCAGTTGTGCATAGGCACCTTACTCCTTTCACCTTTCTGTCTGGCAGCTTAATAAGATTCCGATGTGAAGGAAAAGATTTTATTTTGATGTGAAGAAGAATAATGTAAAAGGAAATCTGTGATGATAGGCAAGGACTCTGATTCGAAGATGAGATTGTAATGTGAAGGAAGGATATGATGAAAAGGGAGGAGGTCCAGATTTAAAGGCACCGACTCTGATGTAAAAAGGAGCTTTTAATGTGAATGTAAAGATGCCCTCCTGAGGTGATGGGAAGGGAATTCCTGAATAAAGTAATTTGTCCTAAATTGTAAGCCCATGTAAAAACTTAGCACTGGGCCCATAGATCTGTAGCTAGAAGACTATCAGTGGTAGTGCAGAGGTCCAAATTCCACACTCGGGCCCATGGGTCTGTAGTTGTACCTCCATACTGCTACATTATTTACGTATTATTAGATTCCCAAGTCCAAGTACCTTAAACTAAAACCTACCACCATACTCCATACTGCTACATTATTTACGTATTATTTGATTCCCAAGTCCAAGTACCGACCGACTGTACACACGGCAGATTTTCGCCCGATAATTGGCCGATACCGATTATCGGGCGAGAAAAATTTGCCGTGTGTACGCAGCTTAACTCTTCATTTGGGTTTAAAAAAAGGCATCTTATCAATGTGACACCCCCCAGGAGAAAGGGTCCTTAGACTATCTAAAGAAACTATCAATTCACTGCCAATCTTTTCAGGATTTGGGGGGGGGGGGCAGACTATGGTAGCAGAAAATGCCCTGGAAAAAGTGTTTAGTTGGAATAAAAATGGCTCCAGTCTTGATGATTAGTGGGTGTAAAAAAAATGGCCAAGCTCGGTGGTAAGTGGGAGTAAAAAATGTCCCAGTGCCTGTGGTCAGTGGGAGGGAGAATATTTCCCTATCATTGGTGTTGGTGAGAGGAATTATGACATTTTTTCTCCACTCATGTGTTAAGGTATTCTTTTCACATAGAAAATCCACCACATTTAAAAAGTCGAGTACAATTTTCCTTCCAAGCAACCATTTGCTTAGCTAAATATTCTAAATTTCTTCAGTAAGTCAACTCATCATTACTGTCGTTCTCCCCCTCCCCTCCCCATAGAGCAGAACGGTGCTGTATGTACAGCACTCATTCATGCATCGTGCAGTCGATAGGATCTTTCATGAACGATAAAAATTGCATGTGTGTACATACCTTAGTGTCAGTGGATGGAGCAGTTTCTTATCACTGGAGTCAATTCGAGGAATCATTCCCCATTGTTTCAGTCAGTGGAAAGAATGGTGTGCCATCAGTGGAAGGTATAGAGCTCCATTGTTGATGTATATTAGAAGGAGTTGGGCCTCATCAGTGGTGTCATTGTGAGGAATTGTGCCCCAATGGATGTTGCATGTGTTGTTTACCAAAACTTTGTATAGTAATTTGAAAAAAGCAGCTAACAGACTGAGGCTACGTACACGTGCAATAATTGATCCTGATCCTTTCCAACGACTGCATAATGGAGCGTTCTGCACTAAGGAGAGGGGAGGGGGAGAATGACGGAGTGCCACCTCGTTGCTCTCTCTCCTTCACTTGCATTATGATCATTCTTCCTCCATGGATCCTCCGGGACCGTTGTTCAGATGACGAGCACTGTACAGATGCCAGATTCTCATTCCATATCAGCCCTGAGGCGATTATTGGACGAGAACCATTGCACGTGTACGTAGCCTGAAGATGTATCTGCTGGGATTGACAGATCTCATGTTTAATGTTGATAGGGCTTCTTACTAGTCATTTAGTAAAGATTATTTTCTGTTACCTGCTTCTTAATACAGAACATACTTGTTTTCCCCCATCCTGCCTGAGCCCTACATAGGAATCACCACCAGTGCTCAGCAAAGTTAAGCTGTTGGTGCTAAATGGCAATCACACTGTGCCTGTGTGTCTAAAATGATTGGATGTAGGAGTTTTTTTCAGAAAAAGTCCAAATCGGGTTTTGTTCTGGGTAATGAATTTTTGCCTAAATATGTTGAAATAGGTCACAAACATGGGCTAGGTCAGGGGTCTGCAACCTGCGGCTCCTGAGCCTCCTTGTTGTGGCTCCCTTCGGCTGCCGCGGGGAGATCTCTGATGGGGGATCCCCTTCCTCCCAAGACACTGCGGAGGAGGGGGATTCCCTATCCGGTGTTGGGGTTTAGTGCATGTCTATGGTATATATAGAACAGATTCTTGCTGATGGAACTGATGTTATTCAGTACAGAAGGCCGGGGACTAAGAACTATTTCGGGATATATAGAATGTAGCTCAGAAATGCGGCACAGTACCGAATGGTGCTGGAGCCGCTCTCATTTATTTAATAAAGCTGCACATAGGAAGTATGGGAGATATAATTTATAGATGAAGCACAGAGGACAAGCTGACCACACCAGAATGGATCTGTGGTTGGAACACAAAGAATGAATGGTAACACCACTTAGAAGACACACACAAGATCACATATCGTGGAAGTGAGACTAGAAGTCACTACCATAACATGTCCTCATCTCAGGCTGACCACCCATCCTCCACCTGTCACATGACCCACAGTCAGCTGGCGTGACGTCATTTCCTGCCACACGATTGACGTTGGGGTCCGTCTTCTCTTCCCGGTCAGCGTCACTTCCTGTGTCTTTTCTGGGCTCATCGCCTTTGGCAGGAGAGTGAACAGGGGATCCGCGCGTGATATCTGTACAGACCATTGATCAGCCCTCGCCTCCTGCCTTGTGCTGCTATCTGACACCATGTCCGAGTTCGATGTGTTCGGAAACGGAGTGTCCGCCGAGGAGGACCCCGCCGCCGCCTTCCTTGCCCAGCAGGAGAGTGAAATCGCCGGCATCGAGAATGACGACGGCTTCAGTATTCTAGATAGCGGGGAAGTGCCGGTATCCATGCACGACGGGCCTACGGGTGAGTGTGGGGGTAGGTATGACTGTCACTGGGGGGGATCGCAGTCACATGACCACACCCCCACTCAGCTGCCCCTGACACTTTGAATGACATTGGGGGGGTCACTGAATCTTCACACACCCAGCATTTAATTCGTTCATTCCTGGTCTCTCCATCATGTTATTAATGAATGGCTGTATTAGAAACACAATACAATCCTAGCAGTGGCAAATATTTGTGCCTATAACCCTACAATGACCTTTTAAGCACCTGGCATATCTCTGCCCCCCCAGCGCTCTGTGGTTTCATCCAGCAGCCATAATGTCATATAGTGACATATTAACCATCGGATGAAACCATGTTTACAAGGGGGGGGTGCCAAGATCTGACACTCTGAAGATTGTAAATGAGCTCATAGCTCTGGAAGAGAGTAGGCGAGATATTCTGCGATCTTTTTTTTTGGTTGAAAATGAAAAAATAAGTAAAGCCAATCCGTTAGCTCAACAGCCAGGCAACTAGTATTTGTAGAAGGGATAGTCAGTAATGACAACCTCCATGTTTTTCTCTGGATCCACCTAATCTGACGTGGCTAACAATTCCAACCATCTTTCCCCAAGAACCCATTCCTTATAAGGTATTTAGATGGGCAGTATGAGCAAAGGTTGGCGGCATCATCGGGCAGTGCAAGCATGGCTCTGTTATTTAATGATCCATTCTTTCATCGTTCTACAATGGGTGGTACTGAACCGCTCACTACCACTCCCATGTGGCATCTCAGGCCTGGGTGTAGTACACAGGTGGGAGGATGTGATAGTCTCACCACAATCTGCCTGACATGACTGCCCTTATTTTCTGCTGGTAAAGACTGATGAGAAGTGGTGAGAGATGCCTGAGCATCACTATTAGAGATGTCCTCACGCCTCTAAAGAATGGGGTGTCCTTTCCACTGATTTTTCCTTTTGTGTTATTGGTCTTTCCAGTTGTCTATGGTTCAGCACAATTCAGATGTAATGTGGCTCTGCCTTATATCCTGTTTGTGCTTGAAGCAGATTTTGCTTTAGGAAGGAAATATTCTGGAAATGTGCTGACACAAACAGCTGAATGAATATAGGTGCATGGGGGAGAATGAAATCACAAGAAGCCTTTACAACACTGCTGTCCTTTAAAAAGTAACTGATACTCTAATCACTCATAGTTAGTAAGGCTGGGTACACGCGTGCAGTTGTTCTCGTCCAATAATCGGCTCAGGGACGATAATCTTACATGTATACAGCGCTTGTCATCCATTGTCCGAACAACCGCCCTGGTAAATCCACAGACGATGGACGATGATCGATCGTAATGGGAGTGAGAGCGCAGCGGGGGACCACTCTGCTGTTGCCTCTCCGTCTTCCCCCCCCATAGAACAGAATGCTGCTGTATGTACATCTTGAAAGATCCTTTCCAACGACCATAATTGCACGTGTATACATAGCCTAAGGGACATGGGTTTTGTACTTAGTGCAGAATCAGTCGTGTAAGATAGTAACAATATACTGAACCTAAAATTCACATAACATAGCAAAAGTGGTCATCTGTACTGTGAACCTTCTTTTTTTCTGTCCAGGACCATTGGAAAGGAGATCATAGCTTGCTTCTATTTATAACTTTTTAACTAGAAAAAGTTACATACCAAGGGACATCAAATCAGATGACTGCACACTAATTGTGTGAATGAGATGTTGTGGATCATGCAATTTTTAATCTCATGGTTTCTACCTAATGGTCACATTTAACCCCACATTAAGTTCACCATAAAGAAAGATCACATTCCTCATTAGTGGTAAGGAGGAGAGTGGGTTAATGATTTTTAGGTGGTGGAATTTTTGCAAACTTCAGCTTAACTGCTGCCTTATATTGTTTAGAGAGGAAGTTCCTGTGGATAAAGCAGTGCAGGGGATGACAATGGAAAGCTAATGCAGCAAATACCAGAGACTTGTAAAAGATACAGTCCTGTTTGGTTATGAATGAAGAATTGTACTTAAAAACTTTATGTTCATGTCTATAACACAGTGAGAAGATTTCATATACTGCCACTGTCTGGGGTACCCTGAATACACAGCGTGGAAATTTTGTTCACAGAACAATCTGTCAGATTAAAGAACCAGTGTCTACCTCAGTGCCTGATGAACATTGTTGTGCGGTTCAGTTAGTTCAATCGCTCAGGGGCGGCCAGAAGCTCTATATTGTGTTCAGGAAACTTGTCCCAAACCACTAAAACCTGAGCAAAACCCAATAAAAATGTCTGCACAACGTGGTTACCAACCACTCCCATACAATTGAATAGGGGAGGCTGAGCATGTGCAGTTTGCTACAAGTCTGTAGGAAGCTTATATAAGGGGATAGCAAACAGCATAACAATGCAAAAATAATTTGAAAAAATTCCTTGTTAATTAAGGTGATTATATATTTTTATATTTATATATGTGTGTATGTGTGTATGTGTATGTATATATATATATATATATATATATATATATAATGTTAAAAATAATGGGGTTCTATATATATGTGAACTATAGGTACAGGACCAGGGTAGTTGATTCATATCTCCCAACCCAGCCGACCCTAATCTTACCATCAGGTTACATAATTGGTAATCGGAGCAATGGGGGGCAGCATAGATTGAGCAAAGAAGAGTTTCGCAATCTATATATTGATCAAACATCAATCAGGAATGTTTGACATTTTTAAAAAGGTTTACATTAGATTTGATGTTAATGACTGATCGGAGTTCCCAACCTACCCATGTTTATGCCTGTGTTAAAAGAAGAGTTTGTTTGCAGATGGCCAGTCGCTAAGCTTTTATTTAGTTGTTACATTGCTGCTGATTTCTAATGTCAGAAAGCAAAGCTCATTCTTACCTCTATATGCATTATTTAGGCAGCAGGGTTTTCTGATACAACACCAAGATCACTGCCATGGCTGCATAAATTAAGTTGGTAAGAGGAGACGTAAAGCCTACAGTCCTTGTGATAGAGCAACATTGATAGATTGTAAGCTCCTCGGGGCAGGGTCCTCCCCTCCTCCTGTGTCACTGTCTGTCATTTGCAACCCCTATTTAATGTACAGAGCTCCGTAATATGTTGGCGCTATATAAATCCTGTTTAATATTAGTGATTGGTTTTATTTTTATATTGTGTAATAAGCAACACAAGCAGTTCAGTTGTTTTTCTCTTTGGGGTAAGCAGTATTTATAAATGTGTAAACCATAATTGTTTCTTTTCCATAAGTCCTCCTATACACCGCTTCTAAGGTTTCATACTAGACTGCAAAGGATTTAGGATGCCTACAAATAAACAATTGTTAATAGATTGACAGTTCAACTGATTTATTTTTAATATAATTGTTAATCTGCAAATGCTAATGTGCTGAATATCTGATCTCCCTAATTATATAAGCTCACTTGCATAAGCTGGTTGGCTACATTTGTCATGCGGATCCTCTGCTTTCATTACTTGGGATAGGTATGCAAATGGACGGCTTCATTCTCTCCATACTTGCTCAGAGTAAATGATTCGGTGCTTGAAGAGGTCAGGAGTGGCAGGCTACACATTTGTATAAAATGATTAGTGGTACCTATGCCATGCCTGGGCTTTCAATACATTTTGTATTTTCATTGTCATTCAAACCTCACCTCTGACATATTTTGAGCAATTTTACACCTGCGGTGAGTCAACATTCTGCTGCAGGCTCAAATATTCAAATGAATGGGAGAGGTTAGGAACCTTTTTTTTTTTTTAGTAGTTTTCAAAAGCAACAAATTACCCTTTGCTATGTGTTTGTTGCTTAAATATTTGTACCATGAGCGCAAGTTCTTCATGGCAAAAACCAAGGCCCAATCATCTTGGATGTGGTATAGTCTGACATTTGCACACATTATAAGGACCAGTGTTGTCAGATGTACCAGGCAGTAAATTCTCAGTTATCAGAAGCGCCTCAATATAATGTTAAAAGCAATCCGTTGACCAATACCAATTTTGGAAATTTAAAAACAAAACGTATTTCTATGTATGTAGTGTGTAGATCTTGAAGACCAACTGTGTGCTACTGAAACTGATAAATAAAAAAAGAAGGGCCTGCCATTGATTACATTTATTTCTGAAAATGCTAGTTGCCTGGCTGTAAAGCTGATTCTTTGTCCTCAATACTTTAGTCAGTGGCCTTGAATAATTCTGCAGATAGGGAGTCTTGTCATTGTATAAAGCGTGAAGCCATTGATAGACTGTAATATTCAGGAGATCAGGAACATCAATGCTGGTATAAGGCTATTGGGGAGAAAATAACTCTGCATGCCAAAATACTTTGACTTGGTTAACTTTTCTTTTCCAAATTTCATGATGTGGCCATTTTTGTTTGTACATTTAACTTTTTAAATTACCTGTGATTCTGACATTTATTGGTCATCTTCCGTCAATGGCCATAATCTAAACATCATTTATTTGTTTTACAGATGGCGTTGTGAATGGTGAATTCTACCAGGTAAAACCTATTTTGATTTTAATATAGGTACCCTATAATATAGGTATTGTGCATTGTATAATGCAGGCACTGCAGTAATGTGCATTGCGTTGGTATTGTATAATACAGGCACTGCAGTAATGTGCATTGCGTTGGCATTGTATAACGCAGGCACTGC
>NC_092860.1:50649823-50677344 GCF_032062135.1 Pyxicephalus adspersus
GTTGGCATTGTATAACGCAGGCACTGCATTAATGTGCATGGCAGGTGTTTACACTGATGTGATCTTAATGAATAGGAATGTGAACAAAGGTCCTTGTTCTAGGGGATATAAAAGGATGCATTGTTCTGATCACTTTTGTAAAATTAGCATCCAGGGAGATAAGTAGATTACATCCTACTGCCAGTGCAGACAGCTTGTTACTTATAAATAGCACTGCTATATCGTCTGCTTAAGATAACATGCTAGAAAAAAAATGGAATTTCTAAGCATTTTATATCTCTTACTGTGGCAGCTAGAGTATTTCTGGAGAATGAAGATGGACTGCAAATGAATGCTGTCTGTGACCCTTCTCCATGCACTGCCTCTTTGTAGATACTTTTATAATATTTTCTTTTGATCATTTTCAATGATTGAACAATGTCCAGCCACATGCAGACTGGCTCCTTGCAGAGAACATACAACCCCCATTGGGTTCATTCTTTAAGCCTCATACATATATTTTCCTTAAAATATGAATTCTATTTAAAAGTAGTTTTTGTTTTTTTTTTACAAGTAGTTCCATTGTTTTAAGGGCACCTTGATTAACTTTGGTATGCATGGCTGTATGAAAGTGCACAGCACATATGGGAACTGTACCTTTAAAGGACATCTGTTGTTAAAGTTTACTCTCTGTATTAGACATGTAACGGAAGGAAGAAGTCCAAGTAAGTTTTTCTGTAAAGTTTGCATGTCTTTGTCTCGCCTAGTAGAGGAAACCCAGTTACCTTCCTATAGATAAAAGACGTGGGTAATGACAATGACAGGTAGGTAGGACAGGGTGGTGGAAAAACAGCACACACCTGTTTTTCTTTCTTCTTCTTTTGACAAATGCTCAAATGTTTTACTTAACTGGAGTTTCACAATCCTAAATCTATTGAAGGATATCACAAAAAAGCTACCCCATAGAGTACCTTTTAGGTCCTACCCACCATTCCAAGTTGCTACCACACTATTCATAGATGCTACACAAATACTGACTTGTATTGCTAGTTTGTCTTCTGTGTTCTGCCAGCTCTTTAGGTATAAATGTATGTAAAGGTTAAATAATAGTAATATAAAAAACATATGTTAAATACCTCTGCAATACATGCACATGTTGTTATCCTTTTTAAAGACCCTTCAAATACTAAACATCTGCCCTGTTTTCACTTATTAGGTGAGGGAATAATCACAAAATTGCAATGTCTAAATACCAAGTTGCACTCTATATGTTCATTGTTTTACTTGACAAAGGAGTCATCGTTATGGTCAGCCATTCAGGCGATACAATACATGTGTCTGCCAGTTAGTAGGATCAATCTACTACTTCCTGTTCCCTGGAATAGATTTATTGCGTTCTATGCCAGCTCACTGCATGGAGGTGATTCACTGTCCAAAAAACATACAGGAAGGGGAAATTTCATTGCTTAATAAAGAACCAGGAAATTGGGTATTGCTGAATCTGCCTATGCAGTGTATTAAAAGTTGTATATCACAAGTCTGACTGTACAGAATTACAAATTGGCAGGTAAAACATTAAGCAGTTGTGTAGTCACAGCTGTAATGAATTTAGCTGTTTATTTGGAGTTACATTTTCATCTCAGATGAAACTTCGAAATGAAACAGTGTTAATTATTTTGTTTTCTCCTGAGCAGGAAAGTAATGGACCCACAGATAGTTACGCAGCTATTTCCCATGCTGATCGTTTGCAAGCAGAACCAGAAAGCATCCGGAAATGGAGAGAAGAGCAAAGGAGCCGTTTAGAAGCACTTGGTGAGCAGATTATTTATAGCCCGATAGTGTGAACCATTACCTATTCCCACTTACTATGGTACTTTAGCAGGAAGCATTGCACTATATATAGTTCTAACAACTGTAAGCTGGAAAGAGTGAAGAAAACATGTGGCCACGTTTGCCTTTCAGTGAATTAAAGAAGTATATTAGCTACTAATGTAATTGGCTTGTAAACTTTTTTTTTTTTCTTTTTGATTTTTTTTTTTTTTTTTAACTTGTATGATCTACCTTTTGCTAAAATTAGTGGGTATTATTTCATTGTGACTCTGCAGTTAATTATGCAAGTTCATTGTGAAGATTGATGAGTTTTTTCTTTTCGCTTTCTGTTGTATTCTATTTTGGAATTAGGTTTTTTTAAACTAATTCCTAAACTACACTTGGAGAATTCCAATTCTAAGCTTAAAATGTATCAACTTTAATTTTCAGGAATATGGCATTTTTATTCTAGGATAGCTATTGCTGTTTCAGATCTTATTGGCATTCCAGGTAATGGAAACTTTAACAGGAAGTTAAGATACCTTGTGGCTTCATTTCAGCCTTTAAAAAAACTTCTGCAAGCATATTTTCAGAGCTTCTGTCGCCCAACAAAATACTTGTTTGAGAGCTTTTGATAAAATACAATTTGCAACATTGTAGTATTAAAAAAAATTGTACAAAGTAAGTTTGCAACCCTGCCTAGACTTGTTAGAGGTGCATGAAATTTAAGGTCTTCATTAAACACTACAAATATCTCAAGGTCAGTGTAAAAAATACAGCTTACATTGGTGGTCAGTGAAAAGATGCCCTCCTTGCCAATAAATATACAGAAATTTGGTGTCATTCTGCTGCCTAATGATATTGGCCATGAGACTAGGCGTTTTCCATCAAAGCCTTTTTTAGTATTTTAGAATTTTAAAACTTCGATTTTAAAACTTCGATTTTCTAAAAAGAATCTTAAAACTTTAAAAAATCGACGACCACCCAAATAATATAGGGTTCACATGAATTTACACTTTCAAATGTCGGCAATGTAAACATGGAATCCTATTTTCTGCGGTCTAGATGCCAATTCTCGAAAGCAAGAAACAGAATGGAAAGAAAAAGCTACCAAGGAGCTAGAAGAGTGGTACACAAGACAGGATGAGTTATTACAGAAGACGAAAGCAAACAATCGGTAAACATAGTTATGATAAAATCAGATTTGTTAGAATTGCTGCTCTTTAAGTACAATTGTGTTTTTTAGGTTGGACTGCAAGGTTTATATATATTTTATTATATTTCTGTTCTGTGATGACACACACCTTGACTGCACAAAACAGATCTGTAGTAGAATTGCCAAATTATACATTTTTTTTTTTATATATAACAAAAAAATCTCTTATACCACATATAGTGCAATTATCAAAGCAATATATTTACACACTTTAGGATTACACTAGGTTTGAGCACCCATATAGCTAAATATTTTGCTTGATAAAGCCCTGATAAATATAGGATTCATGAGATGTATTGTAGACTAACCCAAAGTAGGTAGCATAAGGACAGCGGTGTTGTATAAATTACTGGTTACATTTGTTCTATTCTTCTCATGGTATTGAGCTGAAGATTTCTAATTGTACTAATCTTACATAGGTGACCTACATAACCATGTAATGTTTTTTTTTTTTTTTTTTTTTTTTTATAATTTGCTGAACGCATATTAATGTTCCTGTTATTCATGTTTCCTTGTTTCTAAATTTTACACTTCATCAAAGAGGAACTCGAGATAAAGTCCTATTATTTATTTAAACATTAGATAAATTATAATGAAATCATTTGAACTGTAAGTTTATATTTTTTCATTTTTGATTGCTGTTAATAAAAGCAAGCTTTCAGGTAGTGGGACAGCAGGAAAAGATGTGTTAGAGCACATGAAGGATTTCAGCAGTGCAATGTCTTTCAAGAATTAATGGATAGAATATAACCTTTAAAGATAAATGAAAACATTAATAAAGTCATACAGCTGGGCAGACATCAGCCACTGTTTGAGGAACTTCTTGCAACCTCCTGGAGTAACGCTGGGAATAGCTGTCCTATAACTACCAGTTCTCTATTAACTTATACAGTGTTCTCCCCAGCCCCTTTTAACTGGGCGCACCACCCGGCACTTCAGTAACCACCCGGCTGTCTTTGGTGGATTGCCACCTGCCTACAATTTCGTCCCACCCAGCTTAAAAAAAACAATTTATGTATTTCTGCTGCATATGTAGCTGTTTTGCTGGAGTTCCCCTTTGAACAAGTACATCTATCTGTCATAATCCTAATTATGTTTGTATAATCTTTGTTTTAAGCCTGTTTTCACTAATCTTTTTCTAGTCCAAGTTTATTCAAGGCTGTCTCCTAAATTCAGCTCTTTTCATTGCTTTTTCCTTTCTTTTCTTGCCTGCTTGCCTTCTTTTTGGACTTGCTGTCTGTAGAGTGGCAGATGAAGCTTTCTACAAACAACCCTTCGCTGACGTGATTGGTTATGTGTATGTTGCTTAATTACTAATTCTACTGACCGTTCATGTACACTGTTTCTTTTTTCTTCTAAAGCTTTGAAGTCTTGTGTTTTGTTTCTGGGGGAGTTTGGGTAATTGGGCTAATAGCAAAGATATTTTTGTACATTTATATGGTATGTAGTAGGACCTTGTTGGGAACCATTTATTTATGCAGTACTGGACGATGGCATACATTTCATAAACACATTGATACAATGGTGATGTGGTAAACTAGTTCCCTATAAAAGAGATAAAACATATCTTTTACATAATAAACAATCCTAAATATGCCTAATGCTTTGTACAACAAGGTTGCCGCCTTCCTGTCTCCACGGACTCACTCATGGCATCTCTTGTTCACTTTGCATTGAATGATTCTGGTTGTCAGGCCTTGATCTAAACTTAGGTCATTGATTACAGACCTTGTTTATGATGTCCCCCCTCCTAATCAATTTACATTCCTTATTTGCTATATAATAATCATGCCAGGAGTTCAATGAGCATGTAACCTTGTTCTCTATCTCTGTTGTAATGAAAACTCAAGCAGACTTATGAACCTCCTTAGTTTATTTCTGTGAAGTAAGGACACCATTCCTCCAAAGTTTTGAAGGTGGAAAGTGGAGGGAGGTGTTCTGTTCTGTTATGTACTCTCTTATGTATACTCCTAACACATTTCCTGTGTTTAGATGACAATGGTGTCCTTTCATGGAAACAGAAAAAAGTAAATATTTTCATCTTCGGGCAGAAAGTGTAATACAGGCAGCATCATTAAGAAAAAAGGGAAAAAAATTCCTGAAAATAATAATTTACTGCAGTAAAATATGTTTCTGTAACTTAAAGCTACTTTGTCTTCTTATCTTTTTAGATACATGTTGAAGTGTGACAGGTTCACTTTAAAGTTAAACTCCAGGCACAAGATTGTTGTTTTAAATATATACAATAGATTCTTTAACCTCTGTGGCGGTTATCCCGAGTGAATTTTCCATACCAAAAGCGGTAACCCCGAGCCACACTCAGGGTTGACTTGCCAGGGAGTTTAAAAGTCCTACCTGGCTCCCACGTTCCAGCGGTGCCCGCGGCATTCTCCAGCGATGCCCAGCATCTTCTTCCCTTGGCGATGCCGGCCAGGACAGGGACAAAGATTCACAAAGGATAACTGCACCGATGTAGAAATATACAAATATTAATACTCATTCTTCTTTTATTCAGACATTGCTTGCTTATATCAAAGTTTAGCACAGAATATTTAACAGTAGCTTGGAAGTTATATAAGGAAAGATTTCATCTAAACACATGCAATGATACAGCTTATATGTAAATCTGTCCAGATGGTCTTTTATATCACATTTTATCCCATCTTTAGCTTTTCTTTTGTTCGTCTGGCTTAAGAGAAAATATTGTTTCTGGTACTTGGAGTTGTGTGTTCAAACAGAAACAAGCTGAAAGATCCATGTGATGCATGGCTCAGTGAATCTCTATGGTTATCATGTGTACTTTTGGAGGATTCTATCCTAGGAAATTCTGTAATCTTTATGTTCAAACAAAAGCTAGTCCCTGCAAAAAATCTTTAGTTTCACAAAATGCAATAATCAAAAGGCAAAAATAAATTCAGTAAAAAGTTTAATTATAAAGTGTATATAAAAAGATGTATCTCACAAGATTGCTAAGAAGGAAATCATCCCATTCTGATCAATCGACTTTTACTTCTATAGAGCAGGGAAGCCATGTTTATTTTTCTCTAGGTTAAATAGTAGAGGGGTACAGGTGTAGTTTAGGAAGTGAAAACTTGGTGCTCAGTCATTTGTAATATGACACACCTCACAAAAGCATCTGAAAGAAGAACAGTCAGTGTTCACCATATGAACTACCATATAATCAATGTGTCAGCTCCTTCTGTCCATGTAGGATGTGAAAGTTTCACAGCTCTTCTTTTGCAGTCAAACAATGGAACCAATAAGTCTATCCTAGTAGCCAAAGGGAATTTGTATAAAGTCAAGAGAATATGTTGTTCCAGCAATAGTAATTAAAAGTCAGGCTTCACTGAGGTATCCAGTTCTGTCTGTAGCTCCTTTTTGTCAAAGTTCCTAATTAATTTATAGCAGTGTGAGTCTATGCTGAAATAAAAACTTTTAGTTCAAGTGTTTTGCAAAAAAAAAAAAAAAAACATAACTATACTGTAAAGCACTTCAGTGGTATTGCAGATATGGATGATAGGTCAACCTTGTAACCTTACAACCCAATATGTCTATTAAAGAGAAGTTGGTGAAAATGGCTGACATGTAACTTGGGCAGGATATATGTAGGGTAGGTAATCAACATGCTGTGGTAATATAAATATATGTATATTAATTTGAAATAAATCAAATAAAGCATAAATGACTGTGTAACATAAATAAACAGATAGTATTGGTCGTTTTTCACAACTCCATGGGATGTAAGGCCTAGTAACTATACAGAGGATCTCTAAATCTTAAGAATCGTGAACATATACAAAAGAAAAACGTCTCATATCCTGACGCAATTGGCAGACAGAGGCGCAAACTCTGCACATTATTGGATACTCTTGTTATCCTCTTGTATTAGCCCCCTATGTGAATTTCCACCTATCTCTACTAGTGAGGTATCCCTTTACAATCAGTTAGAACTTATAACGCTCTCCACAAGTCCCGAGGAAACCGTCAGGCGAAACGTGTCTGGATATGAGATTTTTTTTTTCTTTTGTTTATGTTCGCTGTTGTTAAGATTATACATATATATAATCTTACTGTAACTGTATAGTTACTAGGCCTTAATTCCCATGAAGTTGTGAGTGAGAATGACTGATACTACTGTTTATTCATGTTACACAGACATTTATGCTTTATTTTTTTTTTAATTTTTTATACATATATTTGCCACCAAAAAAACCCTGCTTCTTGTGCTCCTAGCTGGAAGTCTCGAAGGTATGCAGTGATCCCTGCCGACTAGTTAATAAAATAGTATTGCATGGTTTGAAAAACAGTTCTGAAAACATCTCTAATCCCTTGTTTTTATTTTTAGTAACCCTACAATTTCTTGCTCCTTTTGGGATCTGATCATTAGCTGTTACACTACTGCCAGTAAAAACACCTCTCAATACTGCACTGTTTTTTGCTTTCAGTGGTGTGACCTTTTCTCTGATCATACTTTCTTTGTAGTCCTTTTGTAATCTGCAGTGTTTAGTTCTATCATATACATAAACAAATTAAAAAAAGAAAACAAATGCATAAACCTAAAGTATATACAAAACTTAAATTTTTATTATACCCATTGTATTAAAATAGTTGCAAATAACAATAGAAATTGGTTTCCCCACACCAGGAATATACAGATATTTATTTATATATATATATATATATATATATATATATATATATATATATATAATGCAGTTATATGCGCCACAATCAAAGCTGGCACAATTATATACAAATGTGAATTCCAAAGGTTATCATAAACATTATACTCCAAGTCATCAACTTCTTATTGTGGTCTTTGCCCCCACTCAATATGTTTTGTTCTCTAAACTTCTTCAGGGGTGTGATAGGGCCAAATTCCTTTATTTTTTAGTACTTGGGTATTCACAGGGATCTCTTTGTGATGAAACAGGTAGTAGGAAATATAATCTCATCACATAAACTAGGTAACTTAAAATGATCCCGTTAGTTAAATTACCTAGTTTAATATGTGCACTGAGATGCATTTAATTCAGTAATGCTGAAAGCCTTATATATTATCACTGAAGCATCATAAAGGACCATTGTAGTATTTGTTATCATCTTTATGTGTGCATTAATCAGGCCGATCACCCTACTTTATTCCTGTGTGAAGAACAATTACATGTTTACATCTACACTAGACCCATACAGGCCCCGTGTAAAGAGGCCCATGGTACACATACTTGGTTATGAAGTAATATATAAATATAAATATATATATATATATATATAATTAAATGGTGCACTGAGAGTGGGAGTGTAGCTGGATTGCACCTAAGGTGTATGTATCCTCTAAATTACCTTGCAAAGGTTATAAAGGGTCTAGATGTAGGTAGGTCGGTAACCCATTATGTCTATGTTGAGATGTATGTACTTTATATATTCCAGTTAACAGAATTAAGTGTTTGTATACTTGTTATTGTGTTGTCCTTTACTGGAGCTCTTTACATTGCATTTGTTTAGGCTTAAATGTAGGTTTTCTTGTATGATTGCTAACTATCTGTGATGTAGACGGTTTCATTAAAGCAGATGTAGACTATAATAAGAACCCTAGAACTACCCTCTGCAATGCCTGTATTGTATTTTACCTACTGATATAAAGGCTCATGTAATCTCTGCTTAAGGGTGGCTTTCAATCAAAGCCAGACAATCAGAAGTGAGCATAACTTAACTGATCTTATTATATAATAGAGGCCCTGAGGCTTGCTAGACTGATGAACTTTAAAGAAATAAACTCTCTACCTAACTAGTATCATACCTCTATAATGGTTACCTGGGCACCAGGCTACAAAGAACTCAATAGCAGTCTTCAAACTTCTCTAATTAATACAGTAACAAAAACATGTAAGAACAAGCATGTAAAATATGAAGGCTTTAAGGTAAGCAATGCAATAAAAATATTAAGTACGCAATCTCAAAAAAAAATCTTTTGAAAGGATTTCTCCTTGTTATGTTTATTAGTTGAGTTTTGAGATGCGAAGAGCAGTCCTGTCCATTAAAGTTTGCTTTTATTTTATTTGTTATATGTGGATAATTTGAAACACTGTACATTTTGTGTTTTTAGAATATCTTGTGTTCTTATAAAAAGCTCTTTAGACCCAACTCACTCCAAAATTAGTCTCCTATCCGTGCAGAACTGGTATTTCAAGAAAAGTTTCTTGACCGCATGCCAGCTGAATACCATTTTGCATGTCCCGCTTGCCATCAGCATTGACTTCATTTTCATTTTCTATATCTTGACTTAAACTTTTTCTTCTTGTTTTTTATTTCTTCTCTTCACCTTTTAAGCACAAACATAAACCATCCTTGCTACAGCCTAGAACAGTTAAGTAAACTCTTCTCACTGCCCCTTAACCTGTCTGTCCCATGGTTAGTGCTAGTGTCGTAGTGACCTGTCTGCAGTGATGTTCCCCGTCCTGAGTCCAGATGTGCTCATCCCTCACCATGAACTCATCATCTTCATTGTAGTTCCTCTTTGCTTTCCTGGACTATCTACATGTTGCATTTCTTTTATTTGTTTGTATTTGTTTTAACATTGAAATATAAATGGTTTGGATGCGTTTGTAAAATGAGGGCATCTTGCAGGGTTGCTTTCCCGCTAAGCTTTGTAGATTAGAAATATTAGAAGATTATAGAATTTCCCAAAACCTGGATTATTAGTAGGAAATTTAACAATGCTATATATTGGCTTGGAGTAGTTGGCTGCAACTAGTGTTAGGTTATCTGCTACATGTCCTAGTCTGCTGTACGTCCTAGTATGTTTGTGAAAATAGCTCCTATATAAGCTTTAATTTTGGCTGGTAAAGAGAAGGTAATGAAAATTTGGAGGCATAGCAGCCAATCAGATTACATCTTTCATACTAGTACAGGTCTAAAAACAAATGGTCGGTCTGATTGGCTGTACAACTTCCATACCATTGTACTTCTCTATTGAGGTGTGATATAGATGCTTTTTGTGCTCTGTGCTCTAATGATTTTAGTGTTTAAATCAAAGAAAATCTGTTATTACACAGTGTTTTTTTTTTTTTTTTTTATTCTGCTGGGCTTTATATTCTATATTCTACATTGAGTTATTCATATTATAAATATTTATTTTTTTATATTATTTTGGGGATATGGCGGATACCTGAGGTATTAAATATAACATGAAGGAATAGTTTTTCCCGTAGGCTATACCTTTTGACTATTTTACGTCACACATCCATAATTAAGAAAGACATATGAAGTTGGGTTAACCGTTGCAGTGTTCTCCGCAGCTCCTTTTAGTTGGGTGTAGCACCCAGCACTTTTCAAAAACCATGCAGTAGTTTTTGAGTGGTTACTTAAGAGTTGGGTCACAATACAGGGGCTGCCATTTGCCTAAAGCTTCTTCCCACCCAGGTTAAAAAAAGAACCATGTATTGTAAAACTGCACATACAATTTGCTTAAAATATTTCCCCTTATTCTGTAATTTTCTCCAAACCTCTATCTAATGCTACTTTTAAACATATAACTACATTTAATTCCTTTTTTTTTTTTTTTTTTTTTCAGCCAAAAAATTCAGTCCTTTTTTTATTCCATAACTTGAATGGCGAGCATATTGTAATATAGAATTGGATCTCTGGTATCAAACACTTTGCTGACACTTTTTGAAAATTGGTAAAATGTGCTAAAGTGAATGGTGGTCAGATTGCCGCTTTAAAGGCATTACACGTGGCATTACACGGTACCTCTGTTCTCCACTTTTAGCAACACGTTTGCTAAGGAACAAAGCCTGTTCCTGTCTAGATACATTTAGTGCTAAAGTTGTGAAAAAATTATTTTTTGCAGTTTTGATTTAAAAAAAAAAAAAAAGACCCTGTAGTTATTAAGAACAATACATGTGATTACAAATAATACATTCCCCAAGTTATGTAAGGGAATAGTATTTTTGCTGTTGGTCTGCCTACGTTTTCTTGTATAGATGACAGACCAGCTCATACTGAATGCTACATATTTTACTTGATTTTAGGACAGACCAGACTTGAATTTTCTTAATGGAACAAAAACCACTATAAATTAACTATAGATAATAGTAAAGCAATACTATGTTCAGATTGAAATTTTCTAATAAAACCCTTGCTGTTCTCAGGGCTGCCGAGGAGGCGTTTGTGAGTGACGTTGAAGAATCAAGCCCAGGAACAGAATGGGAACGAGTGGCCCGTCTTTGTGACTTTAACCCCAAGTCTAGCAAGCAGTCAAAAGATGTCTCCCGTATGCGTTCAGTCCTGATCTCCCTCAAGCAGGCTCCATTGGTTCACTGAGAGAACGGCAGATAAACATGACACTTCCGATATTTTAATCTCAGAGAAGATATGTTTGCAGAATATGGTTTATATTTTACTTTTTTTTTCTTCCTCCTTCTTTGGACCAAACTACACATGTATTTGATATTGAATATTGTATGTAATTGGCAGTACACTCCTTGAGCTACTTCTCCTTTATTAAAACATGAGAAATCAGAGGGAGCCCAGTATGATCATAGTCTCACCATGTACTTCTGTGTCATTACTATGTGATTTGTGAAGGATTGTAATAGTGATATTAAAGGTTGATATATGATTAATATATTGTGTCGCTTACTTAGCCCATGTCACAGTGACTGATAAGTGAAACAGATTTATTAAAAGAAAATCCTGAAATGAATACCATGATTTAAATTGTCAATCTAAAGGTTGGTTTGTGTAGCCTTTCTATCTACTTTTAATGTCTCTAAAGAAACATATTTTGAAATTCAAGTGCTTGTGCATTGTATTGCTCATAAAGTAAAGAGTATTTAATCTAATGTTGGTATTCATTATCCAAATCCTCTTCTAATTCTCAAATCTTGGACTTTTTTTCTTTTTAAATAGGTATATTAGTTACTGCCATTAGCTAGCCATGACCCCAGCAAACTTGGTTTATTCTTTTCTTTGTGCCACCACATTATTTATGATGGAAACATTTCCTATAAACCTAAACTGTTTGTATTGTGTTGGAAAGACCCACAATTACCTCAGACAAAAGTACAGTAATTCTTCCAAGAGAAATATGCAAATCTAGGTCTAAAAGGGTCATTAACTTCACAGCAGCAAAAAGCTACCAGCAAGATTATTTCAAGTATTTGTAAACTTATCTACCCCTCTGTAGACCTTGGTTGTCCAACATATGACCCACGGACCCGATTCCCGCTGTTCTGATAGACTCTTGGGTCCTCAACCCCCAAAGAGAAGCTCTGTAACGTGTAACAAAACTGACACAGGAGCTCTCATATTACTCCTCAGCCAGGCTCTGCTGTAGATTAAGTCCTCTGTTGGGCCCCAGCAGAGGAAGGGAGTAATGAAAGAATTCATGTGTGGTGGATCTGTTTATAGCTTTGTGCTGGCAGAAGTAGAAGGGGCTCAAAGAACAAGGAACTGAAGAGGTGGCCAGACCAGCAAAGGAAGGTTATGGAGGATTGGAGTGTAGTTTAAGATGTAATTGTGTGTATTTATGTGTGCAGAGGCATAGTGATGTCATCATGGGGTCTAAGGTATATTCTGAAAACAAAAAAGATTAAAGTTTTGTTTCTCACCTGCCAATCATGAATAATACACTTCCTGTGCTAGGGTGAGTACGCTCACAGCACTGCTGTATCTTTAGGAGCCATCGTTGCCACCCAGCCTGGGCTTTAACTGTATATGTTCATCTCTATTACATGAGAGTTATAGGTAATTTACACAAGAGAGAACATTGATTTCACTTGAAGGACACTGTAGACTAGTCATTGAGAGATGATGTAAGCTGCCATTTCTGACTTGGTTCTGTTGTATCCAGCTTGGCTGGTTTGTGCTCCATCCAGTCTTCAATACTTTCTGATCGCTGAATTGTTCTTCATGCCATATGGTTTGCTTGTAAGTATTTGCCACCATCTTGGATTCCTTCATTATCAGTATTTGTCTTCTGCCAATCCTCACCCCTTTTTTCTATTTTTACTCCCCTCCCTCTTACATAGTGTAGCCATGTGTCCAAATTGAACTATACAAGAGGACGACTTCTTTTAAACGTATTCCCAAATATCACAGAATGAACCTCATTTTCAGAGATTAACTTTCTTCCCAAAAATCTACCCACTCAACTAAAAAATATAGCATTCTATATAAGTGTATATTTATGACACCTATAAACCTAACTTTCCTCTCACGATGTTCATACCTTCATCTCCAGAAACTGAAAAGGCTTTGCCTATTATAGATCCTTTCCTGCTAGCACTGTGTGCTTGCATGAAAATAAAATTTAAGAAAATACATGCAACTGAAATAATGCTAAAGCCCCAGGGGCTCTATTTTAAAAACAGGGAATCTGACATTCCCTGGTGGGAATTAGGTACTACCATTGAAACACATAAACCAGGAAGAATCCCACAATGGATTTCATGTTTTATAAATAGAATCCTAATTATCAGTCTTTGACGTTATCAGATTGAGTTTATTAAATCACATAAGATTGCTGATTTAGCAGGACAATATTCTCTATCTAATACATAATTACACTGAAGTTTCTTATCCACACTTATGTAAAGTAATAATATAGTAGTAAGTAGCTCAAACCCCATACTAAATCCACAACTAAACAGATACCATTCCTTTCATCTCCTTCAGATCACCCATATTAAAATCTTTATATAAAGAATGAATGTGATACTTGGAGGGAGCCTCATCCAACCAATATAGATTACGTTTAGGTTTTCTCCCATTCCATTCTTCAACCCCTTTGCAAGAGTGTAAGAATTGTAACCACACTAAACCCACCATTCTCTTTTAAAACATACCTGCTAATCCCTCATCCCATCTCCAATCCAAAGATACCATCAATAAAATACAGGCTAAATAATTAGGTTTTTTTCTCCAATTGTTCCCCTGGAGACTGGAAAAGCCATGAGAAAGTCACATCTATTTTCCATGGACCATGATCAGTAAAGGTAGAGATACTTCATTCACTGTGGCTACTGGTCAATGCAGCACTATTTCACACATCTTACGGTACAACTTTTTAGGCCACAAAAATATGTTTCTACTATTATACAGCAACAGCAGTGGCCGGTATCATTTACCTGCACTTGCTCTGTAATGTTAAAAATGTTTTGCAGCTTATTAAAGATAGCAGTTCAGTTCTGAGTGTCAGGGACATACCCCAGTATTTATAACCACATGGGCATCACCTTACATCCAGTTGCCATGCCAGGCCAGCAAACACTGATTGTCCAGAAACAAGATGAGGAGGGTGGAAGGTTGTGGAACCACCTTGTTCTATTGCATAATCCCTTATTGTAAGGAAGAATGCAAAGGTGTTAATCTTTTAAACACCACGGATAAAGGAGTGCAATGTTCTCTTTAATAAGAGGTGTAGAAGCCCCCAATTTCTGTTTAGGGATGATTGTGTCATGTTTAACACAGATGACCCAGAAATCATAAGCTCACTGTAAAGCAGAGTGGGTCAGTTCTGACACAGTCCCCAACATTTGCAAATGTCAAACATCATTTCTTAACACTTGCATATTTTATTGCTCTGAGACATGACCACACGTTTTGCTACATCAGCTTCTCCTGTTCATAACTTAAAACTCTTCCCTTACCCAAATATATGAAAAAAACTGCACATGGTGGCGCACAAAAGTACTACTTAGCAACTAAATAAATATTCCCAACCAATGATAAATGGCAATAATTCCTTCAACCCCTACTACAATACCCCTATTAGAAATTTAATTGAGTTGCTCCTGAAAAAGCAATCCCATTCCGCTTTACCGTCCCTGTGGACAGCTGCAGAAATAACCCTCACACCAAGGTTGAATATCTCATTTAACAATAACCCTCAGCATCCTACACACACCTGCTAGACCTGTCTGCATGTTAAAACTATTACTGTCTCCATGCATGGGAGAGGAAATCCATGAATAGGACATTGTCTCTTCTCTCATATCCATTACACCAGCAGCCACTTTCACTGAAAAGATATTGTTTTATTGATACTGATCTCTACTCTAGAAAGGATTCTCTCTATAGTCAGATCTTGCCTGTATGTTTTACACATTTCACTGGTGTCGTTTTCAATTCCTGTATTAGCCAATTGTATAGTTTTTAGTAAAGCAAACAGATGACAGAATTTGTTCACAGTTTTATTTACATAACCTCAGAAGTACAAACCATCCCCACAGGTTTATGAGCATGTGTGGGTTCATTATACATATATTTATACATCTTTTTTGATAAATTAACCAATGATTATACAATTACATAAAATTAGGCATTAAAAATGTGTTCCAGTACAGAAATGGAATGTAGACAAACTTGAAGGGAATATGAATATACAAAAACATGAAAGGTCATTGCGGACTTGTTTAAAGTTGTATGCTCCAGGCATTCCTCCTTTTTCTGCTTACCTCTGCAACGTGCAAATACGTTATAAGTGACCACTCTGGCTCAGTCATTCCCTGAGCTGTGGAGCATTTCTGCCCTAGGGCATGCAGCTTCCTTTTTTCTGTATCATTCATTAGATTCCCTTTAAACCCTAACTTTGCTAGCTTTGATAGAGAAGGCATTGTTATAGCCTCTGTCAAAGAAAACATGGTAATGAAATGTATGCAATAGAAAGATATAACAAGCACCATAGTTTACAGATCTAAATATGTAGATGTCTGTATAAATTCACGTGGTGGGACAGAACTTGAGGAATAAATCTGAATAAAAATGTATTTAGAGCAGTTTCTTGGACAAGTCTAGGAAGTTATATAAAATCAGAGGGGTTCACAATAGGTGTTTCATTGTTTGATACTTCACTCCAAGGAGAAAACTCCTAAATTCCACAGTACTCTGAGAGGGGGCATCTCTCTCTACAACAGTCAGACAGTGTTCCCAGCCCAGTCACAGCTATAGCATTGCAATAGGCAAAAAGCAGGAGACTCAGACAGCTCAGGACGGCTGCTCACACATGATGCAAAGTCTGCCAACAGCATACTGCAGGAAATAGGAACTGGCTTTAAGGCATTACAATATACAGTAGAACCCTAGCCACAGCCCTAGCGGAGCCTTGGTATGTGTTCTTGGATGCAAGACACATGCCACAGCTTCGCTAGGGCTGCAGGAGCAATCAAGAAAGCAGTAGAGTGCCGGGTTATCTGATTTTTCCGCTTATCAGAGTTCCAGATAACGAGTTCTACTGTACAAAATGACAAACAAATACATATTGTATTTCATGTTACTGATGATGTACCACTTTTCAATTCTGTGTGCAGTAATAAATAGTACTTAAATCCAAAGTTTTTTTTCAAGTATGGATAATCAAGTGTACATGATAAGCTATATAAAGCAATCAGGGATTTGTTACATGCTTGTTGCATGTTGCAGCTATTGACTTCTTTAAATTTGGTATAAAATGAAAAAGCATCCTTGGATTGGATTAAAAATATTTGAGCCTTATGATTATCGCAATCCAAGAAGAACCATTTCCAAAATGCTACGCTAAATGTTTTAAAGCCATACTATTTTTTGCCACACGTCTTTTACAATAAAAATGTTACAATTACTAAATATTTTATATCTACATTGGGTATTTACAATTTACCAAAGTCTAAATTATTGCACAATCCTAATCTTCATTATTGGCTTTAGGAAAAACAAAACAAAAAACCAATGCTGTTATATTTTACATTGACCATACAATTTATAAATACATTTGTATTTATACAATAAATATAAATGACAGATTATGCATTAAATTATTATAGGACTTAACGGATGAGTCCAGAAAAGAATATTCAGAAACCAAAGGGTTGTATATTTTATCTGTTGATGGTTCCATTACATGGATGTGCCTTGTAATGCTCGATTCTACTATAAATAATGTAAGATGCACTAGTGCCACACCTTCCTTTTGTTTTATAATGGTCATGCTTGAGTACAAGAAACTCCAGCAAAACATTTTGTTCACCAGTGTTAAATGTCACCTTTATGTGACACTCTTGTATTGAATAAAAAAAACAAAGACAACCACCTATCATTCCTCTGGTTTCTTTTTTAAAAAATGTGAATCAATATCAATGCCCAGGTGTTGATATTTGGTCTTTTCTCATTGCACATTCTAGTTAGAAAAAAGTTCTGTACAACAAAAGAACATTTGCCAAAATAACGGTCATTATAACCTTTATGTTAATAAATAGAAAATAGTCTAAAAAATTACAAATAATTAAATCATAAAACAAAAAACCCTGACCACCCTTTTTCCTAGTGAAAATATAGGCTTCTGGATCAAGGTTAAATGGTCAGGAGAGGCATTACAATGACACAGTGTTTTGAGATATTAGTATGTCCTGCGTGTAGTATAATCCAGTACCATACTTGCTGCCCCCAGGAGGGCAGGGTCTGATAAATTAGACACACGAACATCTACATCTTGGACTGATGCCAGGCCCCTTTGTCGTATCACATCTTTCACCACATTGATGTACTGGTTGGCCAGAACCCCAGAAAGTATTACTAGTGAAGGGTTTATGGTGTGCAAGATATTCACAATCCCGATGCCAAGAGCTGTGCCAGCTACATTAAAAAGAAAAGGGGAAAAACAGCAAACATATTAGTTTGGTAGAAGGAGAACATTAATCCACATATTTCCTGAAACCCACATATAACATGAATTCACATATATAATAGAAAAACTGGAATACTAAAACTCAAAATATAAATACACATTGATATACAGTTTTACCTTGTACCATTTGGAATTTTGTTCAGTTACTATTGTGAACCATCAGGTGAACTGCACACCCATGACGGCTACTCTTCAGGTAGTAACCTACCTGTTATCAGTTATTTATCTCTTTAAGATACATTTTGAAGCTTATACACGGTCAATTACTTCTTTGTTTCCATGTGTGACAGTGTTTGGGCACAATTATGAGCTGCTGAACCTTGCATCTCGGAGGTCACATATATCTCCATTCCTGGAGGAATCAGGTGTTTCCCTGCAGCTCTGACAAAGTATTGAGGGAGCTGCAGAGTGGTGGGGGTTGATTCTAGCACTCTGGTCTTAATTCTTACAGTTACTTTAAAACTCCTCAGAAAGATTATATACATCTATGGTTGCATCTTGTCTAGTATTTGCCTATAATTCTGCTTGAAGGTCTCATTCATACTAAAAAGAACATGCATATTGTAGATGGGAGGTTTAAAAGTGACTTCAATTTCAAAAGGATTTAAATTGCTAAATTGCAAATCAGGGTTTTTAAGGGAGATATTCAGTGTGAACTGTTCATTGGTATTAACAAATTGACATTTCATTTTTATTCCATATGAAAATGCATGTAAATCAATCCTGTATGAATATGAACCAATGCTGGCTACACAGCATACAGGTAAAAATAATTATGGCATCAATATGGTTCTAATCATCAATATTCAATGTACTGCAACTTGGACTGTCTGTTTGCTCAAAACTGGGATAAGATATAAAAGGAGGGTGGTACATAGCTGGATACCATTTAAATCCTTCAACTATTCTTTGATGTATAACTGAAGGAAAGTTTTGAATACAACTAACTGAAAACCAGCAAACACAGGTTTATGTGTCATGCATGTGCTCCAACAATAACCTCACCACTAGGTATTGCTCCACTGAGCTAACTGTATTGGGCTCCTTTAAAAATAAAAGACTTTGTAGCAGGCAAATTAAGATGTATTTCACTTACGAAAATCCTACTTGTATGTGGATTTTTTTTTAAGTATTTACTTGCATATGGCTTAACATTCCCTTTACCTGCCTTCTTTTGACAGTGCTCAGTCTAAACAACTGGCTGCTGCATAAATATGTAGATACCTAGGCTGGCCTGGAATCTCACACACCAGATGAGCTCCCTAAGCACACTCCCTATCCTTAATACAAGCACCCAGCTGAAAAATATGACCTGGTATGTGGTTTCAATAGCAATGAAGAATGCAGCAGCACAGTTTAATAGCACTGGTTCCTAATTTTAAAATCATTAGTTAAGCTTCAATTACATTTCACTGTATGATTGTGCTCAGTAAAATATGTCTACTAGCTAAGAGGGGGGGGGGGGGGGGGTCTGTCGTCAAACGCTTTTAAATTACAGTTACATATTACACATGAGAAAGCTATCCAGAATACTAATCCCCAAAATATTCATGAATAGACATAACTATTCGTACCTGTTTTGAGAATATTGCTGGCTTTATTGTTGCCAAGCTTTGCTGCTTGGATAAGATGAACGGCTGTAACTGGTTCATCATTCTTCAGGGACATGCCCTCTACTAAAAGTAAGTCGTCTGTGAAAAGGAAAAAAATAATTATAGGTAGTGAAGCACCAAAGCAGAATCATACAATATAATTGCAATAAATACAAAATTAGATTATGATACTAGTAAATATATATGAAAGGCTGTGAAATCAGAAGAATCCGAAACTATCGGGTTGACAAAAATGTATTGACTCAAGACTCCAAAAAGATGAAAAAAAGAAAATGAAAAGTAATTGCTGATGTAAGACCAGACACAAATGATTAAGGTTTGTCACGCCCAATAAAAAGTTGAGTATTTAGGTGTCAATATTTTAATACAGGAAAGATAACATGATAAAGTAGATTATCAAGGTGACATTTAAATTGCAAGTGGTTTTTAGGCGTGTATGTGATTCCTATGCGTTAAGCTATTTAATAAGCTCAGAAGTGTGACAATTGCTAAACTTTAAAAATTTTATT
The DNA here is from genome assembly GCF_032062135.1 of Pyxicephalus adspersus. Taxonomy (NCBI): domain Eukaryota; kingdom Metazoa; phylum Chordata; class Amphibia; order Anura; family Pyxicephalidae; genus Pyxicephalus; species Pyxicephalus adspersus. The sequence goes on from NC_092860.1 coordinate 50,669,615, forward strand.
ATGTCAATTCTCATTCTAGTTATAATGTCACATGCAGTCCTTATCAAGGCTAAACTACATAGGAATCTTAAGGTTATTTAGAAAGCTACTATTATTCTTGTCAATCAACTTTTTTTTTCTTTCTATCTCAAACAAAGCATCTGCAAACACACATACCTGTGAGAAAATATATATTTTCATATTCTGCCACCTAGTGGCCCAATTGTATCACAAGCTAATTTTGTTATAAAGCAATCTAACAGGATGTAGCATATTATGTTGTTATATTAAGGATGTAGTTATTATTTTAAACTTACACATGATGCACAGTGAAATGAAAAATACCAGCAAAAGCTGCATAAAAATACTGTAGCTTCCAAGTTATATACAGTTTTCTTCCAACCATCAAATGGTTTAAACCAAAATATTCCCCCCCTACTACTTCACAACCTTATCAGTTCATACACCATGTCTTCAAAAGATAAAATATCCTCACAGTTTCAATTTGTGAACATTTACTGCTTTTAAAATGGATTTTATGGTGGTTTTAGTTTTTATTGTCAGAACTAAAGTATTTAACTCAGTAATAAAAGTAAGAATATTCTGAAATTACAGAGTAGTAGAGTTCTTTGCTCCTTTTTACTTTATCTTGTTAAAGCCTATTCTAAAGATAATAGCTTAAAAAGAAATACAGACACAAATAAAGCACTCAGACCCTCTTAGGCAAGAGTTCAAATTGCAGCACAGTCTCATTTTAAAGTGGAATGGTTACAACTTTGAAAAAGTACAGGATGCTTTGAAAGGGTTACTATGAAAGCAATGTACCATCATGCAGCTTCTTTGCTTCTCTTTGCAGCGAAATTCCTGAAGCAAATGCTTCTATGCAGCCGTGGCTTCCACACATACACTCTGGTCCATCAAAAGACACCATGATGTGACCCAGCTCACCAGCACAGTATGAACTTCCATGTACAAGTTCATTGTGATGAATCACACCTCCTCCAATACCTTAAACAATCACAAAACATAAAACAATGGTAGTAAGTGATAAATTAGGTGTATCGCTAAAATAAAACATTAACAGACACATTACAGAGCTAGATTGCACAATATTTTATCTACAAACGATCAGATCCAAAGCAATCTACACAAAAATGCTTTTAGTGTAGGTAAATGCACCGAAATAGGACTACGCATGTGCGGGGAGCCATGTTTTACTCAAAGGGGAGAATTTTCCTATAGTGACATCATGATGCCAGAATGTGTCCATACGGGGGGCATGGTCCTCAGCTCTGGCTGGTGCGCCCCTTCTTCTGACCCTGCTAGGAGGGCCGCACCGGCAAGAGCCACACACAACCAAAACAGCAACAACCACTGGTTGCCGACCAGTTTTTCAAAATGAGCAAACTAATCACATTTTTATCAGAGAAAACTTTAGAAGTAATACCCTAATAAGCAGTTCCCAAATCAATCAAATGTAGGTGATACATTTTTCAGATTGCCAAATACATACCTGTCCCGGTAATAATAGTTACAAAATTTTCCACTCCCTTGCCTTGTCCAAACTTTCTCTCTGCCAGTGCAGCACAATTGCCATCATTATCTACCCACACTGGAAGGTGCAGTGTGTCAGACAAGGGGGTGCGCAGATCAACAGAACTCCATTCTTGAATAAGTTTAGTGGAATGAAGAACAACACCCTCATGAGGGTTAACACGTCCACCTGTTGAAATACCTGTAAAAAAATAAAGGCTATTAATCCTATGAATGTAGGGACAATATCACATTTCGCCTTCACTCTTAATAATATTTTAGCTTTAAACCATAGTAAGGAAACTATAAGAATGACCAGCAACAAGCCTGAATTAGTATTATAAAAACAAAAACCCATTGCATCCAACAAAAGGCATTCATCTCTGGCCTGTAAATATGTTACTAAAATACTACAGGGCCAATAAATTCTATTACTATAAACTACTTTTGGAACAGGTTTATTTTTTTATTGCACCAAAACTGAAGTGTTGCACAAGAAGTTGAAGCGGTCCAGCTGTCAGACAGTTAAACAATTTACTCTGCAAATAAACCACACTTAAGAATACAACCCAGCCCAACCTTGCTTGAGAATGGAAACCAAACAATAACCAACGAGTACCCATAAATTGTTTTTTTTTTTAATATAGTATCTATTTTTTACAATACTTTTCAGTGTTTACATACAGCTAATCTGAGCCATTACAATTTTATGTCTTTGCATAGGATGGATTGTTCGATAGTTCTAAGCAATATTTTTATTTTTTATACCAGGGCATATTTATTCCGGTTAGCACAAAACCAATGAGAAGAAGACAAAAAAAAGGCGTAAGTACATACCCACTCCAAGTATTCGGCAGTTCAGTGTGATGGCTTCTGAAGCCGCTTCAACACACATCTTTAGAATTAAACTAATTCTGTCCTCGTATGTTTTAGGATTGGGCTGTACATATTTTTTAATTATTTCACCCTAGTAAAAAAAATGTAATTGGTATTAAATTTCAGCTTTAAAGTAGGCACTCACATTATATATACACACGCGCACACAACAAAGCAAAGCACGTGCACCCTTCTTGTTCCTTTTTTTTCCGATCCAAGTGAAATCTAATGTGAGGTGTTAATAATTTAAAATTCTTTTAGTTAATCACTTACCAAAATAGGCAGGATCTCTAAACACCCCCTAAAAAAGGGAAATATGGAGGGTGCTATTGTTGATATAAAAACAAATTACCAGATGACTGGCTGGCTGTTTATTTAGTCTAAAAAAACTTACAGAGTCACTAACTCAGAACAAGGGATACAGTCAGATGAAATTCAGAACTCTTTATAGTTCCAGGTTAACGACTCATTGATATGCTTTCATCGGGGAACGTGGTCAATCCAGCAAACCTGAAATATATCTGGTCCAGGATTGAAAACCTTTGCTAACAAATAGCAAATCATTTTTAAGAAATCCATTCCAGGTTTGCTGGATCATCAGTGTTCACTGATCCAGCTTTGGGAGCTTTAATTTACTAGGCCCAATGAGTTCAGCAATGGAATCTTTTTCACTATTTCTTTTCTTAAACTAAGACTGTAGGGTAACCCCACCACACACACTAATTACTAGCAAGAAAAAAAATTTAAACATTTGTAAAACCCTACAGCCAACCACATTTTATTTCCAGGTGTCACAGAAATTGTAAGGTAAAATTTTCACTGTGGTCTCTCAAAATATTCAGAAATGAATAAAGCAAACAAGAGTAAACACTCACCAAAAACATATTACCAAACTTACACAACCCATTTGCAGCTATAAGTGAATAGTTTGCAAAACAAATACAATAACATAAATATACCTTCATACTGACAATCGCTATCCTCAAATTGGTTCCTCCCAGGTCAACAGCCAAAGCACTAAGAGTTTCCAAGATGTGATCTATATCCTGTGAGATGCTCTCCTTAACTGGAGGAAAGCAGAACTTCTTCTGAAGAGGCTCAGATAAGCCTATCGATTTGAGAAACTTCACAATTCTTGGTACAGAATTGCCATCGCCATAAATTTTGGAGCTGTACAAAGCAAAAAAAAATAAAAAAGATTTTTAATTAGACATAGTGTTATTTTTTACTTCAGGGACAGATGTTTTCATTCAAAACATAGGGAAGGCCTTAACTATTTTAAACCTAATTGAAAGACATTTGCCCTTTAAGTCCCAAAACGATAAAAAATCCCGGCCACTGGAATCCCCCACACAATAAATAGGTATATTTAGTGGAATGACCAAACAGAACACTGAACAGGGGCAAAAACTTACCATGGGTAACGTTTTCCAAACTGAAGCTGCAGTGCATGAATTATTTTATTCTCCGTGTCTGCATCTCGAACATGAAGAACATTTTCCCCTGGTGATTTAAAAACAAGTGTTATTTATTACTACACAAAAATCAGTGCAGGTATGTACCATACTCTGTGCTGTATTTGTACATGGTTTACATCTGGTATAGAGTTTCCTTAAGCAAAAGCAGAAACTGTGTGTGCACTCACCTGTTTCTCTACCAGTCTGACGTGTGCCTAAATTGATAACTGGTGTCCCAAAGGCTCCAGCTTCTCGCACACCACAACTGCTGTTCCCAATCATGCATCCTGCGTGAGCAACTAGCTGTATGAACTGCTCAAATGGGACATGCTTCACTGCCCTGAAGTTGGGATGGTGCTCCACACCTTTCTTTCTCATTACTCGCACCATTTCTTTACTTCCTGTAAGGCACACAAAATCAACATGAATCCACTGCAACACAATGGCGATATTCAGAAAACTAAACTAATCCCACAAACCAGAAAAAATTAGGCTGTTGGATTTAAAGGTGAAAGGTCGTTTACGCCCCACAGCAAATTACCTGCATCAATATTTGGGAAAAGCACCAGCGTTCGTTTGTTGAATGAGATAAGTGCATCCAAGGTGAATTCAAACATCTTAACTGAATGCTTGATGTCTGTGGTGACTGGATGCTGAAGTGCTACAATGTATTCACCAGGTTTCACATCATCACCTGTTGAGAAAAGGTGCAAATTACCAATGTCAACACGTAGGATGTTAAACAAGCAACGTACAGGGAAAAGAACATTTCCTGATTAGAAACATTGACATGAGACTGGAGGGATCCATTCAAAAGGAAACAAGAAAAGCTGAGTCCTTGATCCTGCAACTTTCTACTTCATGTTTGTAGCCACAATACAGTGCTTTCAATAGCTGTGTCTAGGCTCTGTGATCTTTAGTTTTCAGGAGCTACCTGCAGACATTTATGGGTCTGACTTACAGCCCTGCAGACCAAGTGGAAATACTAAAAATAAAAAAAAAAAAAAAAAAAGAACTAAAGTTCCACTTGCATTCCTAGCTTCCCTTGTGTGCCAGGAAAACATATTGAAGGAAGCTGGAACACAGGCGCTGGAACACAGGCAGGTGAATTGGCTGGGTTAGTTCAACTTGGTGGGCACCATCACCCTGGACAAAAGTGGGTAACTGGCAAGATCACAAGGTTAAAAAAAACTTAAAGAAAACGAATGCCACTATATCCAAGGTCTGGTAAGCTCCAATATATATTACATTATTAATCTTAAATTTAGGAAAAGGTCTAATAAAGCACTCAACTACAGAATAAAACCCTAAATTATTTACCAAAACATATGGAAATAAAATAGTAAGCCGTGTTTACACTAACATTTACATTACTTTACATTTATTACAGTGCAGCTTATTTTGTTGAATAACACATACCGAGCCACATCTTGATAACACCCATGTAGTCCTTGTTTTTCACATTAAGAAGCTTGTCATAAGAGGGGCAACCAGCCAGGAGGATGCGGTCATGGTCCTCACACATGGCAATGAGATGTTGTTCTGCATTTCTTGTGCAGCATACGTGATAATGGGCTAATTTAGTGATGGCATGTCTGATTGAGTCATCTATGGTTCCACTGACTTCACCTCCCTCAATATGAAGGATTCGTATATTCATCAGTGCTGCAGTTGTTGCCAATGCCAAAGCATCAAATCGATCTCCGTGGACAACTATTATGTCTGGTTTAAGTCGGTTTAAAACATCAGGTAGTTTCACCAAAGCAAGTCCTACCGATTCCACCATGGCAGCTTCATCCTCCCCCCTCACAATTGTATGAAGTCTTGCTTGTATATCAAAATCATCTTGCTCAATCATACGGTAAGTATTCCTGCACAATAAAGATAAATGACAGTGATACTTTATAAATGTCAATGTCCAACTCAAAAGACAGGCAGTTAATATCTACCCAAGGCTTCAGCATGGGTTCTAAGTGTAAAGGGAGGCCAGACTTGACTGCAGACTCATTTAAGATGACTAAACTTTCAGGAGTTTAAATACCTCTAATTTATGTGTTTGGTGTAGCATTGGAGAAAATACCCTTCATGTCCCAAGGTCACAACGGAAAGTGAGAGGACATTTCCCAAACTGAAGAGAATTCCCTTCTTAAGTTCTTAAGAAAGTTATCTCTGGAACAGGAAAACCATTAAACCATCACCTTTAGCTCTTGTTTTGGGAAACTGTCCCTGCTACTCCTAAGTACCTTGACGGGCGCTTATGGCTACATGCTTTCCTACATGCTTAGGATAAGACATGCTCTACATAACTAAAAGTAACACAGTAAAATGTAACATATCTTACCCATAGTCATCAATCAGGTGAGATCCTATAACCACTACACTTAACTCAAAGTGTTCTGGTTCTGCTTTGATACCAAACATAATAGGAGCCAGCTTGGAATAATCTGCTCTATTGCAGGTGGCCACACATACACGAAGTTTTCTTTGGTTTGCATGCTTCTCCATGACTACTTTTCTCCTTGAAAGATTTTCAAAATACTGTTCCTACAAACAAAAAAAAGTAAGATTAAGCTTAGTCATAGTAATATTTCAAATGTCATTTATTCTAACCACAAAATGAGGGCTGTATATTTTATAGCTGCATTAATTGTGTGAACAATCACCACATACAAAAGACACTTAAAATGGAACTAAATTCTTGCAGTTAACATTGGCAAATCAGGCGGGTGGTTATTTCAGACAGGTACAGCCCATGTCCCTTCTGCAATAACTGTTCTTCCCTGCCCGATCCTGGGAGGTGCGACCGATTTCTTATGCATGTGCTGGGAATGAATGAACGCAACCCTGCCAATGAAGATGGCTGAAGATCATCTCCAGGAAGAAAAGAAGGAGGATGGCGGCACCCCACAATTGAAATGAGCATTGCGGGTATAGTTCGGCTTTAAACCAACAGTATATAGAAAGGTAGTTTTGGTCCATCCTATTGTATTGTAAAATGCATGGACAATTGAAAGTAATATTTAATCAATATGTTGAACTAGGAGCTTAAATCTAAAGCTTGCCCAACTGTGAGCAAAATAACTCAAAGTGTTTGGATTTTTCCTAAAAAAAAAAGGTTTACTAAGATTTCCACATAAACTAAATTGTAATGGAACTATGACACATTTGAATAAAACTAGTGAGAGCCAAGACTGGAAATATTTATGCACAGGAAAGGTCCACACCCAAGATTATATGTTTATATAAAGGATTAAGATTGACAGAACATTATTTTCTACTACGTAGATGTTGAACACACAGCTCAAATTAACGTAATTGGAGCAGTCACAGTTAGTAAAACAAACTTTGAGTCACATGTTTGTTCTTTTGCTGATATGTTAAGGATATTAAAAGGAAAAAAAATGGCCAAAAAACATTAGGCACCAGGTGTAATTTCTTTGGGTGCACTGGCTTGGCCCTTTGTCTATGTGTTTAGGAGATAACAAGAAAGTATTTTTAAATATTAGAATATGCTATGTTTGGGAGTAAACCTATTCTGAATTCCAAACTCTTGCTCATCTGGAATCTGAAACTTGCACAATTTACTATCCTACACAATGAGCTACATAAATATGTATTGTGGCAAAGTTCCCTAAAATATATTCTCCATTATAAGTTATTCTCCACCAAAATACCACCAAGTATAGTTCTTATACATATATTTATAGTTCTTTAAACATAACCTGTAATTAAAAAAAAATGTTTTCCTCATGCACTCAGCTCACCTAGACCAGAGGTCAGCAACCTTTACTATCAAGAGCCATTTTGCCTCCTCTTCCACTAAAGAAAAATAGTCTGGAGCCGCAAAACATAACACAGTTTATAAACTTTTAAAAGTTTTAATAT
>NC_092860.1:50679991-50721272 GCF_032062135.1 Pyxicephalus adspersus
ATGCATCGTGCAGTCTTTTCTCGTTGGAAAGGATCGTGAAAGATCCTTTCCAACGAGAAAAATTGCAGGTGTGTACGCAGCTTTACAAGATCAAACTGCATGTTAGTATCCATATATGTCAGAACTATAAACCTAAATGACATGATCACTTATTTTCACTAGGCTTCGTTATGGTCTCTTCAGCTAAAAATCGCACATGCAATAGTCACTAGCAGGGGCACTGGACAACAGGAGTAGTTACCAAAGATAGATAAAAGGCTGCAAAAAGCCAATTGCTTAGCAACAGAGTTACACATTGTTCCAAGGGCTCTTAACCAACAACTCTCACTTTATTCCTAGCAACATAAAGGCCCAAAGTGATTATGTAGCCAATACAAAGTTGCTCATGAACAATGGTAGCTTGGGTTACATAGTTACATAGTAGGTTAGGTTGAAAAAAGACATAAGTCCATCAAGTTCAACCACAAGGGAAATAAACATATCCCAGGAATAAAACCCTATAGGACATAGTTTGTCCAGAGGAAGGCAAAAAAATCCCTGGTACAATTTACTTCAACGGGAAAAAATTATTTTCTGATTTCATAAGGCAATCGGATGTTTTCTAGATCAACAGTCACTGTTATTTTTACTTTAAAGCCTTAATACCCAGTTATTTTCTGTGCTTCTAGAAAAACATCCAGCTTTTTCCTAAAGAAATCTATAGTAGTTGCTAAAACTACTTCCTGAGGGAGCCGTTTCCACATTTTCACAGACCTTACAGTGAAGAATCCCTTCCTTATCCAGAGCGTAAACTTCTTTTCCTCCAGACGCAAAGAGTGCCCTCTTGTTCTTTGTAATGATAAAGTAAATAATTGGGAAGAGAGTTCTCCATATGGACCGTTTATATAGTTATATAGGGTAATCATATCCCCCCTTAAACGTCTCTTCTCAAGGGATAATAGATTCAGTTCAGTTAATCTCTCCTCATAGCTGAGTTCCTCCATTCCTTTTATTATTTTAGTTTCCCTTCTCTGCACTCCCCCAAATTCAACAATGTCCTTTTTGTGAACTGGTGCCCAAAACTGGACTGCATATCCCATATGTGGTCTGACCAATGCTTTGTACAGGGGCAGGAATATGTCTCCATCTCTAAAGTCTATTCCTCTTTTAATACAAGAAAGTACTTTACTAACTTTAGATATTGCAGCTTGGCATTGCAAGCTGTTTTTAAGACTAGGATGTACCAGAACCCCCAGATCATTTTCCATTTCTGACTCCCCCAAATGTACTCCCCCTTGACAGTATGACGCATGCATGTTGTTAGCTCCCTAGTGCATAACTTTACATTTATCTATAATAAATATCATTTGCTACTTGGCTGTCCAATCAAACAGTACATCCAGGTCTGCTTGTAGATTATTGACATCCTGTATGGACTTAATTCTATTACATAGTTTGGTGTCATCTACAAACACAGAAATGGTACTTTTAGTCCCAAACTCTATATCATTTATAAGGATGTTAAACAGTAAAGGTCCCAACACTGAACCCTGGGGTACCCAATAATAACCTTAGACCATTCAGAGTATAAATCTTTAATTACAACTCTCTGGATGCGATCTTGAAGCCAGTTCTCTATCCATTTACAGATTGATTCTAAATTGCATATTAACTGTCTGTGGGGTACAGTGTCAAATGCTTTAGCAAAGTCCAAGTACACTATATCAACTGCTATTCCATTGTCTACCTGTTTAAATACTTCCTCATTAAAAGAGAGGGTTCACAATTTATTTTTACAACTCTATAAACTATTCTTAAGCAAATTGATATAATTGTGACAATATCCTGCAATTATTAACAGGAAATTAGGGCATTCTTCCAAGGCCCTGCAATAAATGAGCAGTACGTAAAGCAATGCCAATAAGCAAACTGTAGTATCCCACAGTAATCACAATTAGGTACAACATATGGCAGATATGATCTGGATGCAAAGTTACTGCACATTACAATTACTTTTTGCACTGCTTACCAATTAAGTTAAAACTGTTTCCTCTGTTTGAGCTAATATCGGCAGATATAGTTATTCCCATGTATTCTGACTTTCCATTACCTATCCTGAACAACTATTCTGCAGAACCACCAATGTACACAAGGGTATGGCCATTTTACAATTCTGAAAGCAACAGTTCACAAGACTCTCCAGCTAAATATTTATTGTTTGACATACCTTTAAATGGAGTGTCTACTTCCCACATAAAAGGTTACCTCACTGATCAAACAAAGAGCAAAAGTAAACATCAAAGTTTAAAGCATATCCATACACAAAACTGCGTACCAAGCTATTCTCTAAAAATGTACGTTTTTAATGTAAAAAGTGAAAATGGATGCAGCTGTCATATATAAGGACTGGCAAACTGCAGGAAATTACACTTTTGTTTTGAGATTCACTTCAAGTATATTGCAGTTTAAACATACTTCAATTTTAATGCATTTTACCTGTGCAAATTTATTGATATTATAATTTGTAATTCATTACTAAACCCATCTCACCAGGTACACTGAATGACTATTACATAAAACTTTTTTCCCAAACTTTCAGAAGTATACATACAACCCAAACTGCCTAAAACATATCTAAAATTATTTTTAGAAATGATTGGCAAACTGGAAAGCTGCAAAAAACTGATTGACAGGTCTTGCTTGCTCTGGGGCAGTGGGCAAACTGTCACAATAAAATGCTACCTTGACCCTACTGTAGAAATGTACAAAAATACTTTCATCAGTTTTCAATGGCAGAGGGTACATAAAAAGTATCACATTACAGAATGAAAGGCAAAATCATCAGCTAAATTGTACTTTACGAAACAATAATAATTTAGTTTAAAAAATAATTTTTACAACTAAAAAATGAACCTGGAAATTTACTCAGGGTTAGTTTAAAAAAAAGGAAATTAAACATTTTCTCAGACATTCCCTTTTGGCAATCTAACAGGTCCATGTGTTTCAATTGATTTCCACCAGTTGTGGAATGTCGAGGGAATGTCAGACTCCTTCTTTTATAAAGTTTTTGTCTTTTGCACATGTGGTAGAACCTGTGCACCAAAAGGTTACTTGCTGAGTTTGACAGCTGGATGTCTATTCAATCCTTTGCATAAAAGTGTGTCAACTCAGGGGTTAGCACTCTGGCCTTTGCAGCGCTAGGTCCCAGGCTCGATCTCCAACCAGGACATAATCTGCATGGAGTTTGCAGGTTCTCCCCGTGTCTGCGTGGGTTTCCTCCGGGTACTCCGGTTTCCTCCCACATCCCAAAAACACGCAGTGAGGTTAATTGGCTTCTCCCTAACAATTGACCTTAGACTACATTAGTGGCATATGACTATAGTAGGGACATTAGATTGTGAGCTCCTTTGAGGGACAGTTAGTGACATGACTATGGACTTTGTACAGCACTGCGTAATATGATGGCGCCATATAAATACTGTGTAATATTAATAATAATAATAATAGGAGAAAAGGCAACATGGCTGAATGTGGCTGTGAAGTGGTAACCACACTACTTCGCATCTGGCCGTGTGAACTAGCTCTTAGGAAATATCTCATCAAAAATTAAATTCTTAATACAGCAGACAGCTAAGACAATCATTCACCCAATCACATTGCAAAATGGCTTGTGCAGCAATATGAATGCTATATTATAAATATATTTTTCGTTTACCTTGTCATATCCTCTGTGTGTACAGGCTCCATGCTTGACATATTAAACAGGCTTTTCATGCTAATGCACTATGAGCAGCTTAAGCCAACAAACATTGTACACAGCGTAAAAAGAAAGCTCCTGGTCATCAAGTATAAGAAAATCTGTCTGCTTACTGTTCACTTTATACCATGTTGTGTTAAGCTGACCACCAAGTTGGTGAGAGAGGTCAAGTGAAGAGCTGACCATACCATGCTGATTGGACTCTAAAGTGGTTTAGAAGCTGAAAATTGCCTGTCTGTTTTGTTGATCCTTCGACCTTGACCTGCAACAATGACCCTTAACAAGCATGCAGATCTGGAAAGTTTGAGCAGAGTCAAATTTCCTAACCTGCATACTTGCTCCAGTGACACTGAAAGAAAGAACTGGTGTCACCTGAGTTACCTGGTTGGTATGCTGACACAGTTTTAAGCACGGGTCAGTAATGACATGTTTCCTTTTACACACCACATAAACGTGCACTAGCACACAATCAGAACAGCACTTCCATACAAACAAGATCCAGACAGCAGCATTCCAGAGATTCCTTTATAGGAATAAAGGAATAGTTTACACCTGCTTTGGAGTCGAGCAATCCCACGTGAGCGGCCGATACTTAAAGCCGCTCAAGGCTGCCCCTTTTTATCCCCCAATAGATTCACCGCCTGGAGAAAATACATGAAGTGCCTTCACTAGTGGCAGCAGTTCCCTGGCATGAGGAAGCGGTAAACGCACCACAACCTCATGCCCAAACGTATGAACATAGCCTTACAGCCAGGTACCCTGTTCACAATTTAGTTGCTAGTGAATGTTTTCACTCCACCTTGACTGACACTTTTTCATTATAGTGAATAGGACTTTAAAATGCCAAAGTGGCATTTAGACAATCAAGCTGAAAAGTAGCAAACTTTTTAACTGATCACCACATTTATATTAAACAGTGTTATTTGTTTTCAAACAATGCCATCTTTCTGGTGATCTGGATACAGCAGCAATGGGCTAGACCCTTTGCCATTTTTTTGCAAGTTTTACCAGAACAAAACATTTCCAATTGGGGAACCCAAATAAATCTCCAAAACAGAAATTTCACCGTGGAAACTTTTCCTCTCATTTTTGTGACACACAGTACAATATAACCTGATCATTTTTTTTACCATTCCCCATCTCAACTAAAAATAAATATTTTGGCTTGACATACACTTTAACAATGGTTCTATTTTTATTATCTCCTACGTGAGAAATTTCATGCATAGGTTATGATGTATGCTCCTAGGTACAAATAAACTCCACCTTACAGCAGACGCCCCAGAGAACTGCTATTACAACCAGGTGTAAACTGGTCTCCTGTGACCGATCGGTATTGGAAGAAGAAAAAAATTGTCTCCTATGATTCAGCACCTAATATTCAAACCCCAACTCCACCACTTAGGGGTCAGACAGAAAGAAACTGCATTATTTTTACTTTCATCAAGTCAAAACTTGCCCTGAATTTTGTAGCGGGAGTGCCTACTACACCACCTGCCAACCAGAATAAAATCTTGTAAATATGGGCTGCCTAAAAACAATAAATATTTACCCGTCCCACAACTAATGTTTACTTCCTATACTGTATATAAAGTCAGGAACAGACATGAAAAACTATTGCAGCTTATCAGCCCTTAGATGTGGTGCCTGCAATGGTTTTCTTTTATTAATGCTTTAATAATATTATTAATAAAAAGGAGTTATATAGCGCCAACATACCACACAGCGCTGTACATTAAATAGGGGTTGCAAATAACAGACGAATACAGACAGTGACACAGGAGGAGGAGAGGACACTGCTCCAAAGAGCTTACAATCTAGTAGGTGGGGGAATTATCACACAATAGGAGGGGAATATGTAGTTCTGGGAAGTAGTGATGGTTTCAAAAGACAGAAGATGGGTAGGCAAGTTTGAAAAAATGGGTTTGTGTGCTCTTTTAAATGAGCAGAAAGTAGGAGCAAGCCGAATAGGCCGAGGAAGACCATTCCAGAGAGTTGGGGCAACTCTAAAGAAGTCTCAGAGCCATGCGTGTGATGAGGTTATGAGTGAGGAAGTCATTAGTAGGTCATTGGAGGAGCGGAGAGGGCGACCATGGAAGTATTTTTTTTACCATGTCAGAGATGTAAGTGGGACAATAACTGTGGAGGGATTTGAAGGCAAAGCACAGGAGCCTAAATTTGATTCTAAAGTGAAATGGAAGCCAATGGAGAGAACTACAAAGAGATGCAGCAGAAGAGGAGCGGAGGGAAGGATGGATGAGTCTGGCTGCAGCATTCATAATAGATTGTAGAGGAGAGAGTCGGGTTAGTGGAATACCAGAGAGGGGGAGGTTACAGTAGTCCAGGTGAGAGATGATAAGAGCATGTACAAGGAGTTTGGTGGTCTCTGGGGACAGGTAGGGGCGGATTTTGGAGATGTTGCGTAGGTGAAAGTGACAGGACCTGGAAATGTTCTGAATATGGGGGGTAAATAAAATACTTCTTTCTAGATCCTCCTACAAATAACATACCCCTATCCCAGGAGGACAACGCTCTCTGTATTCTATCATTAGGACAGAAAGTATGTTGTGGTCACCGAACATCTCCTCCACTACTTATCCCTCAACAAGGAATCCCCAGAAAGTTTACATTTATAAGTCACTCTATACAGGAAAAGGCCCGTATATTCTACCACAGCCTTAGGGCCTCATTATATAAATAGTTCACAATGCCATAGAGAACACTGACAATACAGAGAAATGAGTATGGGGGGGGGGGGCAATAACAAAAAATAAAAAAGACCGGTCACCTTACAACACAGCTCGCCTCTCTTCTTCCTGGCTCCTTACACACAGGGGGCCGTGCCTCGCTCCCGCTACACTGCCACGCTGGTGATGCCAGGCTATGCGCGTGCACGAGACAGGGTTGCGGCAAGGCAAGCTCGAGCTTCTGCGGCCTGACGCCAGAGAAACAGAACAGGGGCGTGGCCAAAACCCCCATACTCAACAAGAGCACGAGCCCACAGTGACCGATGGACGTAGCCATCCGTCCTCCAATAGCTTCGCGCGTAGGACAAGGTAGGCGTGGCCAGAGCCCGGCCTACTCCGTGAGTTATTGGGCGTGGCTGTCGGGACGATGTATTGCTGTGGGCTGACATGGCTCTGTGTGCTCAAATATTTGAGTTGAGCTCCCAGTGCCATGAACCCTGCAGTGGAACAAACACGTTTAGTATCACTTCCAACTAAAGGTTCTACTGAGGTAAAAACTAAAAGCAGAACGTTTCTGGGGTCAATGTGGAAAGTCCCTGTGCACTTCATTCAGAAACCCTGGGGGTATAAACACATTTCTTACAATGTGGGGCCCTTTTCACACCTATAGGTGGTAACAGTGGGTCCCTGTGCAGAACTGACCTAGGGCCCCACATTTTGCACCTTACTCTGAAACAGCCACTGAAATAATTTTTACTATCCAAAATTCTTTTGTCTTACTGCAGGATAACATATGAGGGTGAAGAATCCAATAACCATTAGTTTGCCCATTCAAATCAGCACCCCTGTCTCTTGTGAAGCCACTTTCTTTTCTAATCCAATCCTGCCTTGGCAGCAATCCCTCACAGCCAGACAAAGTGCTGGGAATGGAGGGTCATGTGACCTCCAGACAGCCTGCTGCCTGCCCCAATCACATCCTACAAACCTGGGTAGGCTTTGTCATGGAACTTTTCCCAAAGTATTTTGGACAACAAAAGAGCTGTGGGGGGTCACTTCAATAAGTGGTTTGGTGGTGGGATTTAAAGAGACTGTCACTTGCTTTGTGAATTGCTTCTATTGTTTCTTTTTTAGCTGCTCCAAGTTGCCCCTTTGATTTTTTAATCTCTTTTTGCCCCCGCATAGATGTGAATGAAAAAGGAAAGCGTGTCCTGTAATTACATAGTAACTGAGGAAACCACAGTGCCCGGGGGTCATCTCTGAATAGGTACAAAGAGTGGCAGCAAACATGGTAAAATGCTTTTTCTTTGTTTTTGGGTTTATTCTAGTGACAGAGTACCCAGGTCGCCTAGACATGTCAGCCACCAACTTCCACTTTTCTGGAAACAAAACACACCAAATCGTCTGACAGACTGTAGATGTATTTTGGGGTTAGTTTCCTCCACTCTCATTTTAGAAGTCCATGTGACACGTCAGTTAGTGTTTCCCTGGTGACACAAAAACTAAGTTTAAAAGATACAAATGGTATAAAAGAAAAAAAAAATAAATCTCAGTGCAACTTTTACATATGTGTCTTTGGAGTTTTAGTTCACACTTATTTCCACAGTTAATGTTTTCTATACAGTCATCAGCCTATAGCGCTTTGTACCAATACAAGTCCAGAGACCTAGGGACTGGGGATGTTATCAGGAAAGCCTCTTAGAGAAATCTCTTGTAGCCTTTAAGTATTCTTGTCTGAAAATGGTCACAGGACTGTTCCAAAACCCATATTCTTAGGAAGGATTTAGCACTGCCTTTGAAGTATCAGCTATTTGGAATCATGTGCTTACACACTTTGTGCCTCAAGCACCAACAATTACAATGTCCTTTTCAGTGGTTTGTAGAGAACCAGGAAAATGACATCCAATGATTTTATCAATGAAATAATTTCATACAAGAATTAAAGCAGTTGTTTTCTGCATGTGATGGTGAAATCATGTACAAAGATGCAACTGATAAGTTGGAATTTATTATACAATCTGTGTAATAAAATAACTAAGAACAACACCTTCATCTGGTGTGCCAGGTGTTCTTTTTTGAACAGGAATAGTCCTTTAAAAAGTATGTTTCAACATTCTTCACATACAGTATGTGTGTCTAATATTGGGAAATATTGATACGATATTACATTTAATCATCCCTTGTGTTTATATACCCACATTACCACGCCTGAATGTGTCACCATATTCAACTGTAAATGTGTTATAGTGATGTCCGATCATCACACAAGTAAAAATGGACCGAAGTATTAACACACATTAATTTGTTCAAACCCTGAATGTTTAACAGGTTGCCTTTAAGTGTGACAAAGCTACTTTCTGGAAATTGATACAGCATTAGGAGCTCTCTGATTGGTCCAACAGAGCGAACAGTGTGAATGACACAACACTGTGTGTGTATAGGCAGCACTTCTTAATCTACTTCCTTACACCTGATCCTGAAACAAGATTTATCACATGACTACAGTTCAACTTATTATTATTACACAGTATTTATATAGCCAGACATATTATGCAGCGCTGTACAAAGTCTATAGTCATGTCACTAACTGTTCCTCAAAGGAGCTCACAATCTAATGTCCCTACCATAGTCGAAGGTTTTTAATACAGTCTAAGGACAATTTTGGGGAGAAGCCAATTAACCTAACGGCATATTTTTTACCCCTCTTCTTGCTCTGTGCCTAATTAAAACTACTAAACAAATCGATGCTTCAGTAAAACCTATAACTTTTAATAAAGTTTTAATAGAACACATTTAGCTTATAATACCTTTCTAATCACTATAATTATTGCAATTATTAGTATTTATTTTGTATTTGTACAGCTGACAGTCCAAAATATGTTCAATGGGATCTCTAATTAGATGATTGTAATCCCAACAAATTAAGTCACAGTAAAATGTTTAATGAACACTTCACTTACTAAAATCTGGATGCTCACACACCTTCAGATTACTGTGCCACTACGTCACTACGCTACAGGCTGTCACCCCAACATAGGACTGTGTATATATAGTCCTAAAGTCCATATTTCTGTTTTAAGCATAACTTTACTTTAAAAGTAAAGAAATAATATTTCAAGTTAAACAAATGCACATCAGAACTGTAAAAACTGGTCTGGTAAGAAAAGAGGTTTGGTATGCTGATACTGAAATGGTGCATTTTTATATGGCTGTTGTAAATGTGAAATATTATTTTTAGTTTGTAGTCATTAGTAACTCAGTGACCTATTGCACCACATTATACCTGCTTACTAAAACATTCTGAATTGTGCCATATCCCATTCTACTAGAAAAATCCAAGGCATGCAATCTATTTTATTAGTCACATATTTACATTAATATTATTTGGGGCTCTATTTATAAAGCAGAGAATCTGACATTCACTGAACCATATCCTGGTGGAAAATCTTTCAATGCCCTTGTTCAATGGTTGTAATTGATTTTCCACAAGGGAATATTTCAGTGAATATAAGGTTCACTGCATTATAAATAAACCCCTTTGGAATGTTCATATTATCTGACAAGCAGTAAGATCATTTTAACAAACACCAAGGGAAATATTTTGTCCCAAGTCACACCCAACTTTTCACCAAAAATTAATAATTTGTTGTATTGGATGAATTAGAAAATGTATATATCACGTTTTAGTCCTGATTAATACATTTTTCTAATTGAATCCAATTTATAAAAATACACCCGCAAAACTAATGGGAGGAGATTTTGTCAAATGACTGATGAAACACATAGGCATCTTTTACACTGATTATCTTACTGAGAGAGTCACTAGGATGGAACAGCAGTGGGGGTAGTCAGCATACAATATAGTGCTCTGCGGCATCAACATAAAAAGCAAGCTAGCTGATATCAACATAGCTGCTTACGTGGCCTAGGAGCCAGACAGGGAACTGTCAAAAGTAATCTAAAATTACTCAGAATGTAGGTATGGTACTGCTGAAGATGGAGTTATCCTGTAATGACTGCCCGTTTAAAAAACATGCTACTCCTAGACTGATAAATTGTTAGTAAGTGCAAGTACAATATGGGTAAATTATCCTAAGCTTAGAACACTTCACCTGAACGTAAGCTGTAACTACACCCTATTCTTAATCCTTAATGTTAAGTGTTCTTTGTCTGGTACCCTAGAATCCCTGAATATCTTTGAGATTTTCTCCTAAAAACAACAGCTGGTTTGCTGATGACTGTCTCCTCCAACCTTTCACAACTAATAACTGACCCATCATTGGATGGTCACTCTTGAATATTAATATATCTTGAATATTATTGAAGCAGTTAGAGGGGGCAAGCCAAGGCCAATCAACATGAAAGTGATGCCTCACCTACAATACAATTAGCTAGTATGGCCACCCACCACACTGATATGCAATGCTTCCATAATTACTGAGCCTAGCAGTTTGGGAGCACTTGTCACCATACTCTACAGTGTTCTCCCCAAAAAGTTTTTAGGCTGGGTAGGTAGGAGCTGTAGGTGAGTGGCTGCCCATGTATTGTGTCCCAAAATTTCTGTAACAACACAAAAACAGCCGGGTAGTTACTGAAAAGTGCAGAGTAGTGCGTCCAGCTAAAAGGGGCTGGGGAGAACGGTGCTCTATATTATTGGTAACTTCACATTAATACATCTTAATGCATGACATTTTTCCTTGGTTAGGCCTGAAAACATGCGGCATCTGACTAGAGTCCTCCATCTGTTCACAGTAAACCTTAATATTATGGTAAAATATTATGGTACCCTAAAATGTAACAACTGGAAATACCAGGTGTTACAAATGTGTTTTACTGTAACATAATTGCATTTGTCCTTCTGTGTTGCAGTTTATAGAGGTATCCAGCTGTGACTTTCCTATACATTTATACCTAAACATTGCAGGTGAAAGAACAGAAAAATAAAGTTAACAAGTATTTTAAATGCAGTGCTTGTTTATTCAAAAAGTAATTATTAAGCAATTGCAATGTGCCTTTGAACTGGCCAAAAATTACTACATTAGGAAGAATCAATTTCCTGGCACAGCCTCCTTGCACGTCATAGCCCTCTCCTCTTCAGGGAGTGTCAAAATAACCTTTGTGTTGGTCCTATTCCTCTGCTCCTATCTTCACCTTACCTCCTAATCTAGAGTCTGTCAGGGCTGCTGGCTGGGTCTACACAGACGGTTTTACCGCGATTATTCAGGTGTTTACGTTATTAACGCAAGAAAACGCCCCAATGGAAATAATTGGATGCGTTTACCCTGCGTTTAAATTTTTAAAGCGTTGCAAGGAGCATTATTTATAACACTCAAAAATCTGCCTCAAGCATACGCTCTGGTGTAGATCAGCCCATTGGAGTGCATGCAATGCAACCCTGCAGCACGTTCTCCCCTTCCCTTGTTATAGGAGCGTTAGTTGTCCATCGTCCGTGGATCCGCCAGGACGCTCGTTCAATGATGGACAACTGAGCCGATTATCGGGCCAGAACCGTTGGACGTGTGTACGTAGCTTAAGTGATTTAAAGGCAAGATATCCCCAGGAAATGATCTGATGTTAGTAGCAAGACCATTTTTCACAAGATTAATTGAATTACCCAAACACACAAATACTAACCAGCACGCACATGATCTGCCTATATCAAGGGCGATGGCATGGACAATGCACCAAGAGTGCTTTGAATTTTACAAGAAAACAGCAGTTTCAAAGAGTATGGGAGTAATTTTTGCAGAAAAAGCCTAAAATGCTGGACATTACTTCTAACTACTCCAGAAGGAAGATAGGCTATCTGATGTAGACTTAATCTGCAAATAATCATCCCAATCACCACAAATTAAACCAAATGCATTTCAGGTTAAAAAGTGACCAGGTTAGAATAAAAGAAAGAGATGTGGAACTCCAGTTTTGAAATAGCCAGCATTCCTCATGGCACAGCTAAGAAAAACATGTCATCCTTACTGCAAAGTGGGGGAAGTAAAAAAAAATACTTAATGCAACTATCAGCCTTAATCTGACCTATAAACAGTTTTTTTTTACTAAACTGGAGCATGGTCAACATAGGGGAGGGGGCTGAACCACAAGAGACTACATTGAGAATAATATGGAGCTAAAAAAGTACACTATAATAAATATAGTTTTCAGCTTACAAATTACAGATAACAGCAAATATAACAACACACCCTGGCTTGAAAATATTGTGCAACGTTTAGTTTCATAATTCATGATACCTGAGAAATTTGGGTTTCAGTTTGCTGGCTGCTAATCCTGGATACAGGAAAAGCTTGTTGTGGTCTTTGAACAATGCAAGTAAATTGTCTTCCAATGTACACATCATTTGCTTCCTATGAACTATGGATTTTTTTTATATATACAGAGTATATGGATGTCATCCTGATATGTAAATCCTGGGGTAAAAAATGGTTGAGCTTCAAACATTTAGGTGCATTAGCTATTGATTTCCACATGAGTTAGTGGTGGCAATAATGTCTTCCAGTTCTCCTCATCTCCTCCCTCACATAAACAAATATCTCAGGAAGTTCTGCATGTTTAATAGGTCCAGGAAAGCAAACGTATATTCAAATACAACACTCATAGTCCCCCTATAATAACTGACAGATGACTAACCAACCACACTAACCCCCTTCCCTAAAACTGATGACAAGCCTTCATTACATAGGAGCCACCTCACATCATCGGACTATTGAATATTCTCAAACTACCACCCACCAACCTATTTAATCTCCATGTAGTTATGAAGGCAATACACAAGATAGATTTCTAGGGTTTTTCCACTGCTCTATCCGCCACAGCCAATAAATTCTCATCTCCTTGTTTTTATTTATGCTGGTAGTGGCAATAAGACCCCGAGGCAAGAGAACAAAAGCTATCCTACTGACACAATAATTATGGACTGCTAATGACTGCTGTTTCCAATGTTGAAGGACTCATGGGGGCCTATTTAGAAAAAGGAGTGAATCTAACAATTATTAAAATATTCCCTGGTGGAGAATCAATTACTAGAATTGAAATATGTGGATCAGGAAGATTCTATACCAAGGAATGTTTCAGTGAATGCCAGATTTACTGCTTTATAAATAGACCCCATAATGGCTTGTGGACCTAGTGTCCTAAATTGCTATGTGAGCTACTCAACAGTAAAGTCAAAAACATTTTGCAGACCAGCATTCTAAATGCACAGCAAACATGTTGATACACCCCTGACTCGCTTGCTTATAGGAGCTTTACATCTGTTTCAGCACTCACTTTAACAAGTACCGTAGTTCCATCTGCTTATGGAAACTTTAAAATCTCTCATATGGGATGCCTAAGAGGTCACACGTGTGGACTTCAAAAAGCGGAAGAAATATAAACTTCTTCTGATGGGTTGAATAAGTGTTCAACCGATGTCTAAGAAACCCTGTTAGATTATGAGACTGCTTATAATACCTGAAGCTGCAAATATTACCTGTAAAGAAGAGACTACTTCTTCTGCCACCAATGCTGAAATCTTCCCTGCTGCTAAGATAAGGACCCCTAAGGCTACTTCTGGCAGTGTCCATATTTGTGGACCCCTGGGGTTTTCACTGGGTGACCTGCACCTCACTACAGTAATGACATAGAGGCTAGCAGAAAGAACAACTGCGAGCTGTGGGAATCTACGCAGATTTGGCTAACAGTGGAGTAGGTGGCAAGCAATGCATCTCTTCTTTACAGGTATGTTCTCTTTAAGAAAAGAAAGAAAACTCAGGGATGTATGCAGGTTGCTTCCATCCTTTACAAAATTTCAGTTGATTAACACTGAACAAGAAAACCTATGCAATTATTCAAGTCCAAGTAAAGTCATACTTTCTGATCGACACATGTATTCTGGGCCAATGCCTTGGAGAGCATAGAAGTCATTGGATAAGTATGACAGCCAGGTTAGTAGAATTTGAAAGAGAAGTTAGAAATGGTTGGTTTTGTTGCTCCTAGTACATGTTTCCTTTAAAAGAAAATACAGTATCTGATTTCTGTAAAATAGGGAAAACAATACTGTCCTGTGACCACACAAGAAAACAATGAACAATTGGATATATTGTAGTGTACAATACGTCCTGTGTCTGGCAGTGTTCCATTGATTATGAATGAAAAGTCCATAACATGCTTTGTCTTTAACCTGATCTATTGCAAATATTATCTCCCATGAAATTATCCTAAGGAAACTATGACAGCGTGGTTTTAACAGACAAATACCAATCAACAAATAACAGAATGTCTTAGTAACCAATGCAAACATGATAGATTGGTCAGGTAATTAGTAGTTATCACTAATTTAATAACAGACCATCAGAGTTACATGAAAATGGGCTAATAAGATGTGTTGTGATGTGATTAAAAAAGTCATTTTCAGTCTGATTAACAGTGGGTGATCCTGCCATGGGGATCCCTGCATAGTTCAGTCTACTTTAGGGTGACAACATATTTTCTTTATCTTCTGTGCTCCTGTGTTGTCTCCTGTCATATGTACTTTTGATGGAGATTTTTAACACACCTTAAGCAGCCTAACGTAAGAAACTTTTTTCAATTACACTTCCCACAGATGAAAACATTTTTATGGGCAGTATTTACCTCTGTTGTTACACGTGCACTAATATAGCTACCATCCCCTTACAGCGGAAATATCATGAAAAAAATACCATTTACCTTTACTGCTGGGAAGCCGTTTATCCCTCGTTCTACGTCGTCTTGTCTTCCTTCTTCATACAGGTGCAGGCGCTGCCATCATTTTCGAGGGTTCTTCTACTTACCCCACCCAATTTTGCACTGTGCAGCAGCAAGACTGGGTGACGTGCCTTCTTAAAAGTGTAATAAAAAAAAGTGCTGATCTCAATGCTTGAGATCAGCTTTTTTTTTTTTTTTACGGTGGAAAAAAAAAGACACTTCTGCTCCTGGCCGAGATTGGGCATGTGTAGAATTAGCAGCCCACAGCCTCCTAGGACACTTGTTGTAGATATCCCAGGAGGCTGTGGGCTTCCCATTAAGTCTTTACCAGCGCTGGGGAGAGATCTTCCATTTAAATGGTAAAAAACATAGTTTATAGAAAAACACGTGATGATATGTCTGCCTTAGGCTACATATACACGTCAGATAGTTCTCGTCTGATTGTCATTTCAAGGGTTGGCATCAGACCAAAATGTGACATGTGTACAGTGCTGTCCAACATCATTCATGAACCTGTCCTGGCTGTTCCACAAACGACCCTATAACGAGTGAAGGGGAGGGAGTGCAACAGGGTGCCACTCGTTCTTTCTCCCCACTCCCCTCTCCAAAGAGTAGAACGGCACTGTATGTACAGCACTCGTTCATGCATCTTTCAGTCTTTTGTCAATGGATCACTAAAACAGATCTTGGCCTGAGACAGATGTTTCAGATGACAGACCATTGCTGGACCACTTGTGGACAGAAGTGGCAGCAAAAAGGCTATGACAGATCTATCGTTCTGACATGCAACGAAGGATGAAAAATGGTGAAAGTGGTATTTTATATAGGAATTGTTCATGTCATTCATTGAAGGTTTTACATCTACCTATTGGGCCTGAATTATTAAAGCTCTCCAAGGCTGGTGAGAATACACTTTCATCAGTAAACATGGGTGATCCAGCAAGCCTGGAAAGGATATTTTCAAAGTCATTTGCTATTTGCTAGCAAATGTTTTGAATCCTGGACCAAATCCATTCCAGGTTCCGATGAAAGTGTATCTACTCCAGCCTTAATAAATCAGGCCCATTGTGTTCATCTAGGGTTCATCCACCCCAGTAACACCCCCTAACACAAGCATATATGACCCTTGGTCTCAGTTCATTGATTTGCAATGAGCGTTCTGACATCATGGCACACAGACTTTAAAAGTTAAAAAAACGCAGCCTTCATACCGCACATTGGCACATGATGCCGCGCAGTGTTAATGACCCCTTATTGAATGGCTAATAACTGGGATATCCTATAGATCCCAATATTCCATTCCCATGGATAGATATCAGTGATGTATAATAAATAGGTGCAGGAGCCATAGACACAGGAAGAGACAAAGGAAGGGAGTTGATCACCAAACCCATCACACAGACATAGATAGACCCCCTCTGAGCCTTTCCTCTGCTCTATACTACATGGACGTGGCAGGAGCACCATATAAAATGCTCTACATTGGTCACATGGCAATCACAGGCCTCTGCAGCATGGGAATCTGGGGAGAAGAGAAAGGGGACCATAGACTTACATGAGGACCCAGCATAGAGCGAGGATACACACTGTTCTCCATCCCGATCCGCTGGATCTGTACGCCAGGCTCAGCAGATTCCTTCTGTCTATAGCGAGTCACCCCGCAGCTCTTCTACTACACCGAGCGCCTCTTTGATTGGCAGATACATCCCATTCTTAACGGAGGTACACACGGCCCCGCCCACTATGCAAATTACAGCCACTGCCATCTTCCCTCCGCACAGGGCCCGCCCCTTTCCTCTTCCTTTGGTCAGCCTAGCAGTTCATTCTGTAAAGTAGTGTAAAGTAATGGCGGTGTTACAGCTGGGGTTCTCAGCTCATCCATTCATTCCACATCATCCTCATTGCTTGTCTGTGCACAGAATGAGCAGATGTTTTACAGAGCTATAAATCTGTGCTGCATGTTAAGAGGTCATATAGGAAATGTGGTTTCTTTGGTTTTAATTACTCAGACCAATCAGATTGTATTTTCAGTCTTGCTAGGTATGCAGGGAACTCTTCTGTTTTATTGCCTACTCCAGTATCACGGCACACATTAGAATCTGCAGCAAGTCAGATAGAGCTGCCATTTCTTGCTGCTCCTGATTTTTCTTAATTGGCTGTTGATTATGGAGGCTCAGTGTCACGTTAGGGCATTACCTCGGCTGGTGTGCTGTTTTCAGGAAGCTATGCACAGCACCCTCCTAGCCCCCCTTCCCCCCCATATTAGCCAGCAGCGCACCACTCAAATCGTGATGAGTGTGTATGATATAAAGGAAATAATATTGTTTTCGTTCGGAAATGTAGCCTCCTAAACTTCATATAAACAATAGAAATATAAGAAAGAAAAAATAGGGGGTTATACTCCAAACATTTTTAGAGCAGAATGGTTGGCTCAGTTTTTTTTAGTTTTAGATATATCAGGATAAGGTTAAACTCTGAAAGATTTTTATTGCTGGTTGTAACCCATTGGACCTGCCCCGTGAGCATTTGTAGAGATTGTTATTGCCAAGAAAGAAAGTGAGGAGAAATCCTAACTTTAGAGTTATCCCCAGAACAAGTGCTGTATCTGTCAGGGCTCCTATTATGTTTAGAAATGGATATGAGAAGGGTGTGCGCGGCTGGGGGCAGGGCATGGGGTCCCACCATATGCAGTCTCGCTCTGGGCCCCCAAATGTCCTAATACAATTCTAAGTGGAGAAGGGAAAACATCTATTAAGGACACCATTTCTGGGGTCAGATGTCTAAGAGGAATATTTCCTTTTCTTTACAAAGTTTTCTCTAGTTTTCTGTTGTATATTTTGGACAGAAAGTGACATTTTCTCAATGGGTTCAGGCAGCAAAAAATAACCAGGCAGGGTTTTAACCCTTTCCTATACTATGCAATTGTATGTGCAGATTTAGCCTTTTAAAAAGCAGTTTTGTTTCAGGTGTGTTTTTTTGGGGCTTTACTTTTTTAATTTATTGGTATGATACTTTTTTTAGGTTTTTGAATGCTTAAAACGCACAGCATTTACTTTAAAAAGTTACATAGAAAGAAAATAAAAATTTGGGCCCAACCCTTTCTCAATGTTAGCATATTATCAGTGAATAAAACTGTCCTGTCTCTGAGCAATGTTACACTGTTGTATCCTCCCTTTCCACCTGGGTATCTGGACCCGGCTTTTCTTTCCTAATTTGCAAATGGCTCCCTTCTACCCCTCTCCTGGGATCCTTATTCCTCACCGCTACTGTTTTTACACCCACTTACTCACTTTTTAGGTTTTTCCTTTCCAGTCCCACAGTTTGGAAGGATACTGGTCATTACAAAGTGACTTTTTGTTACACTCTTTACATATACTTGATTAAATGACATTAAACAATTAACACTTTAAAAAAATTTAAACAACTAAATAAAGGGCCAAAATGTAAAGTAAAACATTTTTTAATTTTTGTGTAAAGTAGGAAAGGATTAGACCATCTGTCCAGTTTTAGTTGCTGTCTGTGTCCCTGCTGTGAAGATTTGGCCCTTTATGTGTCTCAGCGACCATTGTCACTAAGATAGAAAGTCAGGAGCATTTTAAGTTTTTTATCAATTGGTGCTAGAAAATTTTCCATTGGGGACATCTTTTATATCAATATTTTCCTATTTGCATTTTTAGGTTTTACATTCCAATGACTGCTCATTTCCATATTACAACAGCAATCTCAATGTCATAAATTAAACTTGTCCTTATTTGATTCCCTGACTTAATTACCTAATTACATTGTCTTATCGAGCCTTCCAAAGTTTATGTAGTTTAATTGATACCGATGAACAGCCAGGATTTGGGGAACTGAAGGGTAGATTAAACGGAAAAATAAGTTGTACGGAGTTCAATTGAAGTTCTGAGGTTTCTAGCCATGTCTGTCATGTTGTAAATTTAACATGTTTTATCAATTTATATTTCAAGTCTGCCTGACTGATTCTGTTTTTGGAAAAGTTTGCTTTAGTCCAGCCCTAGAGTTGATGAAGTGGATCCAACTGTGCCCTGTCTTATAAAGGTGATTATCTTTATGAATATAAAGCTGTAGTTTTCAGCCTCAATGGCTGGCCCTTTTCAGCAAAATGCATTAGCAGCTTTTTGTTTTAAATTTTGGACACCTTACAGAGATGTAAATATGAGATACCAGAACAATAGCAGCAGATTTTTAAGTCACTAGAATTCCACTAGTGTTCCTCAACCAGGGTCCCATGAAACCCTAGGGTACCTCCAGAGGTTACTATGGGTTCTTTCAGCAATAGGCAAGTTGCGTCTCTCAGGTCAGTTACCACTGACATCAATGATCTTTTTGGCTATCTGTAAGGATGACATTCAATTGGCCAGCAATAGAAGTGGCAGTCATCTAACTGACCACCACACTAATTTAATATGAGCTGTGGATATTATTATTATTATTATTATTGTCAGGGGTCCCTGAAGACCTTAAAGTATGAGTTGACATTGTTATTATTAGGATTATTATACCTTAAAATTTTGTAAATCAATATGTCATAAAGAAAACTTTATGCTTTCCCAGCTATTCTAACATGTAATGTCTTCTAGGTGAAGTAGTCATTATTTTATCTGTTTCCGTGCTCTTTCAGGACTGTCTGATACCTGTGCCACCATAAGGTCACAACATGTTACAGTGGGGACATAGGGATGATTTAGGAAAGTGGAGCTTTCTGAACAATCTTCAAGTAGCCTTTTTTTCTGCTGTACTGCAACATTGGAAGAGGCATTCACCATGTTTTTTTTACAGGAACAATTTTTTTAACATTTAACAGGGTCACTTTAAATTATTGCTGGAATTTACCAACTACACTAGAGGTCAGGAGTTCAGTTTAAGAATTACATTGGTTGTCAGTAGCATTTTATAAGTACTTGCATATTATTTGGACATACATAATTACTCTGGTCACCAGCAGTCATTGCAGCTCATTATTTACTTTGGTGATCAACAGGGAATAATATTTACATGGTGATCAATAGTTATTGGAGCTGTTCATTTTAACCTCACATCTGTTTATCCTATTGGCAGTGCCTTTAATACATGGTACATATATATATATATATATATATATATATATATATATAGATATACATGAATTTAATTTGTGAGTAAATTTGCTATATATATATGCTGAACATTGATATAACTGTGTAAAAGCATAGAGTTAATCAAGAGTGTGGCTAGACTGTATGCTCCCTTCAGCAGGAGCTTGCACTAACCTCCCCTTCACTAGACAGTCTGCTGCAATTGGTTTGATTGCTGATATCAAGGGCCAGAATTCCCACCAGGGAACCTAGGCAGTGGCCTACAGTGCCATGGCCACTAGGGGAGCCATTTCTCAGTGTACTTGTGTATGAGTGGTATGGTCAGTGAGGGCCTGTTTTATTAAAGGTCTCCAAGGCTAACCTTTAATGGATCTGGTCCAGGATTGAAAAAAAATTGCTAACAAATAGCACATTACTTTTAAGAAATCCATTCCAGGTTTGCTAGATCACCAGCACTGTCCTGCTGGTACTCGAACGACTGACAAGGTTTCCCCAACAAGCATGATACTAGAAATACTGCACAATATGATGACATGCAAATGAAACATAACAATGTAATTTACACATGTCTATTATTATATGTATTATGAAAGTTATGTGACACTACTATGTATACTATCAACTTACTACTGTGATGACAGGCATCCTTTTGTAATGTATCATTCAGCAAGGATTTCTAAGACTTTTATATCTGGGTAATTAAAACATTTGTTAACAGCCCAGTTTTTCAGGTTACAGTACTACTCTAAACCAGTGGCCGCCAACCTTTTCGGTCCATCGGACTACTAAAATTACCAGCTCAAGACCGTGCATGCACAGAAAGCCGGCTGTCACTCAAAGGGGAAGAAACTTCCCCAATGGTGACGTCATGATGCCAGAACCCCACCCACTCCCCCGTGCATCTGAGCCTGCAATGGGAGAGTGGGCGGGTTGTGTTCAGGGACAATTCCCGCCCACTTCCCTGAGCCTAGGATTTGTACGGGGACATGGTCTGCGTTCTCTGGTCGATGCGTCCCTCCAGTAGCGTCCTTCTCCCGACTCTGCCCGGGGGTGCACTGGCCAAAGCCGCGGACCACCAACATTTTCTATTTCCAAACCGGGGTTCCTCCGGAGGCTGCTAGGGGCTCCTTAAGCAATTAGCAATTTGTGCTCCTCAGGTCAGTTCAACAGATACCAATGATCTTTTTGGCTATGTGTAAGGGTGACATTCTTCCCATTGATCCCCTCACTAATGTACAGTGAGCTGTAGGTAAAGTAATTATAGTAGGGGTTCCTTGCGCAATGAGCAGTTTGTGACTCTCAGGTCAGTTTAACACAAATGACACCAATGATCTTTTTGGATATCTGTAAGGGTGACATTCTTCAGACTGGCCAGCAATGTAAGACGCATTCTTCCTACTGACCACCACACTAATGTACTGTAAGGTATGGATATAATATTTAAATTAGGGGTTCCCTGAAGACCGTAAAGTTATTTCAAGGATTCCCTAATGTTAAAAAGGTTGAGACATTTCTGTGTTGTGAACTTGGTGCCCCATTCACACTAGGCTGTTTCAGTAACATACAGTAAAACAATTGCCGTTACCCACTGTGCATGTCTTGATATACCAGTGTTTAGATGTAGCTGTATTGGTTTTAAACTTTTAGGCTGAAAACATTTTTTTTAGCAGAAAAAGAAAAAAAACATTGGTCCTGCCTAAAATCTACTGTCCTTTTAACTTCTTGTGCAACTAACTGAAATCTCAAGTGTTATTAGTCTTCCCAGTTCTTTTCTGTAAAGGGTTTTAAATCCATTTAGGTATCTCACAGTTTCTTGGATGCATACAAGTCTATATAGTATTATCTTTATCATTAAATGATCACAACTTGGGCTCTCTGTTCTTTTCTAGAAAGGCTACGACTTCAAAGTATATTTATAGCCATAACCTTTTAGTTGTTTCGTTTTTTTTGTATGTTTTTTTTTCTCTTGAGGTTGAGGATTGTCACTTTGTTTGTTTTGCTGTCTGTGTCCCATTGGGTAAATCTTGCTTTTCCAAAGACACAATAGGAAGTGAAAAGCAATCTGTCAACATCAAGCATCCTAAAGATTTCTCATCCATGACAATATAACATTTTATTTTTTCACTAGCGGTGTGAAGTCCTGTTCACATTGGTCACTGGCAAATAATGAGTGAGGGAATCCCTCCACCAGGCACACAAATAAAAATTAAACAATTTGAAAACTTCCTTTTTCTGACATTCCAGAGAGAGGAGGGAGTGCATGATCATGTGGTTTATATACCACAGAAAAAATGTACCGTTATATTATATAAAGGTTTTGTTTTTTTTACCTTTTCAAGTTCCAGGGTAATTAAAACCTCCTTCTCCAGACCAAATTGCTTTTGGTATGCAGCAATTTATTTAACATTCATTTTTAACTTCCTAATAACAAAATTATTATTTTTTTTAGTATACAGGGGTCATCATTTGGTAATTTGTTCGTGTAAATACCTTATTGATAATTTTTTATAATAAGCGGAGGAATTTAATAAATGTAAAAAACATTTTATTTTGTTTTTTTTGTAAAGTTTATCCTGTAGCCACCTCTACCACCAATTATTTTCTCTTAAGTACCACAAATACACCATATATGAATTGGTTTTTAATATTTCAACTCTGTATGGTCCATAAACAAGTGTGTATGTGTGTAATTTAGATTTTAAGAGTGGCAGTTTAAAAAATACCACTGACTATAATCCACTGGCCAACATGTGGCCATCAGGAATTTGGAAAAGGTATATTAAAAAGATAAATCTGTATAATCCTCATCTACTCCTGTGTCACTGTCTGTCATTTGGAATCCCTATTTAACATACAACGCTGCATAGTATGTTGGCGCTATATAAATCCTGTTTATTAATAATAATATTAATAATAAAAATGATAATAATAATGATAATCTTAATATTGATGTAAAAAAATAAACATTTCCAATGTAAAAAATTGTGTGCGTCTTTAAAGTGGTGGGAAACCAAGATACCTAAAGGTCTAAAAAATAAATTAGTTCAAAAGTTAAACTGAAATGATGAACCTGGAATTATTACTTTACCTAGAGTTTGTGGGATTGTATAAAATGTCATTTGGTTAATGTATCCTGACAGTACATGTATGTATGTGTGTGTGATATCCTTAATTAATTTCCTAATTAATAATAATTTATGGTATTTTCATGTTTGTTTTTTTTTTTCTATTTAAAACTGGTTTATAACCTTCCCTAATTATGTGTTATTACATTTGCTATTGGTATTACAAAATTAAAAAAGAATCACAATAACAAAGTCACATTGAATTATAAGAAACATTTGTTACTTTTAGATGATTTGGGGGTACATTAGTTGTAATTTATTTTTAACACCCATCTTCAGATTTTTCTCATCATTCTGTATTTATTTTTGCATTTAGGCAGTGAATCTTGTTTTTTTTTTAACTTTTTTTTAAAAGTAAAAATATTTTTAGTAGAAGAATGTATCATAGTAACACGGCCTGGGGAATTCCAGATGAATGCAGGTCTGTTCAGTTTTAAAAGACTCTAGAACAAAAGCTGCTGCAGGCTTGGAATGCCTACATATAGCTAATACAGCCTTAAAAGCCTGCAAATACAGCTGATTGTTAGGATGTTCTAAAAGTGAAAGTGATAGCTCTTATTCGCCGTGGTGCACTGGTACACCCCTTTCTGTCTAATGCATGCTTCTATTGACCTCTCAAGCAACCCATCTTAGTGGTTATGTATTAGTATTGAGAAGGTGGGACTATGGCACTAGCTTTGCTTTGCTTTACTGGGCCTAAAAGCATGTGAAAAAAACATTGTTATCCCTATGCCTTTGAAGTTTTGAAAAAGTGGCATACTTGTTATGTAATCTATTTGAACTAGATTGGAAAATGGACATACTTTAGGGTGTATTCTGTGCTTGTATAGAATGCTTTTTAAATTCATTAATAAAAATTAAGCAAGAGGAAGTATTTCCAGAACAGGATTTCCCCCCTATGCCAGTTCCAATGACAACCGTTTGAATTTCCTGACCATTTCAGTCCTTTGTGTTCCTTTCCTGCTCACCCAAGGGTAAAAAGAGGTAAGATACTGGAAATACTGCACAATATGATGACATGCAAATGAAACATTACAATGTAATTGTACGCATGTCTATTATTATATGTTCCACAGTATTATTGAAGTTATGTGACACTACCTACGGATAGCTCTAGGTGCATACTTTCCATGTGTACTATCAACTTACTACTGTGATGACAGGCATGCTTTTATAATGTATCATTCAACAAGGATTTCTAAGACTGAATTTTTTTTATCTGGGGCAATTAAAACATTTGTTAACAGCCCAGTTTTTCAGGTTACTGTATTACTCTAAACCAGTGGCCGCCAACCTTTTTGGTCCCGCGGACCACTAAAATTACCAGCTCCGAAACGTGCATGCACAGGGAGCCGGCTGTCACTCAAAGGGGAAGAAACTTCCCCAATGGTGACGTCATGATGCCAGAACCCCACCCACTCTCCCATAACAGATCTGAGCCTGCGATGGGGGAGTGGGCGATTATGTTCAGGGACAATGCTGGCCCACTTCCCTGATCCTGGGATTAGTACAAGGACATGGTCTGTGTCCTCTGGTCGATGCGTCCCTCCAGCAGGGTCCTTCTCCTGACTCTGCTCGGGGTGCGCACCGGCCAGAGCCACGAACCACCAAAATTTTCTTGCAAGCCACCAGTTGGTGACCGCTACTCTAAACCAGTGTTTCCAAACCAGGGTTCCTCTGGAGGTTGCTTGGAGTTCCTTAAGCAATGAGCAATTTGTGCCTCTCAGGCCAGTTCAACAGATACCAATGATCTTTTTGGATATCTGTAAGGGTGACATTCTTCCCACTGGCCAGCAATGTAAGACGCATTCTTCCTACTGACCACCACACTAATGTACTGTAAGCTATGGATATATTATTTATAGTAGGGGTCCCTGAAGACCTGAAAGTTATTTCAAGGATTCCCTCATGTTAAAAAGGTTGAGACATTTCTGTGTTGTGAACTTGGTGGCCCATTCACACTAGGCTGTTTCAGTAACATACAGTAAAACAATTGCCGTTACCCACTGTGCATGTCTTGGTATAACAGTGTTTAGATGTAGCTGTATTGGTTTTAAACTTTTAGGCTGAAAACATTTTTTTAGCAGAAAAAGAAAAATACCATTGGTCCTGCCTAAAATCCACTGTCCTTTTAACTTCCTGTGCAACTAACTGAAATCTCAAGTGTTATTAGTCTTCCCAGTTCTTTTCTGTAAACTACACACCACCTCCCTCTATGTTGTAAAGAGGTAGGTGTTTATTGGTCCTAAATCACTTCCTATCCTAGGACAACACTGCTTTTCCATAGGCACAGTTTGGTGAGTATACCATTTTAGGTCAGGAAGTGAGTTAATGGAAGGATCAACAGTTACAAATAAAGAGAAAAGAGCCTGAAAAATGAAAAAAAAAGTGCAGACATCATATCTAAGCACCAGTAGCCTGCTTTATATAAACCCAAAATGTAATATTGTACATTACTACAAACACCAGGTGAAAATAATCATTTTGGCCCATTGTTTCAGTGTAGCTTTAAATGAATAGGTTGTAAGGGTTTTTGATCCATTTAGGTATCCCACAGTTTCTTGGATGCATACAAGTCTATATAGTTTTATCTTTATCATTAAATGATCACAACTTATGCTGTCTGTTCTTTTCTACAAAGGCTACGGCCCAAAGTATATTTATAGCCAAAACTTTTTAGTTGTTTCCTTTTTTTGTATGTTTGCTTTTTTGAGGTTGAGGATTGTCACTTTGTTTTTGCTGTCTGTGTCCCATTGAGTAAATCATGCTTTTCCAAAGACACAATAGGAAGTGAAAGGCAATCTCTCAACATCAAGCATTCTAAAGATTTCCCATCCATGACAATATAACATTTTATTTTTTCACTAGCGGTGTGAAGTCCTGTTCACATTGGTCACTGGCAAATAATGAGTGAGTGAATCTCTCTACCAGGCACACAAAAAAAATTAAACAATTTGAAAACTTCCTTTTTCTGACATTCCAGAGAGAGAAGGGAGTGCATGATCATGTGGTTTACATACCACAGAAAAAATGTACCGTTATATTATATAAAGGTTTTTTTTTTTTTTTACCAGGGTAATTAAAACCTCCTTCACCAGACCAAATTTTGAGCTTTTGGTATGCAGCAATTTATTTAACATTCATTTTTAACTTCCTAATAACAAAATTATTATTTTTTTTTAGTATACAGGGGTCTTTATTTGGTAATTTGTTCGTGTAAATACCTTATTGATAATTTTTTATAATAAGCGGAGGAATTTAATAAATGTAAAAAACATTTTATTTTGTTTATTGTGTAAAGTTTATTATGTAGCCACCTCTACCACCAATTATTTTCTCTTAAGTACCACAAATACACCATATATGAATTGGTTTTTAATATTTCAACTCTGTATGGTCGATAAACAAATGTGAAGGTGTGTAATTTAGATTTTAAGAGCGGCAGTTTAAAAAATACCTATACAAAAAAATACATATGGCCATCAGGAATTTGGAATAGGTAAATTAAAAATATAAATCTGTATAATCCTCGTCTCCTCCTGTGTCACTGTCATTTATATAATAATAATATTGATAATAATAATATTGATGTAAAAAAATAATAATTTCTAGGCTATACATTTTGTGCGTCTGTGAAGTGGTGGAAAACCAAGATACCTAAAGTTCTAAATAATAAATTAATTCAAAAGTTAAACTGAAATGATGAGCCTGGAAATATTACTTTTACCTAGAATTTGTAGGAATGTATAATATGTAATTTGGTTAATGTGTCCTGACAGTACATGTATGTATGTATGTGTGTGAAATCCTTAATTCCTTAAATTCTAATTATTTTATTTATAATATTTTTCATTTAAAACTGGTTTATAGCCTTCCCTAATTATGTGTTATTACATTTGCTATTGGTATTACAAAACAAAAAAAAAATCACAATGACAAAGTCACATTGAAATATAAGAAACATGTGTTACTTTTAGATGATTTGGGGGTACATTAGTTGTAATTTATTTTTAACACCCATCTTCAGTTTTTTCTCATATTTCTGTATTTATTTTTGCATTTAGGCAATAAATCTTGTTTTTTTTTTAACTTTTTTAAAAGTAAAAATATTTTTAGTAGACGAATGTATCATAGTAACGTGGTCTGGGGAATTCCAGATGAATACAGGTCTGTCTAGTTTAAAAAAACTCTAGAACAAAAGCTGCTTCAGGCTTGGAATGCCTACATATAGCTAATACAGCCTTAAAAGCCTGCAAATACAGCTGATTGTTAGTATGTTCCAAAAGTCAAAGTGATAGCTCTTATTAACACTGGTGCAGTGGAACACCCCTTTCTGTCTCATGCATGCTACTATTGACCTCTCGGACAACCCATCTTAGTGATTATGTATTAGTATTGAGAAGGGTGAGGCTATGGCACTAATCTTGCTTTGCTTTACTGGGCCTAAAATCATGTGAAAAAGCATTGTTATCCCTATGCCTTGGAAGTTTTGAAAAAGTGGCGTACTTGTTATGTAATCTATTTGAACTAGATTGGAAATAGTGATTGTATAAAATTCATTATTAAAAATTAAGCAAGAGGAAGTTTTTCCAGAACAGGATTTCCCCCCTATGCCAGTTCCAGTGACAACCGTTTGAAATTCCTGTCCATTTCAGTCCTTTGTGTTCCTATTCTGCTCATCCAAGGGTAAAAAGAAGGGGTGATTCCTCCACCCTACAGATCCTGTCCAAAACACGAAAATATTGTTTTGGTTTACCATACATTTTAAAAAGGATGTAGAAGAGACACATGGCACATGATCCATGCAGCATAGAGCTTAGCTCTATTCTCAAAGAATATTTCTTTTAAAGTGGACCTATCACCAAAATGTTTACTTTACATAAAAGGGTAGACAACCTTTTTATGCAAGGTAAAAATTTCACTGCAAACGCGTTTTTTGTTGAGTTAGATCTTACACTTGTTTTTTACTATTTTTTGGGTGGTGAATCCAGAAATGATTCAGTTTTTTGCTATCACATCCAGTTTCTTCGATGAGGGTACCCTCCATTTTTGTTAAAAAACATACAAATTTTACATACAATGAAAAAATAATGAAATAACTGAATGTACTGTTTAAATTTAAATTTCTTTTGTTCATACAAAGGATTTATTGTTACTCTATGACATTTTTTTTACAGTAAAACATTTGAACTTAATCGGGTAAGCGGTTAAGGTAAACATTTAAGCTTATAGCTTTTCCTGGAGTGTTCAGTGTTAGGACAATCCTGCCGGATGCTCCAACAATAGTCAGCCATCATTTGTACATTCCATCTACCGTCCTTCCATGACCTTCAAATCTTGGTGGAATAGTTTACCTTGCTCATCACTGACTGCACCAAGGTTTTCCAGGAAGTTACAAAGATGGCTATGCAGAAAATGCACCTTGATGTTCATATTGCAACCAAGCATTTTGTAGCTCTCCAAGAGTTTCTGGACAATTTCTGTGTAAATATTTGCTTGTGTGTCTCCAAAAAAATCCTTTACAATGGCTAGAGAGAGAGAGAGAGAGAGAGAGAGACTCTAGATAAGGTGACTCTAGTTTTTCCTGCCTATTTTAAAAAAAGGACTGTTATAGAACACGGGACAGCTGAAGATAAGTGCTTATATGTTTGATCTTTACCCGGCTGATGTTAAGCTATCCTGTTGTGATAATTTTGTTGTTTTTTTTTCAATAAAACCCTGATGCGGCATCCAGTCCTGCTAGTTGCCTACCATTTGTCAAGCTAACTCCCACATATGGTGGGGGATGCGGGCAGACTGGTTGCTAAGGGTAACGGCTGCATACATTTTTTTTGACTCAGTAACCTGCTTATGTCCTGGATAAAATCTGCTACATTGCTGCCCAGCAGGGCTCCATGGAGGAGCTATTAAAGAATTTGGTGCAGGTCAGTGCTGCCCAGCAGGAAACCAACCGTCTGTATGAATATGTTTGAAAAAAACACATGTATACATTTCTTCCACATTTATATGCGTTTTTATGCACTTTCACAAGCAATTGTAAGAACACATCAATTGAAAACAATGGGGTATTTTAAGTGTTTTTGGCGGGATTTTGGAATCTGGAAGCCCCCTTTATTAAGAAGACTTGCAGATCTCCACCACACCACCCTGGGGAATGAGTACAGGGGTACATTAAACCCCTTATTCATTTCCTGAAAAGGTAAAATATGTTTAAAACAAAAACAAGACAAACTTTAATGTTAAAATATTTTATGTGTGTGTTTAGTGTAACTTTTCTACTTTTACTTTTTGACAGGTTATCTCACAATGACAGTATGATTCACACAGCTGCATTCATTCATGCGCACAGCTGTGAGCCTATTAGTGTGGGATCCCCAGGCACTCGGGGTTACATGAGGACAAGTCTCCCCATTCAGCTCTAGTGATGAATATGGAATGTCAAACGGAAAAGCAAACAGCCAAATTTCACGCACTGCATAAGCCCAATTGCATATTGCACCTGTGCGCATAATGATGAGCATATATAGGGTGTTGGCTAACTTGCTTTTTTCATTTGTCTTTATTTTTTTTTCAAGGAGAGGCTGTTGTTTTTGTGCTGTTATGATTATTATTATTATTAAACAGGATTTATATAGCGCCAACATATTACGCAGCGCTGTACATTAAATAGGGTTGTAGTGTCTACTGGACTTACCTGTGCTGGAGAAATCAGCAGGGGATTAGCCTGTCTCGGCCTTGGGGGGTACATCAAGCCCCCCATGCTGCCATTGGGACAGGCTATTTGAATATTTGAAATCTCTGTGAGGAGTGATTGCAACCAGGATTTATCTCTTTTGCATCATGGAGGAAGACCTTGTGAGGAAAGGAGAGAGGAGAGGCCTTATTATCTCATATGCAAGTAATAAGGATGGGAGAGTTCACCAGTCCTTCAGAATTCTGGTGCCAGAGAATGAAAGAGGAGCGTTCCCTTTGCAAAAACTTGTGGACCAATACCTAGTGGGAAGACTCAAAGTGAACAAAAAGGATATCCACTGTCTGCAAGAACAAAGGTCAGGTCATTTTATTCTGTCACTTATTGGAATGGGTGCTTGCAATAATCTGCACAATATTCTGAAAAAACAGCTAGAAAATGAGGACTTTGATGCCTGCGAGTTTGTACTTTTGTACTCACAGGAGGAAGTATTATTAACAACCCATTTTTTCTAATCTGTTTGTAAAAGAAGCTGACATTAGAACCTTCCTCAACAAATACTGTTCCTCTGTATCTGAGCCGAAGAAAGTTTACAATGTCTGTGATATATGGAATGGAAAAATTAAGTGTAGAGTCATGTTCATGTCTGACCCCGGGGGGATTGGAGGCTTGAAACATCCTACTTCCTCTTTTGCTCTGGGGTAGGATCAATGTTCACTGTTTTATCCTGAGATGCCCATTTTTTGTAGAAAGTGTGGGTCGTATTTACATACGGAAAGATTGTGTACCTCAGATTTTTCTCTCTGCAAAAGATGCAATAAAACTGGTCGTGAAACTAAAAACTGTCCTGTGAAACTGGTGTGTAACCTGTGCGGAAGTTCTGCTCATCTGTTTAAAGGCTATCCACATCAGAGGTCATGGGCGGATGTCGCCTCCGCTGCACCGGCGGCCAAAGATCTGCGGTCAGGAGGTGTGGGTTCTGTGGCTGCTCATATGGCGGAGGTAGCTGCAAAAAGGAAAAAGAGGTGTCTTAGGTATGCCTTGAGCAAAATGATTTCTTTTTATTAGATTGCAAAAAATAGGTAAACTAGAAGCCAAGAGAACCTGGGGAATGTATATGTGGAATATACTTTTGTAATTTCTTTTTTGTGTATTTGCCAAAATATGTGTTTGTATTTTTTCTTGTGAAAAAGGAAAGTAAAAATGTATATACCTTGTTGTGTTTGCGGAGAGAGTTTTTTGGTTATGGTCAAAAATACATCTATAAATAATTTGTATATGTTGGGAAATGCTATGTTATGTACCTATCTGTTCAAAAGATAATCCGGATAGTCCGGAAAATGGACTTTTGTTTTACATTTTACAAACTCCACAATTTTCTTTCAGGAATGGACTTTATGTTCTTTTTTTTCTGCAATAAAATGGACTTAATGGAATAAAATGTACTCTTCTCTATCACCAAAACTGACTTTTTACTTTAGCCATGGATCATAGACTTTTATTTTTTGGGAAAAAATTGCCCTGTTTCTTCAATTTGAATAGGAAAAATGTATGCACATTTTCTGTTCTGCTTTGGTACTTTATTGTAATATGTGTATCCGTTTCTATTATTTGTATTCTTGGAAAAGAAGGAAAAAACAAAAATATTTTCTGTTACCTGTAAATAAGCTGTTTATACTTTTCTAATAAAAACATAAAGGGGCTGTTGTTTGTTTGTTAGCCTAATTTATGTTGCTACAGTTGATACTTTGCTTACCATTTAGCACAATAGCTGTTTTTTGTTTTTTCAAGTTTGAATGTTTCAATGTCCATTTTACAGTTAAGAAGTCAATGTTAATGCTATGGTATTGTGTTTTTATTTTGTGTTTAATTTCAATATTATGTCTTTATTACCACCTTTAAATGTTTGTCCTGCATAAATATTTTCTAATCTAGTTTTCCACACTTGATAGGTCAAAATTGTATATTGGTTTGGTAAGTATTTTTGGAATGCAATATTTGTTGGGCCATTTTTGAACTAATTTGGCTTTATATGGAAGTGTGGGTTTACATGTGTTTTTTTTTATTTTGTCATGTAAATTTAGTGGTGCCTGTATGGTCTCTATATTTTAATGTGACCTTTTAGCAAATGGGTTTATTTTGAATAAAGTTTTTTTTGTTGTAGTTGTTTGTTTTTGATGGCTTTGTTTTTATGTGATCTCCTTTACAATCTCCCAGGACCTGCAATTTAAAAATTCAATTATGCTTGTTTTTAAGCAGTTTCCTTTCTATGGTTTGTTTGACTGACTAAAAACAGCACAATTGGCCTATTAAAACTCAGTTTAATGCTCATAGTTGTGCGCCAAACTATAGGAGTCTGATGCGCATTGTTGTGTGCCAAGGCGTAACTGCTATGTGCGTGTGAACTGTGTTCTATCAGTTGAAAAATGCGCCGGCCAATTTTCCAGAGAAGGATCCTCATTCCGGTAAGTTTTTCTTTTTATGTGTATATTGTTTGTTTTGGTTCATGTGCACTAATGTATGTACATACATGCATATGTATATGTATGTATGTATTTATGTATACATATAAAAGCTAAATTATAGGTAAAAATAGACAAAGAGGATTTATTTGGGCATAATGCTTAACATGCTTCAAATTGAAAAGATTGCCTCTTTCTTCCTATGATTTCTAATGTCATGGGCTTGGCTCCAAGCAACATTCATGGATGATATTGCTTCGTGTTAAAGAAGAAATCCACCTTTATGTGCTTCGACTACCAAGCTGAGCTGAGTAAGTCAATATATAGTTGTCCAAGGTCTAAAATGCCTTTCAAACCTGCATAAACACCCTAAAAGGCTAGAAAAGCAAGAACATATGTTTGGCACAAAATGGATTTGTCCCTGGAAATTTTAGATACTAGTACTACAATCCAGTATTTAATGAGCAAAATAAGTTGAGCAACAACAGAATATCTGCTGACCCTGCTTGTGAGCTTGACAATCATTGTGGTTTGATGTTGAGCTTGGCAACCTAAACCTCCTTCCAACACCATCAGGTGTGTTAGAATAAGTATTCAACTCACCTAGACAACTAATTGACAACCTGTTTGGACAGTACGTGGAAGTGTGTTTGTATACAATAGTGCTAAAATCAGGTAGCACAGCACAATGACAACAAACCTCAAACACTACTACAAATGAACAAAGCAGTTGTGTGGCAGCAAATCAACATGAGTGCAAATGTCAGACTAATAAAATTAAAAAAAAAAAGCAAAGAAATAAAAACCATGAGAATGTATTCATCAAAGGATGTACATAATACATTCAAATACCAATATGTGACTTTGAGAATGGGCCAAAGGCAAAGAGGGGGTTCAAGTAGCAGTTTGGAATGGAAATCATGCAGAAATTTGTATGGAATATTTATGGAAAAAAATGACAAAACATTGCTGAAGAATCGCTATACAACAGAAACCGTCATTACAAACCAGGCACAAAAACATTGCAGCAACCGATAAAACTAACAATAATGAGGATTACAAAGTCACATCAATGCATACCATCCAAGCAATTTTACTTGATTAATCCCCCCCCACAAACCAGTCAAGTTAAAATAGCAATATTGAAAATGCATATGTATTTATATGCATTTAAATGTATTTTGACATACATAAGTGAAATCACTAAATGTTCCTTGATGCATGTATTATAACATCTTTGGCAACAATCCTTTTTTCAAATATTTGATTTCTATAAAGCCAAACTATAATGAAATTTGATCACAAATGCTTGGTGACATTTTATTGACATTCATACTATTGTGTGTTGACATATTGTGTGCTAATTAGCATAAGTGCTAATAAGTGCTAATTAGCATATATACAGCTTGATCTAAATTAGTTTGCAGTGTTGCAAAGCAAACCAAAAGGTATCAAAAAAAAATGTGCAACAAATGTAACAATAAATTAATCAATTTTGTGAATGAGTATAATGTAAAATAAAAATGTAACGCCCAAAATAAGATGAAGCATTAAAGATTCAAGTTGACCTGTAATGGACTGTAGATGCGCACAGAACAGGGAGCAGGTGTGCGCTATGTAATTAATATGACTTCACCACTGACAGAGCTTAACAGATCCTCCTGAATCGCGCAGCTGCAAACTAATCCTCTTATTGGAGGATTCTCGACCCCTATTGCTCATTTCTCAAGACAGGAATCCGGCTGGCAAGTGAAGGCGAGTGTACTTTATCTTTGATGAGCTGCCGAATCTGTGGACCGTCAAACACACAGGCCTTTATTGTTTCAAATGACAGGCTAGGAAATGCCAAAATGAGGTAAATGAAACAGTCTCCTTCAGTTGGCAAAGCTTTAATGAACTGCCTTTTCAGACCCAGTTTCATGTGCAGATGCGGTAATATAATATTCTTTCTATCAACAAGTGGCTCATGTGGAATGTTTGGTTCACCTGGTTTTAGGGCAGATCTTTTAGGCCAATTCCTTTTCACCCAATGCCTCCCACGAGCTCTGCTGTCCCGCCTGCACAGATTTAAGGTATACTTGGTGTATCCACATTGCTGACCAAGAAGGAAGCATACCACAATTGTGTTGGTGAAATTGCAACAACTCAATGACTCTCTATATGTCTGCATTTTCTTCACAAAGAGAAACTGAATGGCCAATTGGGACTGACTCAAATATATTGCCATTATGAAGGAGGACACACTTTAAGCTCTGCTTTGAGCTATCGATGAATAGTCACCATTCATTTGAGTTATAGATTGGAATTATTATTATTAATATTATTATTATTAAACAGGATTTATATAGCGCCAACATATTACGCAGCACTGTACAATAAATAGGGATTGCAAATGACAGACTAATACAGACAGTGATACAGGAGGAGAGGACCCTGCCCCGAAGAGCTTACAATCTAGTAGAATTCCCAATTCCTCCATTAAACCTGGTATGTTATGGCAATACACAAAGCCACTGTCAGTTCTAAAGTACTGCAGAACTGCAATTTCTCAGGTTCGAATGTACAATACCTTTGTTTCTTTTTAAAGTAAGTTTTTCTCACGCAGTCTTGATGCCATGAGTTCTGAAGCTTTCTTCGATAGTCCCAAATCACTAAACTCATGCTGATCAAATCCCTTATGAACAGAGTCCTCTTCAATTTCAAAAGCTTCATCATTGTTGTCACCTAGTTCATCACCATAATCAATTATCTTCAAAGGGGTAGTGTAATGAAAACCGGCACTGGGATTTAATCTGAATGAGCCACTGGGTGTATTGCCGATGGTAGACTAGGATACTCTATGTTACATTTATTTTTGTTATATTCTGAAGTTTTCACTATACAAAAGTAACAGTCACTAAAACAGATCTCCTGGCTCTCTCCAAACCATAGGTATACGTGTTCCCTTTGTCCACACTGTGCACACCTTATGAGGGGCCCAAGACTTATCTTGATTGCCAAGTTTAACTTTGAAATATGCCAAATAGGCTTGCTCTACAAATGTGCTGATATTCATCCCTTGACTGGGAATGGTGAAACTGCCACAGATATAACAAAATGAATCAGGGTTGTTTAGGCACTTACGACGAGAAACAGCAGAGCCAGGCAGATCTGAAAGAAAGGAAATACGTGTGTAGGTGGAAAAATAAATTTTGCTTATTCACTACGTAGAGCAGCGCACAACCCACAAGCGCATTATTATAAGCGGTAGAGAAAAAACCTGACATGATAGAAGAAAACTAACTGCACTTTTAGAATCAGGATACCCATTTTAGTTTAAATAAGCTTAAAAATTGAAGTCAACAAAAAAATTGTTCAAAATTGTTCCCCAGTGTTATTTTCTCTTTTTTTCTCTGTGCCAGGATGAAGGTGGATTACAGGACTGCGCAGGACCCGATTCAGGAAAGCTCTGGATGGATCTGTGGAAGTATAGATGTAATAGATAGTAAGTTTTTTTTTTTTTTTTTTAGTTTAGTTCATTTTATGTGTTTATTTCTTAGGCATTGGCACTGTTTAATGTTGTCGACACAATCAGTATTGACAATCAAATTTCTTTACTCTGTTACCAGTTAAAACTTAGTTTTAAAGCCTTCCTAATTTTTTTGTTTTAAAGTAGGCATAAATTACATTTATGATTCAATCTGGAACTAGCGTGAATAGTTTTGCTTTACTGAATTTTCCCTGTATATTTTAGTTTTATTACCTATGGGTCCTGCCAGTAGATGTGTTATTATTCCACTTTGTGTAACATGGTGACAGTGCTGTTTGCATACTCCCCA
The DNA here is from genome assembly GCF_032062135.1 of Pyxicephalus adspersus. Taxonomy (NCBI): domain Eukaryota; kingdom Metazoa; phylum Chordata; class Amphibia; order Anura; family Pyxicephalidae; genus Pyxicephalus; species Pyxicephalus adspersus. The sequence continues at coordinate 50,716,322 of NC_092860.1, forward strand.
ATCATCCATGATTCTGCAGGACTGTCCCGGATTTACATTACAGTCCCAGCATCCCACAGATAAAGCATTATCCTACAGATAAGCATAGGAAAGGGACACAGAATTCAGAGCAATGTAAGTTTTTTCTACTGTCCACTGGGACTGCATTACTGTGGTCTGGACTAGTGGTTTGTTACTAAGATCTGCATTAGAGATCCAAACCTAAGGTGTAGACTGGTTGCCTGTCACTGAGAGGTCTAGTACTAATTTGCTGCACTGAGGGTATGTGGCTGAGATCTGCACGGGGGGTCTGTCACTGATGGGTCATTTACTGATGTCTGCAGTTGGGGTCTGCTACTAAATTTTCATCTTCAGTTTGCTTCTCAAGGCTTCTTCAGGGATCAGGCTATAGAGGCATATGATGTCTTCCTGCTTACCTTGGCTTGAGCCTTTTTATTCTTGGAGAGACAGAAGCCAGAGATCAAAGCTTTTGTAAACCTCTTCTGGAGAATTTTTATTCAACCTGCTCTTCCCTTCTCAACGACCAGTGCCCTGCCAGGCCTATGCCAGGAATCTCTAACTGTAAGTCAATACACAATCTAGTTTTTACTATTACGATTATTTAATCCTACAGATTATTATTGCATATTTTTAACTTTATGGAGCTACTTCATGTTTCCTGAGTGTTAAAAGGGACGATCTTCCTTCTACAGTAACATGATCAATGTTCTAATAAGAAAAAAAAACTCAGCTGGGAACGGCATTGAGCCATATGCATGAACAAAAAAATTATACTTCCCGGTAAATTTTATATGCCTTTAAAAATTAGTATCTGACTGCAGACTGAAACGTAAAGGTATTTTTTTTTACTAAAGCTGAAGTTTAATTTGCTGTTATTTTGCTGTTTTTTTGCTGTCTCTGATTCCTAATTTCGCCCGTAAATCAAGACGAGGAAATTGAAAATTGCCCTTTCTAATTTTTGTCAGTCACAATAGATACAAAATACACAAAAATATTTTCTGGAGCAAATTTTTCCAGCACCACAGTGGCAACTTTTGTGATAAATACTAATGATATTAGAAAAAAAGCTATTTAAAAAAAATTGTCAATATTCTCAAAAAGTCTTTTACAATTTAAGATTCCCATACCTTTAAGTTTGTTGGTCCTTTAAAGCAAAACTATACCTAAAAACAAAAAAACTGCGACTAGCCAGGAACTTTATTGAAGAAAATAGCCTTACCTGCTTGATCGCAATTTTTTCAATGCACTCACCTGTCCTAGTTCAGTCGCGGGTGCTGCCACCTTTTTCTCCTTCATGTATTTTGATCTTTGGCCATCTTGATTAGCTGGGCTTTTTTTTAAAGGATGTTTGATTGGAGAAAGGACATCACCTATCCCTTTCTGCAATAAAGACCCACATGAATGCTGATTTTCAAAGCGGAACTATAGTTCCGTTTTAAGACTCATTGAAATCAAACGTGGCAAAAGTATGTAACCATGTGTTTTTCTGCATCACTAACATTTTCACAAAACTGTTTCAGTTTAGGGAAATTCCCAAGTTCATTAAAACTACTCGCCTACAGCATAGGTGTAAACTTACAAATGGAAATTTTACAGTGTATCCAGCTGATGTGTATTTGTGATCACAACCAGGAGCCAAGAGATACCCTAAAAATGTTCCAAGCCCATATCTTGTATGCTTCTGATTAACACTTACCTTTAGAGTGTCAGCAGCAAACTAGCAAAGCAAAATTAGCGTGGGATATAAATATCCTAAAACCCTATTAAGGGTGGCAAAAATATAGGCATGGCTTTAATACTAATAAATGTGTATGAAATTGCTGCCATAACTTTCTATATTTAAAAGAAATTTGTAGGTTTTTTTATGATGTTTCTTTACAGTCAAACACTGTGTTCCTTATTAGTTACATCTGTTTTCCTTATTTGCTTTGCTAAGTCTACTTCTTGCATTGAATAATAGCTCTAGCTGAAAAGTACTCACATAACTAAATGAGTCAGAGGAAGTAGATCCGGTATCCTGTGGGCCAATACTACCTAACACATATACTTGCTCTACCTAATACACAAACATTGTCATATGTCAGCAACTCAATTCATTTAGACATGTGGACATTGTCAAGATGACCTGCTGAAGTTAAAACTGAGCATCTGAATAGGGAAGAAATGTGATTTAAGTAACTTTGAATGTGTCATGGTTGTTGGTGCCAGGGGTTGGCTTAAGTATTTTAGAAACTGATGATATGCTGGGATTTTCATGCACAACCTTCTCCAGGGTTTACAAAGAATGGCCTGAAAAGGGAAAAATTTCAGTAAGCAGGAGTTCAATGGGCAGATATCTTTTCGTCTTTTTTACCATGTTTTGTTAGCCTTATACATACCTATTTGTGAGTGGCTATTTATTGTTATATTTCATTTATTTAGTGTAGGATAGCCCTTAGTATACCTTGTCGATGCTAGAGCTCAGAGAAGAATGGCCAAAGTGGTTTGAGCTGATAGAAAGGCAACAGTAACTGAAATAACTCATAACAACCAAAGTATGCAGAGGAGCATAGCTGAATGTACAATATGCTGACCCTTAAAGCAGATTGGCTACAGCAGTAGGAGACCACCTAGGGCGCCACTCCGGTCAGCTAAGTACATGCACCTACAGACTAAAATTCACAAGGCTCATCACAATTGGATAAGAGTGGAAAAACTTTGGTCAGAGGAGTCTTAATTTTTGCTGTGACATTTGGATGGTAGGATCAGAATTTGGCATTAAAACATGGAAGCATGGATAAATACTGCCTTTCATCAATGTTTTAGGCTGGTGGTTGTGTGTAATTGTGTTGGGAAATTTTTTTTGGACACACTTTAGGCCCCCGTAGTGTAAACTAAGCATCAATAAATGCCACAGCCTTCCTTGGTACTGTTGCTGATGATGTCTATCCTTTTTTGACTGCAGGTATTCCATCTTCTGATGGCTACTTTCAGCAGGATAACTCACCATGTTACAAAGCTCAGATGATCCTAAAATGGTTTCCTAAACACAAGTTCACTGTCTTCAAATGCAGTCTACAGTCACTAGATCTCATTTGCAAACCTCACTAATCAGTTAAGGTAAAGGATTAGTGAGGTTTCTATATTCCTACCCCCCCCCCCCCCCCATCCTTCCCCGATCCTATCCATGTGCATACAGTGCTGCTAATTTGACTTCCAAGAGACTGTCCCCACACTTTATATAAGGAAAGAGCTTAAAGGGACATAGTTTTGGGGGCTTTGTCTTCATCAATGGAAAAAGAGGGGTTTGAATAAATTTGCAATATTTGAAAAAGTTTTAATAGAGCAGAATCTATGGTTTGCTGTGTACTTCAGTACTGTGTACCTTCAACTTATTTTTTACCCCTTACCAGGTCTACTGTCAGACAGCCTTGCAATACTAGGCTTCCAGGCCAGGACACTATCTTCATGCATTTTGTATGTTCTATCTTTGTTTCTGTGGGTTTTTTCGGACTAATATGCAAAGGATGGTATCTGGGAGGGCAATGACTGACAGACTACCAGAAAACCCAAATGAAACACAGAAGGTCAGATGGCCAGGCAGTAGATCCAAGGATGGTATAAAGTTTGTGGTTGAGGAACATCAATGCACAGGTCAAGCAGGAGAGATCAGTCAACCAAGCAGATAATCAAAGGGAAGAATCCTATATCCACAACATTCATTGGGAATTTCACTTCCTATGACTAGAGAAGTTATCATACAAAATTTTGAAACGCATACTTTGCCCATTCAGTAATTTCTTTATTTATATTTTTCCTTAGGTTTGTATAGCTGACTCCTCAAAACATAGGTACAGTGGAAATTTAGCTTGCTATGTTTATATGTAGTATGTGCATGCTCCACTTGCATTCACGATGATTTGTGCATTGTTGTGCTGAAATACATTTTTATGGTTAAATGCTGTGAGTCAGCAAGTTTAGTTTTGCAGTGTAGCATTACTTTGTAAAGTTTGCCTAGTATAACAATATTTTCCAGTAGTCAGTCAGTGTTCTATAAAATATTTTTTCAAATACAATATGTTGTTATTTTCCATGGTCCAGGGTAACTTCCAAAGTTAATGGGTTATTGTGGGGTATATGTGCCACTAAATGACCACGAAACATGTGAATGTTGTTTTAGTATTTGCCAAATTTTAGTCATGGCATTTTTATGTAGTAATACACATTCAAATCCTGTTCATAAGAATTGTCAGGCAACCATACTTATCAGAAAGTTTACATTTTCTGCCTTTGTCGGGAAAAACAAAATGTCAGAAGAACCAAGGTCCTAAAACCTTCATACATGTGATGCCTGCTTCATAAATATAATATAAGTGTGCTTGATCACACTTAGCAGTTTAAGTGACTTCCTATTGTAAATGTCCATTGTTTCCTGCAATCCCATACTATCTTAAATTGCCTGGGACTTTGATCATAGTCATCTATGCTGGCTTGTCCAACCTTTTACTGGATTTGACTTTTCTACTTCTGCTCTGCCTTTATTGACTGTGTAAACGTTGCTGGTTACACGCCTCCTTGTTAATTTATTGGCCTTCTCCCACATGTTTATTCAACACTGCTTCCCCGCCTGGATACTATGTTCCATCTGTTTAATTATTTGTTCAAAATGTTGACTTGTCCCCTGACTGCCCACTTACCTGCTCTTTTGGTGTATATTATTATAGCTACACTGCTGCTGTTAGCATTACCGTAGCATTTTTATAGTTTAGTAATTAAGTGTCTGTCTCATGTTTTATATCTAGTATTGTTGATACACCACAATCTAAAGCTACGTACACACTTCCAATTATTAACGACGAACGATCCTGCACGATATCTGCGAACGATCGTATAGCACCGATCCTGTACATACAGATAACGACACGATCGTTCAAAGATATTGTACACACGTATATATACACACAGTATATAT
>NC_092860.1:50722569-50739217 GCF_032062135.1 Pyxicephalus adspersus
TAAACTAAAACCTACCACCATACTCCATACTGCTACATTATTTACGTATTATTTGATTCCCAAGTCCAAGTACCTTAAACTAAAACCTACCACCACTGGACTTCTAATACTAAAAAATACAGGTATCAGGGAACATTTTTAAAATTCCTTAAATTTTTTTTGTATTAACATCTAATTTGTAAATTGTTTTTAGATTATTTGAGAAAAAAAAGAATAAAGGCAATAAGCAATGGCTTCAAATAAAAAATGACCATGCTGAAAAGATAAACTATCTCACAGTAAAGTCCTGGAACAAAGCTAACAGTGAAAAAATCCTGTCACTGTTTCTACACAAGGGTAAACATTGTGTTTTTCATGGGTAGTAAAAGACACGTAACCAAGTATTAGTCAGCATTTTAAATATTATCCAGCAATACTTTTGTATTGTATGTAAACGTACAAAGCAGGTGGTGCTCTTTACCAGTTGCCCTCCATATGTTTTAGATTATCTAAACATTAGCCAAAGTAAGGTATACCCTAAAGTAAACTAAGTTGTATGGACAGCAGCAGCTAAAATAGAGACAGTTTGTATACAGGGTTTGGTATTTGGGCAGATAAAGTATTTTGTGGGTTACATTTGCAAACACTGTATATGGTATATTTAACGTGATATATTGATGTTTACTCTTTTTTTTTAGGTACTTCTCTTTATTTTCACTAGAAACAGACTCTCCTGACCTAGAGAGACCACTCAGTGTACTTCATGTAGAAGCTACTTTGTCACCAAAAATGGTGTCATGACTATGTCAGCTGTACAGGTATTCTTCATAACATGAAGGCAGGTTTTCTGACCCAATATATTCATATTATATTGGGGTCCTAATATTCCTAATATTCCCAATATATACCACTTTTTGTATTCAAAGATGGAGCTTGATTTATGAAGTGGCAATCAGTGCTTCATATATACATACCTTTTATTTATTTATGAGAGTCCCTAATGCCCTGAGAACTAGGTTAAGCAAATACCAACTTTAGTTCAGAAAGTCAAGCAATGCAACTACAATGCCTATCTGTTGTTTGTGTATTCATCATACTTTTTAAGCTAATACCTCCTTGGTTCAGCAATCACTCCAAAACCGCCATCATTTTCTTCATTCATCTATCTTTTCTCTTGAGATATCATCACCTTTTTACAGTGGTCACATCCCACTACCATCTAATATCCAAGAATACTTAGGTAGTCTATTTAAGTATTTTACTACCTTTGTTGGTTATGTGGTATAGGTAACATCGAAGTTCACCAGTTCACTAAATTCTAGTAAATGGGGGGGGGGCATCTGGCTATCTATGTCACTAAATGATCTTTATAGGTGAATGGTTACTCTTTACTTCTGAGCTTCAGATCTGCTGCGTCATACATGAAGTACTGGGGTTGCTGTGATTTATAATGCAACTAACTTTTATTCACTTTTTGAGAATGCTTTACTTCCAGAGAACTAATGTTTTGTTAGTAAGAGAAATAAGTTTGCTGTCTATTTTATAGTATCTGTCAGATTCTGGAAAATATATAAGTTTGCAATAAAAGAAGCTGCTGTAACCTCACCTTGCTGTTTGCTTTTCTGGCTTGTTCTAACTGCAAGACATTACTATGCTAGGTATACGCTATTTAATTTTCTCTAAAATAATATTTTTTGATGATATTACAAATATAATTACAACTAAATAGAGGTATTTTATGTATTATTCTCTGTTTGATTTTTTATCTGAAAAGGTATCAACTTTAGCATATCATCTAATATAAATATCATAACACAAAAAGTATCCAAGAAGTACACTGTAGTCAGTTAGAGTGACCTGAGAGTTGCAAATTGCTCATAGCTCAAAAAACCTCTAGTAACCTCTGACGGAACCCTAGGGTTCGGTTCCACAGAACTTTGGTTGAGAACACTGATCTATTTAATTGAAGATGAATCAATTATGTACTCAATTGAAGAAATTAAATATTATGTTGCTTAATTAAGAGAGCTCTTTTAAATTAACTCTCTGCTCCTAACTTTTAAATCTTCCAATTGCTGTCACTGAATCCACATATATTCAGTGACATTTCAGTAATACTTTTATACTCCTGTTACCAAGTTTTCTGCAAGCACATTTCTTGGAAGTGTCATTTAGCGTCAATGCTAAAGACTTAATGTAAAAAATATCATAAAAGGCTGTAAAACCTTACATTCTATAGCGTCAATAAGGATTTAAAATTTTAATAAGGATTTTTAAATTTATGAGTAAATAGATTTAGACTGAGGTTGAGCAAATATTTCCTGGAATAAAAAGCAAAGGAAAATGGAGACTCAAAATTAGAAGACTTCTGTGAGTTTTTTTTTTTTTTTGTAATTATTGACATTCCTGAAAGTATTAACTCTACTCAACTTGACAATAATATCAGTTAAGCTACGTACACACTTCCAATTATTATCGTTGGTAAACGAACGACGAACGATCCTGCACGATATCTGCGAACGATCGTATAGCACCGATCCTGTACATACAGATAATGACACGATCGTTCAAAGATATTGTACACACAATAGATGCGATCGTTTGAACAATACAGGAAGTGACGTGCACCACAGGAAGTGAGTGAACGTTCGTTCACCGCGCATGCTCAGACCATGGACGATCAATGAACGACCGTACACACGATAGATGGTCAACGATCGTTGTCCAATCCGATCCGCCGGTCCGGTCGTTCATTTCCAACGACTATCCTCGTTCGTCGGCGTCGTTGGTTACTTTTTTACGAACGATTTTTGCCCAATCGATCGTTCGTCGTTCACTTCCAACGATAAAAATTGGAAGTGTGTACGCAGCTTTACTCTACCAGAGATTTTTTTTTCTAAACAGAGACTCAGTATTGGATTGCAAGGAGTGCAAAGAATATGCCCTTCTAGAAGTGACTAAAATATTCAAGTGGTGAATGCTATTTTTTTAAGGCATACAAGAAAGCTTGATCTTTAAAACCTGAAGACAGTTGAATATTAATCTTTTAGGAATACTCTCAATGTTTTATGTGAATGTGTGATTGCTAATACAAGGCTTAATGATGCTTTAAAATGTTTCCTACTATAGTAATAAATGTTCAAAGATTCAGTAATTGGTTTTGTAAAGAAACTAAATATACTTGGTCTAAGATTGCTGGTATATTATTCTTTTGCTTAAAATGAATAGATCCTCAGGCTGTACAAGTTTTTTTGTTATTATTGACTAAGAAATTTACTGGTGATTCCTGATCTTTTATTAGATAATAATTTAATTAGTTAAATCCAAATCATAGGGAAGTAAGATTAGATTATCTTATTGAATTAAAATGCTCTTCCTTCTTTATATTTAATATCAAGTCTCATTTAATAGAGCTTTTCAAATTTTTAACTAATGTATTTTTCTATTAAGTGAGTTACTGACAGTGTTCTTGTAATTAATTCCTGGAAACCCTTTCTGAATTATATTTCTTTAATAAAGACCAATACATTATTGGACAAGAAACATGCCAATTGAGATGTACGCACCCTTTTTACTTATATTATTTATTTTTTCTACACTTTTTCTATGCGTTTATTCACCAAAATATTTATTTTATTTCATATATAAGATGTTTATATTCCTATTTTTATCTAGTCAAGTATTGTAGCTTTCATTTGTGTTTTATACTAGCTTTTGCTTGTAAAATGTTTTGCTTATTTTGTATTTTATCATTATTCTCTTTTATTTTTCCTATTTTTTCTGTTGATTATTGCCACTAATCAATAGTTACATTTAATGTTTGAATTGTTTTATATAGTAGAATTACAAAGTTTCGCTGTATTTCCTGTTTTTACACTCTACTTAGGGTGTTCAGCACCCTCTTGACTGATAAGAGTCATATCTGCAGCAGCTTTTTAACATAGGGCAATGACCTTCATTGCATTGTGACAGAGCCCATGGAGATAGACACCTAAGTACATGCTACTTTCATCACTGGTATAGTGATGATGTGCTATTCAGCTGATTTTGCTGTCCTATCTTCGAATGAGGAAATGATGTTGTGAACATTTGACTACCCCTTTCTACCTCAAATGTTAGCACACTACAAGCCTGCAGGGAGTATTGGATTCTGCTTGGAGAGACTAGAGTGTCCTGCTGCAATAAAGATGGGACACCATCTGGTTTTGTGCCTGGTTTAAAACAGCAAGATTATTCTTCTGGTTTTAGTTAGTTGAATTAGGTAAATACTGAAGCTGACCCCATGCTATACTACGCCATGTTGTGTTTGTGTTCTCTATATAAGTTATTGTGCAAGTTATAGCACTCATTCATACTGAAATGGTGTGTTTGGGAGTTGTAGGAATGTTTGTGTTTGGCTAGTATGACCTTTAAGTATTTGGATACTTTCCATATCTCTTACTGATAACTATATCTTGTATGGTTGATTTCAGTACTGCCCTAATGTGAGAAAGCTTATTTACGTTAATGACTAGTTTATCTACAATGATTACAAATTCAGAAAAAATACAACTGTACATATAAAAATAAAAACTTTGTTACATGAAAAGAAATAACTTAGGTTAAAACATTTTTTTTTTAATATTAGAAAATGTAAACACGTTCAACAATGTGAAAGGAAATTCAGTAAGTTTTTGAAATGTTGGAACAAAAAAGGAGCCATTGAAAAGCACCTGAATGTTTAATTGATGGTCTCCTATATGATGTGCAAATGTTAAAGTTTCATCCAACAATCAAACCAGAATACCTTTTTGGCACTCCAATAAAAGCTGTATTTTAGTCATCTTTGCAGCATCAACAATTACTTTCTTGCTACCTCTAAATGTCCTGTCAAGGAGCTAAGTTTACACTGAATGACTATATATTGCAAAAACTTTCATTCCTTGTTTTTTAAACATTGGGAGGGAACAAGCAAACTTTTGTGGGCCTTTAGAATGTCAAAAAAAAGATACCCACATTTGTCAATAGACAAGGCCTTAAGAGTTCCTCAGTGTTGGGGTAACCATTATTGATGGCCATTCAGTAATTATTATTATTAATAATAATAATAATAATAATAATAATAAACAGGATTTATATAGCGCCAACATATTACGCAGTGCTGTACATAGGGGTTGCAAATGACAGACAGATACAGAAAGTGACACAGGAGAAGAGGACCCTGTCCCGAAGAGCTTACAAACAGTACAAACAGTTACAGAGACAGTTACGGTTCTTACTCCAGCATATGTGACAATACCTAACATGTATAGCAAAACTCTCAGTTTAATATGCATGTACCACCAGTGGGTGTGTTTGGGTGTTTTAACTATTTTTTCAACCTAATTTTATTGCTTTTCTAAGCGGATAATATGTACTTTATATGATGGCATAGAGCAGGTAAAACAGATAAGAAGTGATAAACTTGATGCTTTTGAGGACAAGAGAACAATAAACTTCAATGATTTGCACTGTGCTGATGTGGACTGTGGACTGGCTGCATACAGCTGACGTCAATCATAAAAATCTTGCCATATGAAAAGATTCTAAGACATTCTAAAACATTGATTTATGGACTGTTGACAACCTTGAATACTCAATCCTTAATAAGGATGAGCGTGGAACATTTGACTAGTTAAAATTCAACTGAAATCATTTTAAGGTCAAATTGAATCAATTTTATTTTGCGGGGTAATGGACATTTTGTAAATACTGGCTATTGTTTGCCACTGACTTTATATGTTAGTTGTCACTGAACATAGCCCTACCACTAAAATTGCTGGGGTGAGGTTTGGGGTTAGGCCTATAGGAGCATTTCTCAAGTGAAAAAAAAAACATTCAGGTGTAGGGGACAATACACATTTACAATACAATAGGTTTTTTCCTATGTCAATCCAAAACATTTCTAGAGATATCACACATTCAAAAATTCCACTGCTTGAAACCCTATTGTATTGCAATGGGCTGGGGAGACAGTTGTAGCATGAAAAATTACATGTAAATAACATTAATTACATTATAATATGGCTGTAGGATGTGGTAAAATCTAGTGTAATGTTTTGTTTTAGTGTATTTTTTTCCAATTTAAATATAAATAAGTAAAAAAAAAAACATGTGGAAATAGGGGCAGTGAACATGTGTGCCCCCTATACGATCCATAAAAAATCTCTGTGAATCTGGCATTTCAAAATAATAGGTGGGCAGAAGATGAACAGATTTTATTTTCACCCACCACAACACCAAAAGAAAAAAATCTCTAATATTCAGTTATCAAAAGCATGATTTACCTGTTAGACTTACAACGCGTCGGTGACTACAAGTTTGCACTGCATCAAGAGCATCAACATATGGCTGCTATATTGCTATTACGGCAACACTTTGCAGTAGTAGCAATATAAAAAGAAGATAAAGTTTTCAGACTTTTACTGCTTAGTTGCCAAATCCCAGGCCAACAGTTGGAAATCATTTTCCACCAACCACATAGAGTGTCTCAGAATAAAGCTACGTACACACTTCCAATTATTATCGTTGGTAAACGAACGACGAACGATCCTGCACGATCCTGCACGATATCTGCGAACGATCGTATAGCACCGATCCTGTACATACAGATAACGACACGATCGTTCGCAGATATTGTACACACGATAGATGCGATCGTTTGAACGATACAGGAAGTGAGCGAACGTTCGTTCACCGCGCATGCTCAGACCATGGACGATCAATGAACGACCGTACACACGATAGATGGTCAACGATCGTCATCCAATCCGATCCGCCGGTCCGGTCGTTCATTTCCAACGACTATGCTCGTTCGTCGGCGTCGTTGGTTACTTTTTTTACGAACGATTTTTGCCCAATCGATCGTTCGTCGTTCGTTCGTCGTTCATTTCCAACGATAAAAATTGGAAGTGTGTACGCAGCTTAAGAGAAGACTGTCAAATTCTCTGTGTTCTGTTTTGTGTGCCTCTAGCACAGCCTTTGTATCTTCTGGCTGACAGATGGCTAACCCTACAACAGCTCCAAATCACTAATGTCAGTCACAGTAGCATCAACCTTCCAGCTGCTCTTTGGCAAGGCTATTTCATTCTTCTTTTGTTTTGCAGATTTTGCAGTAATTTGTTAGAATGTATCCTGGTACCCTACACCAGACATGTACGGAAAGCAGACACTTTCTCGGGTCCCCAAATGCTACTGCTATGCTTTACAAATTGCAATTGTAATACCATTTGCCCCACCACAGGCTCCAACCTACTGGAACTCTGCACATGTACAGTGTCTGTAGAGGTAAAGATACACTGATCTATCTGCTAATAACCAGATGGCAACCATGACAAAATGAAAGCTTGTGTGTGTGTTTTCTGGTTTATGAACCACCTTTATAAAGTCCCAACACCCTGTGAGCAGGCCACTAAATTTGTTAGTGGAGACCAGGCTAGCATAAACAATGTAACTTGTGTGGCCTCCTAGAAAATGGAAAAGGGCAAGAGGAGGAAATAAAAAGCTTGCAGGCAGTCACCCTAGGAAACAGCTGAACATGGGATGGTGGAGGAAAGAGATAAATGAGAGGAAACAATGATAGCTGAGTAGAAACAACAGTGCTCACAACCACACATTCAAAAAGCTGGGGACACTAAAGAGAGACAGAGAAGCTGAAAATCCTGGCTAGTCTGGAGAACATTGCTAGGAGTTACCTATATGTGTCCATATTCTGTGTTACTCTTAACCTCCCCCATTTTAGGAAAATACATAGTGACCGCTTACTACTATAAGAATGTAAATAGTGACTGCTGTGTTCACCCTGGCAGGATTAAACCCTGCATAGATTATGCCATGTTCTCAGAGTGGTGTGGGCCTTCCCCCAGGCTTAAACTAATGAAGCTACACAAGTCGATTACTGAGCAGCAGCACCTCTCAGTGCAACAAACAGTAGCCCTAGCACTGGTGGATTACTGATTAACTAGACATAACCACTGGCCTGAAATTGTACAATATGCACTGTAGGATTTGTAAAGCAGGGATTCTTTTATTATCACTATGATATATTAAAGTTTAATGCAACCACTAAAGTGTTATGATTACATTTACAATAATAATGTGTTATCCCTGTTAAAATCAAGTACATTTTAAAAAATGTTTTATATCATTCATGTACTTATTATGAAAAATATACAGTCCAGTGAGAGTTAGCCTACTCAGTTTTCTATCCTGGAGAGTCTAAGGTTTAAAAAGAAAACCTCTAAAGTCTCTGTAAAAAGTATTTTAAAAACAAACAGGTTTTCAGTTAAGACATTAATCGAAAAAGTAGGTTATACTGTTTTTTGTTAGTTATATATATAATATTTATATTCTGGGTTTCTCCCAAATAAAATTAGGGAGTTTACTTTCACCTAAACATCAACTAGGCCTATTTATAAAGCAGTGAATCTGCTATATACCAGACATTCTCTGGTTGTGAATCTTTTAAGTGCATGAATTTTGAATTGTATGGATTGATCTTCCCCAGAGATAGTTAAGATAAAGTAAGATGAATGTATTTAAATTACTTGCATTGTTTATTAAATATATCATAACAGGTTGTAAATTAATCACAAACGCTTGCAGCAATATTGTTTAAAATCAGGTTAATACAACCTCAGATGAACAACAACACATGCTCTTGAGCATTCAGGTGTGTTAACACAATGCCAAGGAGGAAAGACATCAACAATGAGAAGCAATTGTTGCCGCCCATCATTTTGGGAAGGGTTATCAGACCATTTCATTTTAAAGTATATTATTCTACACTAAGAAAGATTGTGGAGTGGAAAATAGACAGAACAAGTATGGCTTGTTTGGAAGGACTGCCAGGACAAAGCCTCTTCTCTCTGAAAAAAACATGGCAATACAGCTTAGGTTTGTAAAGTTGCGTCTGAACAAACCACAAGAGTTCTGAAACAATGTCCTTTGGACAGATAAGAGTGGGGATGTTTGGTCATAATGCACAGTGCCATGTTTATAGAAAACCAAATAGAGCGAATCAAAACAAACACCACTTACCAACAGTCAAGCATAGTGGTGGAGGGATAATGATTTGGACTTGTTTTGCAGCCACAAAAACTGAGCACCTTGCAGTCCTTGATTCAACTATGAATGCCTCTGTATACCAAAGTATTCTAAAGTCAAATTCAGGACAGCTAATATTTGGCCCAAATTATGTTGCAACAGGACAATGATCCCAAGCACACCAGCAAATATACACAGAATGCATGAAAAAAAGAAAAGAATCAATGTGATACAATTGTTCAGTCACATCCACATTCTGTGTAGATTTGGTGGTGTGCTTGTGATCATTGTCCTGTTGCAACATAATTTGGGCCAATTATTAGCTGTCTGAATTTGACTTTAGACTACTTTGGTATACAGGGGCGTTCATAGTTCATAGTTCTCTACAGCCTTGGAGAGCTTTAATAAGTCAGGGCCAAACTCCGAACCTCAACTCAAAATGCTGAGACCATACGGGAGCTTTCCATAAACAAATGCCTGCAAAACTCGATGAACTGAATCACTATTGAAAAGAAGAGTGGGACAAAATTGACTAATGTGAAGATGAATTACCAAACCATGGGGTGTGCTTTTTCACACATGGTTTCTCCATTTTGTTATCTTTGTTGTTTTACATTTGGGGTTAGATACCTTCTTAGGACCAGATGACTTTTTATGCCATTGTACTTGACATGGCATGACATATACCTATGGTAGGGACATTGTGAGCTCCTTTAAGGGACAGTTAGTGACATGACTATGTAAAGCACTGCGTAATATCTCAGGAACAAAATAACTACTGGATAATAATAACTTTATATCCAAAAATGTTGTGCATTGGAGAGATATTTCCACTGACTACCTAACATGTTAAGAAATGTGGTATACATCTCTAACAAAACATGCACCACAATTCATAAATGTTTTGACAACTAAATATTTACTTTTAACTTTCAATTTACATCTATCATTCAAGAGTTATATAGAAACACTAAAACATACCATTACGAAGGTCATGGCTGACCTGAGCCATCAGATTCTCATTCAGCCACCTCAGATTACTCTACTTTTCTATGTGGAAGAGAGAATGAATGTTGAACCTTTCCAATAGTTTCCCCTAATCTGATTCTTTACCTTCCTCTGATTTTTTTTTAGTTGTGAGAATTGTTCTAATGACAGAAATCTAAGGTGGGACCCTGGGGGGATTATAGAGAGATTCTGTCTGTAACTAAAAAAATATTTTTTTGGCTATGCATATACGTATATGCAGTACTTGAAAGTGACAAATATGCTCTAATAGTTCTCTACGAGAGTTAAAAAAATGATCAGTGTACTGCTGTTTTAAAGTTCCAGACACTCTGGGCCTAAATTATCAATGAAATCCGCGCTCGCTGGTCACGCGTATCAAGCCAAACTACAAAATATCATTGTAGTTTGGCTTGATAGAAATGAAATAATTGAAAAAAGGATTATTGTCAAAGGTGGTTTAAAAAAACATCTAGTGGTTTCACTTGTGTATATATGTCAAAATACAATTAAATGCATATAAATATATAATTTTTAGGGGAACAGTGACTTTTAATGCAAGCTCGCCAGTGTAAAGCTGCCAGAGATGCGCGGCTCCGGCCGCAAGCTTTTTCAGTTGCTGAATTGCGCGACGGCGTACGTTTTCGGATCGCGAATACGAATGCGCGAGCAAATTTCCGATTTTGCTTGATGAATCAGCCTCATTATCTTTCAGAAGCTTACGGAACAATGTTTGTGGATATCATTTTTAGATTGGGTATACTTACAATAATATTATCATTTTCTTACATGCTTTTACTGATTTGGTATGCATGGACCAGAGAGGGTTGTTGGGCGTTCATGCACATTGTAAATACCCCTAGACACAGAGGACAACACCAACAGTGTTTCCAGATAACACTAAGGTTTGTTTAATAAGAAAACAATATTAATTGTCATCTCATGTCTATTGTCTATTGAAAAAAAAAACACATACATAGTAGGTTAAAGTAGTTGCTCAATAAATTTGAAATTGAAAACAAATATTATATTTCAACTAGGTATAACATTTCCGAAACATCACTTCTTTTCTAAAGTATATACAGCTAGGGAGTGGTCCTAGTTTAACACAATGATGTCACCCAAAAACAATTTGGTGTGATTATTTTTTATTTTGTGGGATTGTAATTGCTAGTATGTGAGATACTCCTTGGTCACATAAGACAGGATCCTGAAACATCCAGTACTGGAATGGAAATGCGTGCCACTATGAAACTGAATCCCTAATGGCTACCTCTGAATGTTGTAGATGTAGGGAACTAAAAGATGTATAGGACTAGGGAAAATGATTCATCGCAGATAATAAAGCAAAAGCTGTGATATATGGGAGCAAGATGAATTGCTTAATAGGAAGAACATCACTGAAAGCTTGTTAAACTTGTTGGGCGAGAGAGAAAGCGTGTCATATTAAAGTAAATCTGTGCAATGTACACACGGTTATAAATAGTTAGGGCCAAACGCTTGAATCATAAAATGCATTTATCAAAGAGAGAATTAATGAGTCAAGTTTAACAAAAAGGAAAAAATCTTGGCAAAGGTGATAGAAAATGAATGTTGAGTCTTATATAGATTAACATTTTTTAAAAGTTGAAGGTAATGTGTAGTGTTTATGCACGTATGTTTTTCATTTATTGCAGTCAGGAATTGTCTTTTTTTATTTAGATAAAAATTAGATATTATTAAAAATTATCATGTCTTTGTATATCCAGGCAACAAGGTAATGTGTTAGGTTTGCACTCACTAATAGAAAGCACAGAGTCTAGTGACACCTGGACCAATACCCGTAGTGGCCTGTGGACCAATTTGTGCAAGCTGTTACCAGGTCATGGCCTTTGGGCCCTACCTTTGAAAGACAAACAAGAACAGTGGCTTCAGCACGGAAGGGACAGACCAAAGGGGTAGTCAGAGGCAGGCTGAGCTCAGAGTAGGTGTCAGATAGAAGGAATAGTCAAAGGCAGGCCAAAGGGGGTGTGGGGAGAAAGCATAGCCAAAGCTCTTTCTCAGTGACGTATTCTCTTTGTATGTTAAAAAATTATTTACCCTCCTATAGAGAGTTTATTGATATTACTTTGCACTAATTAATTTTTCTTTCAAATCATTCTCTTGAATCAATTATTACATTGTTGAAAAAAATATTTGTTGCTGCTTTAACTGTGTCTGACTCACACAAATCCTGAGAAAAAAACAGCACATTAAAAAAATATTTAGGCTTTTTTCACAAGATTTAATTTTGATTCCTAGCATTTGGTAAAATGGAACTAAAAAAAAAATATATACTTGCCTTTACAGGTGGAAAGCTGTTGAAACTTCTGTGATCCTAGCCCAGTCAGTCCCATTGTCTTCCTTCTTTAGTCCAGCACAGACTGGACACCAGGTGCCACCATATTCTTCCCCTTCTTCCAGGTCCTTCTTCCTATGTCACCCAATCTCGCAATGCGCAATCAAAAAATTAGGGGATGTTCCTTCCAAAAAATGTAAAAAAAAATGTGAGCATGCGCAGTGGGATTTATACATCAGGTATGTATCATTATTCATATAAAGCATCACTTTAAAAGCTTACTGACTTATTGTTGGTGATTGATTGAGTTCTGTTGATTGAAAACAATTTGTGTTCCTCTTTAAACAATATTGCTGGAAAATGTTGTATTTATGGAAGTTGAAACTTTATTTTTAATTCTTCTGAATATATGCTTGTAGGGCTTTTTACAAATAATGAACAACTCAATCGCTCCATTCTCCTGAGATCTGGCAAATCTCCAAGAAAATATTCAGTAAAATTCAGAATTAGCAATTTGTAGTTTTTAAATAGGTTAGTCCTTAAGGATATTGCATGATAGAAAACAAGGTGTAATAAAAATGATTGATACAGAAGACTGTATCAGATTTTTTACATGGTCTCTTTGTACATATTGTTAAATTCCCACTTGATTTAGTAGCAATGGTGCCACCTTCAGGTTTTAGTAGTGGAAATATGAAAAATTTATGAAAATAAATATTTTCTGTAATATATTTTGAGCTATTTATATTAGGTCATTTTAAATATTAGTAAGGATGAACATTTTTGACTGCAAAGTTTTTTTTGTATCTGAAATATACTAATTTGAAGCCAGTGTTGATGTATGAATGTTAAAATAATTGCTGTTGATTATCAATAGGAAAATAATTTTATGTTTTCTAACCCGGTTCTTAAACCAACAACTGCCACATCAATATTTATAATATACAGACAACAATAAAGTACAATGAGACTTTAGAGGCAATGATCATACCGATTCACTTTTACAGATTTTATTTCAAAAGAAATCTATTAAAACATTATCAACAATTAAAACCTGCATAAAAACATTTTCACCTTCATTCAACGCGTTTCGTGAAATCTGAGTCTGCTTCCTCAGGAGATCTAGAGAACCCATACATCAATTTTAATTATCATATTTACAATTTACAATTATGTTCATTAATTTGCAACAAACCAATTATATCAACACGAATATCCACTTACATTTACTTAGTTGCTTTGCCCCTTTCCACCACACCACAAAACATGCACAGGGCACAGGGTGCAATGAAGCCACAGGACAGGAAGGGAACGAAGGCTCACAGGCAATGCACTTTATCTTTAACTGCCATCATAACCATTGTATATTCAATTGTTCACTCATCCTAATATTTATCAATAAACTATCAGTTTAATGTTCATGTATTGTAGACTATTTAATTTGTGCTTTCTTTGACATGCAACAATGTAATATATCCCATCCACAAGTTGTGTATCATAATAAAGGTGTATTTCAATGAATATGTGAACCAATTTGTAGTTCATATCTCAATCACCCACAGTATGTGCTAGATCAGATCCAAATTCCTCATAAAAAAAACCTTTATTATTCCCAATTTTTACTTCACTTCTTTAACTTCTACCCTTAGTGCCTCTCCATATATATCTAAATAAACTTTATCTTACCAATTGAATAATAGTCTTTTATGTCCTTCAACATGCAACACAACCACCACTGGCTATTAAGGAAAAATAAATTGAATCATCCTCCATATATCAAATTTCTCAATTTTCCAAATATCAACCATTAGATAATTAGGTTCAGCATGTTTCTACCTTAGCTGCAATAGACTCAGATTTCCTAAATCCTTTCCCCGAAGAAATACTTTGAAGGAGATGCCTAAATTTTAAGTCATGCCAAATATTTTTTTTTTAACAGGATACAGAACGACAGAGATTTATTCTGCTTTCGTGGCCTTACAGGGGTTGTAACCATTTCTGTTTTTTGCCAGGTGTTTGCAGTTTTATCAGGCAGGAAGTAAAGGAAATTCCAAGTAGCCCAGCTACAACCTACTCATTTCTATAATAAACCAGTGGGATAGCACATTTGATCAAAGCACCATTTAGTAGTTTGTGCCTATTCTGCCTTAATATGCTGCTGTGAACACCAGTGTTTAAATTAGCAAAAATGGAACCCTTTTCCCGTATCAGAAAGTTTAAAGGTATGTCATTGTGCCAGGTTGAATGAAGGTAATTGGTAACCTGGATAACCAAAGTAACTGTGAATGTGACGTCCTCTCAGTGGCTCTTCTTTAGATGTGTATGTCAAAGTGACCAGCTAGATGTGTAATCTTTTTAATCAAATTGCTTTTAAATGTATAGAATAATTACATAAAGGTGAACTGTGCCTCACATTGGACAGTAATACATTTTGAAGTTTTATTTATTCTCTGGTAATGAATTCTGTGAATGCCTCCGTTGGAGTTTTTGGCCCTGGGTGAATATTGTCATAAAAAAAAAACTTAACCAAGTTCCAGGGCAGGTTGACCTTTCTCCGGTTACCAAAGTGTATTTAGGGAAATTTTTTTCACCCTGGTTATTTGTAGTTATTAGTTATTTTAATACCAAGGGTTAGGGTTGTTTATGGGTAGGCTGTGTTTTAGTTTTTATTTAGTAGGGTTCAAGGGTGTGCTTCAGGTCGATGTTCAACATCATTCTGTCCCTAAAAAAAAGATATCAGATGACTATTAGAATATACTGAATGACCAGCTTTTTCCATCAATGGATTTTTTTCCTTCCTGATGGCACAGGCATATTTACAGAATGTTTTCAGGTATGTAATATGGGATGTTTTGTAAAAGCCCTGAGGTGTGATGTTTACTCTGTAACTGTGATGTAATGAGAACAGGAGACATGCAAGCTCCAAAATACCTGACCCCTAAATTTACGCCAACATACACGTATTGGGCATTTCCATGTCTTTCAGAAGGAGACAGTGACTCATGTTTTTTCCCTAAAGGAAATGTGAAGTCCTTTCAGGGACTATTTTAGGTGTACATGTTAAAGAGAACAGCAAGATGTGTAATTAACAGCAAGATGTGTACTATTTAAGTTTTAAATTGTATGAACATAAAGGGCCTGAATTATCAATTAAATGCGTGTACACTTGACGCGTGTACGTACGCGCCGGTTGAGTTCTATTCCTGTGAGTTGGGGCCGAGTTATAGTGAACTCGCCTGTCAGTTTGAGCAAAGATCTCGAATTTGCCAATTAAGGCGATGAATTTTTAGCTGCCCGATTCAGGAAATGTTAAACTCAGTGGTGAGGTGATAGCAATTGATTAGCACACATCTGCGCCCTGTTCTTTGCGCATCTCCAGTCCATTTTACAGATCAGTTTGAATCTTTAATGCTTGATGTTTTTTTGTGTAAGTGCTACTTTTTTATGTTACATTCTACTCATTCACAAACTTGCATCATTTATAGTTAAATTTGTTGCACTTGTTTTGATACTTTTTCTGTTGGTTGCAACACTGCAAACTAATTTCTATCAAGCTGGATATATACTAAGTAGCACTTTCTAATATGTCATCACACAATAATATGAGTGTAAAAATATATGTGAACAAACATTTGTGACCTGATTAAAATTTCATTCTAGTTTGGCTTTAGAGAAATCAAATATTTTAGTATAGTAAAGGATTCTAGGCAAACATGTTATAATACATGAGCTAGGGGACGTTTAGTGATTTCACTTGTGTATGTCAAAATACATTTAAATGTATAGAAATACATATGCATTTTCATTATTACTGTTTTAACTGGACTGGTTTGTGTGTAGGTGTGTGTGTGTGTGTGTGTGTGTGAATTAAGTAACTTTGCTTGGATGGTATGCATTGATGTGATTTTGTAATCCTCATAATTGTTAGTTTCATTGGTTGCTGCAATGTTTTTGTGCCTGGTTTGTAATGCCAGTTTCTGTTGTTTAGCAATTCTCCAGCAATGTGTTGTCATTTTTTCCACAAGTATTGAGTACAAATGTCTGCATGGTTTCCACTCCAAACTGCTACTTGATCCCCCTTGTTGCCTTTGTCCCATTGTCACATATTGGTATTTGAATGTATTATGTACATAGTCCTTTTCTGAATAAATTGTCATCGTTTTTTTTATTACCCTGTTTCCCCGATGATAAGACACTGTCTTATTTTTTTTGGAAGGCCAAAATATGCTCTAGGGCTTATTTTCAGGGGGATGCCTTATTTACCCATGAAGAAGACTACAGTAC
>NC_092860.1:50740205-50766520 GCF_032062135.1 Pyxicephalus adspersus
ATTTTTCATTTTTCCCTAAAAAGGGGGGGCTGTCTTATTTGATGGCCCTGCCTTATCATCGGGGAAACACGGTAGCCTCACATTTGCACTTATGTTGATTTGCCCCCACACAACTCCTCTGTTCATTTGTAGTAGTGTTTTAGGTTTGTTGTCATTGTGCTGTGCTGCCTGATCTTAGCACTATTGTATACAAACACACTTCCACTTGCTGTCCAAACTGGTTGTCAATTAGTTGTCCAGCTGAGTTGCATACTCATTCTAACACACCTGATGGTGATGGAAGGAGGTCCACGTTGCCAAGCACAACATCAAACCACATTGAATGCCAAGCTCACAAGCAGGGTCTCACACTCCTATAAATGAACAGATGTTGGCATTTTAGACCTTTGCCCACTATATTTATTGACCTACTCACCACAGCTTGGTAGTGGAAGCACATAAAGGTGCATTCCTCCTTTTACCAGAAGCAATATCATCCATGAATGTTGCTTGTGGCCAAGCCCATGACATCAGAAATCATAGGAAGAAATAGGCAATCTTTTCAATGTGAAGCAACATGGTCCAAAAAGCCCTCTTTGCCTATTTCTTTCTATAATTTCTCTTTTCTATGTATATGTACACACATCTAAATGCATACATAAATGTTTGGCTTTATGTGCACTCATGTCTATACATACATTACTGCACATGAAGCAAAACAAGCAATATACACAAAAAAATAAAACGTTACCTGAATGAGGACTGTGCAAAAGTGCGGTGCATTTTTCAACTGATAAAACACAGTTTACGGGCACATAGCGGGTCCGCCGTGGCGCACAACAATGCAATACATACTCCTGAGGTTTAGTGCACAACTATGCGCATCAAACAACTGAGTTTTAACAAGACAATTGTGCTTGTTTTTAGCCTTTCAAGCAATTCAGAGAAAGGGACAGCTTAAAATCAAATCACAATTGACTTTTTAAACTGTATGTCCTGGGGGATTGGAAAGGAGATCACATAACAAACCCCGAAAAAGCAAACAACAACATTTTAGAAACAACTTTATTCAAAAGAAACATTTGCTAAAAGGTCACATTAAAATATAAAAAAAATTAAAAAAACACACATCAATAAATTTACATGACAAAAAAATTCAAAAGCACAAACAAAAACACATGAAAAACCCACACTTCCATGTAAAGCCAAAATAGTTAAAAAATAGCCCAACAAATATTACATTCAAAAAATACCAAACCGATATGCAATTTTGTCCTATCAAGGGTGGAAAACTGGATTAGAAATTATTTATGCAGGACAAACATTTTAAAGTGGTAATAAAGGCAGAATTTTGCAATCAAACAAAATGGCCACAAACAAAATAACACAGCATTAACAATGACTTCAAAACTGCAAAATGGTCATTGAAACATTCAAAGTTCCAAAAACAAAAGCAGCTATAGTTTTAAAGGGTAAGCAATGTATCAAATGCAGCAACATATAGATTTGTACACCAGTAAACAGATATTCAATTAAATAAAAAAATAAATTAATGTTGAGGAGGATTTAATATCTTTATATATATAATTATTGAAGCATATAATTTTATAGTCGCAAGATTTACCCGCAGGTGGCTCCTCCGATCAGGCATCGTAAGCTTTTACATAGGCGCCTATGTAGAGGAGCTGTACTCAGTTAACTCTTGCCTAACAGGAAAGAAATAAGTCATTTTAAAATATGTTTATTTCTTAGCTCATATAGATGTTTTAAACATTTGAACAGCACAAACCGTTTTTTTTAGAGCTAAGAGTTATATGTGTGCCATTAGAAAGAATGCTTTTTTAAGGGAACAGTGAGTTTAATGCAAGCTCGGCAGTGTCAAAGTGCGGGGGCTGCGCAAATCCATCGGAGAGATCGCTTCCGTTGATGACTTCTGCGTGAGTACGCCAGTGCCTGGGATTTTGTTGATGAATTGATTTTAGGGCTCTGATTCGGGATCGCGAATACACAAGTTGATCTTCCGATTTGGCTTGATGAATCAGGCTCATAATATGCAAAGGTATTTTGTGCCTCCACAAAACATTAAAAAGTAATACATTTTAAAGTTTAATGTATTCTCTGGTAATGATGTCCTGTGAATACCTCATTTCCAGGGATTTTGGCCCTGGGTAAATATTGTCAATTTTAATTGTAAAAAAATAAAAGCTCAACTATTTTTTTTTTTTGGTTTCCCTTTCCCTCAAAGTTTATTTAGGGAAAGTTTATTTTTGCTCTAACATCAAAGAATAGTGTTTTTATAAAAGATCTTTCACATGTTTTATAGATTTTATTTTAGTGTTTATATAGTAGGGTTCAAGTGTGTGCCAGTTCAGTAACATTATGTGTCCACAAAATGGGTTATCTGACTACCTGAATATATGAACAGCTTTTTCCATCAATGGATGTTTTCCTCCCGGATGACATATGCATATTCCACATTGACCATGCCCAGATTCATTGGACTCAATTCATTGGATTGTGAAAAAGTTTTCAAGGATTATAAGACATAATTTTTACACATGGACTGGCCACTTTAAAATCCAGACATTAACCTAATTGGGAATCTTTGGGATGTCCAGAAGACTTTATTCATTGGTCCACGTCTTCCATAATTAATACATTATCTTGGTGAAAAAGGTTTGCCACAGCAAAAGAATACCGTCATCAGAATGTTTACAGGTATGAAGTATGGGATGTCTTGTGAAGACCTTGAGGTGTGATGTTTACTCAGTAATGCAATGAGAACATGAGACATTCAAGTTTCAAGTATCACTGACCCCTAAATTTATGTCAACATATACAAATTGGGTGTTTCCATGTCTTTCTGAAGAAGATGGTGATTCATGTTTTTCTCTAAAGGAAATGAAAGGGTGTGAAAGAGAACAGCTAGATGTTTAATTTCATTAGGAATTACACACCTTATTTCAGTGTCTATAAACTATGTGCACATAACCATATGTAGGGGCAGTATTTTCTTTTATAAATTAAACCTTTGTGGTGATGTTGATGTTTTTCTTCGAAACACTTACTTCTGGCATAGTAATTAAGGCATATTTTGGTGTGCTCAAGGACTGTGGCATATGCACACCATGCATACAGTGAGTTGGCTTAGGTTCTGTGTAACTATTCCGCTTTAAACCCACTGATTAATGCAGACAAGCAATGCCCATTGTTTGCTGTAGAATGCATCTACTTGGTGTGCCCAAAAAGTTTCCAGGTCTTTGACAATGTTAGCAACATCCATGAGTAGGGCTAGGAATGTTATTCTTTCTTTCTCTTTATTGTATTTTCCAAATTATGTTATTTAAGTAACATGTATCAGTTTTTTGTTATTATCAGTTTATGAATCTACCTTAAAATTTTACCAATTTTCACTGCACAAGTTCAAAGACATTCTGCAAGTGATAAATAAACATTATAGGCTATGCACACATAGATGCATTAAAATCATGCTCATAATAAATGTATCCAAGGAATTGCCAAACTTACATTCCTAGGTCTCACAGAGGGTGGCCAAGTATTTTAAATTCTATAACTAATACCCTGTTTATTGGAGTGTTTACATGTGCACACATAAATGAATGCATCTTTGATTAATTTGATATTTATAATGCAACTCTAAAAAAAGAATATTTTTTTAATTTACATTAGGATGATTACACATAGTCACACATGTATGCATTCATAAATAATGAATTTATTTAACAAGGTCACATACAGGTGGAGCAAGTGACGACATTGTCTACTTCTAAAGTCATTCGTACACAGTTGTAGCTAATGCATTTATTGTTATTTCTTTTTCTGTGTCGTAACCTGTAAATGTCATGTTGCTGTTGGCAAGCACAGCTGACATTAAATAAACCACTTGTAAATGTCACACAATGTGCACAGTAAAGTTCATTTGCTATCAAGCTGTACTTGTGTAAACTGCTTTCTTATGCTATACTAGCACCAGCTGCTGTATTGTTTGAAAGAATGGGAGCAGGTAAAGCTTTATGCATTATACCATTTTGTTTACTATGTTTCTGCAGTATAAATGACATGTTATACAAAATCTCACATATCATCATGGTTATACTGGCATTCCAGCTGCAATATGTAAATATTACTTCAGTATATGGCATTTTATTTCAAGCCAGTGGAACTGCCATCTAATTGGGCCTAATTCGTAATAGGAAATGTATAACCCCATAGAGAAATCAATAAAAAAAACTATAGTCATGTCTGTGTTTGTTTGAAATTCAACCAATACAATAAATACTTTTTATGAATATTTTGTTTATGCTGAAAATACGAACAAAAGTTAACCACTGGCAGAATTGGTTTGGCAAAGGTAAGTATTGGGAGTTAAGTTACATGGGGAGCTTAGCTTTCCATTGGCTGGTGAACTAGCGTTCAAGGGTAGGACAATATTTAAATACTACTGTGTGTTTTCCTGCTGGAGCTGATGTGCAGAAGCACAGGATAGGTTTTCAAAAAGAATGTGGGGAGTAACCTGGTCTTCTTGTTGTCATCATAGGAATGGAAGCTGCTTAAAGGATCACCAGATAATTAGGACAGGGGTATAAGTAATAAGGAGAATGAGCACATTGGTTAGGATTTAGGTTTTGGTTAGGATTAATACCTGAAAATATTTGCAAACATTGATCAAGGGTTTACTGACGCATTAACCCTTTTGCTGCTGCAGCCAAATTTTTCATTTTTGTACACATGCTTATACATTTTTTAATTGTGTTTAAAATGGCAAAACAGTATATTTTGAAAAGCAGAAAGCAGAGGACACATTGGGCCTGATTTATGAAAGCTCTCCAAAACCGAAGAAGATGGAATATCATGGGTGAACCTGAATGTGTCTGATCCAGAATTGAAAACATTTACCTACTAATAGCAAATAAGTTTGAAGAAATTCATTCCAGGTTTTATGGATCATCCAGGTTCTCCCATGATAGTCTATCTTCTTTCTAGGAGAGCTTTAATAAATCAGTTTCCTAGAATCCAATGTTGGTATATATCACATGATGTTGCCGCCACTGTTTATCAAACATGTATTTTTAGTAAAATATGTAATTAAATTAATTTTACAGCACAAAAACACAATGCAATGTCACAATTTTCTGTACAAGATAGTAGTGAAGTAAATACCTGTCAAATATGTCATAACTTAAAAATATGTGTTCCAGCAAAACAGCAAAAAATGGTATACAAAATAGGAAACACTTTAAAAACCATTACAATTATTCTCAATATTCTCAAATATTCTTTCCTTTACTTGGCGTGTGTAGCAAAAACTTTTCTATATAGCGCAGTTGCTGTTTATGCAAGTGTACACACCTTACATGCACATGCGTGTGCAGGGGAACAGGGTAAGAAGGTATGTTTCTTCCTTTTATAGTATTTTTCCATTTGACTTTGATTTATATCAAAATTGGGGTCATTGCAGATAAATTATATACTGTGCTTGGTTTGTAACTATCTTATAGCTCTGAACTTGGGAGTACTGAGTCTGAAGCTGGCTCCTCAAAATGTAAATAAAAAAAACTGCTGCAGTGTTTTTTTTTTGCCAAATAGCCATATGTCCATCGCTATCAGAACCAAAACAAGTTACCAATGTTCTAGTCAAATTTGTGATTGACCCAAATTAGTACAGACACTTTAATTTTCATCTAAAACTCAACCATTATATTGTCAGCCTTAACCTAAAATACTTTATTTTCAAAGTTGGACAAAGAAACTTTTCTCATTGTTTACTTTGTTTTGCTATTTTTGTTTTGACAGCTTTTAATATTTTTTTTCTTACCATGCTTTCTTTCTTCTTTCTAATCCCCTTTACCCACGTCTTAAACTAACGAAAAGTGGCAAAATACAAGCATAATCTATCAAATTCCTTTTTTATAATTTTATTAACATAGTAGTGATAACCACTACATCCATAGCAGGTGTATCAGCTACTACTGATTTGCATTGTGGCTGTAATTTGAATAAACTAAACGTTCATAGTCACAGCAAAAGAATTTGGTTTGCATTCATATGTGATCTAAATTTACCTTTTTGATTTTTTTTAGAACTAAAGAGAAAAGGGTGAGTAAATACTAACTTCTCTAAACCTCCTATGACCTTTAGTGTGTAGAACAAAGCAGCTATAAGGAAGTTTATAAATTTTGTTAAACAGGTTATCTCAGTGATGATATTAGCAGGAAATTGTAAGGGTGTGAGCTATATTTTGTAAATCAAGATATCAACAATTAAATACCATTGATTTATCATTGACATTTCTTTCAGCATCCTTGACATTTAGAAGTTTTAAAAAAGGAAGCCTAACAAAGAATGGATTGTTTACATTAGGAAGCTGTACATTTTTGAAATTATCTTTGACAGGATTTAGTATTAGCCTAAATTTAAATTGCTTAGCCACAGCTTCCTTTAAAAAAGGGCTATCATTTTTAAATGTTCAAAATTTAAAAGGCTATGTGCTTTATTCATC
Organism: Pyxicephalus adspersus; assembly: GCF_032062135.1. NCBI lineage: Eukaryota > Metazoa > Chordata > Amphibia > Anura > Pyxicephalidae > Pyxicephalus > Pyxicephalus adspersus. The sequence continues at coordinate 50,746,705 of NC_092860.1, forward strand.
TCTGGAGTCGCCCCTTGTCTGTAAGAACCATGAAAGATTTTACATGTTAGACGTTGGACCGGTGTTTCTGAACTAGATTTCCCTCAGAGATTGCTGGGGGTTCCTTGAGCAATGAGCAGTTTGTGACTCAGTCGGTCAGTTTACCTGACACCAATGATTTTTTTGGCTTTTGGCTTTTTCGCCAGCAATATAAGAAGCTTTCTTCCTACTGACCACCACGTAATATACTTTGAGCTATGGATATAATAATTATAGGAGGCTCCCTAAGACCTGAATGTTGGTTCAAAGGGGGTTCTACCGTGTTAAAAAGGTTGAGAAGCACTGTATTAGACTATGTCTTATAATGGTTATTACCTTCCCTGGATCAACTGTGGATTTAGGGTTCAGAAAGTTTTTTTACCCAAGAAGTTGGGTAATTACAATGTAAGTAATTCTTAAAATTTGCTTCACTTTGACATGACATACCCTCTCTCACTTCCCAGGATTCTCAAAACGAATTGTTACTTAAATTCGATTCTATGTTGAAGAAAGCTTTTCATGCTAGGTCTAAACAGATAACTGACAGACTTTCCAGGAACTGGCCCCAGATATTTCTATCAAACGATTGGGAATTGAATGCATACATCATGCCTTGACTTGGCTTTTGCATCCCTGAATATCTACCTTTTGCCACCTTACCTGGATCATTCCAGCTTGTTGACTTCTTCCTATGGACATCTCCAGAACTGCGTGCATCACCTTATTGTTCTGATATTGTTGCCGATATAGTTTGTAACTGTCCTGATAAGCTTTTTTTTGGCAACAGTCTGCTTATATGGGGACTCTCTTTATAAACAACTTTCTGTCCAACATTTCAATTTTGTTTACTATTTTATTGAATTAAAAAGTCCATTTTTTCTATGAGTTAGGCTAAAATTTTCTACTTGATCCATTGTTGAAATGTTGGGTTTTGTTTTTTATTTTGGCTGGGATTTTTTTTGACTTGTTAATTGAAGACTTTCTTGGCTACGCATTCATTCCTTCAAACCCTTAGGACTATTTATAGATATCTTTGCATTTACCTTATGTTAGTTGCTCGGATCCTCGCAAACTTTTTTTGATGGTTTCCCTGCTGTACGGTATACAGAGAGCTTTGTCCTCTCCAGGGTTCTCATAGATTGTTGATTGTTTTTTCTATTTCAATGACTTTATTACATTGCTCCCCCCTTTGTGTTCTGCCATTTGTCTAATTTTCGCACTATTTCTCTTGTTAATATTGACCTAAAACCTCTCCACTATTTTAAGCAAATTTATAGGTAGTCTAGTACATAGTGATCAGGTAGGTTTTTTTGCCACTACATCAAGCCCCTGACAACAGAATAGAAGGCTGAGGATTGTTACAGATCTTGCTCCTAAATCAAACAAACAAGCTTTTCTCTTGACAAGCATTTGTTCGCAATGCAGGCTATCAGTTTGAACGTTTTTCTATCTTCAGAGGTACCCAATTAGGTTGTCCATTTTTTCCCTCTCCTCTATGCTCTGGCTAATAAGCCTTTGGCTCAATTGATTTCTTCTTATCGTGATATATCAGCTTGGATGTTACTCCTCCTTCTAACAAAATTTGTCTCATTGCAGATGATGCAAAAGTTATCTTCCTTACCTAGGAAATAATCTCATGCCAACTGATTCTTCTCTGCTTACTAACCCCCATTGCTTACCAAAGTTTGAAGTCTGCTGTCCACATGGTCCACCATCTCCCTTTCCTGGTTTGGCCATATGGCGGTCATTTAAATGACATTTCGACTGAAACTTTTATACCTTTTTCAGGTCCTTCTTCTTAATGTTCTATGTGAAATCCTTCATACACTACAACGTGATGTCCTCAAATTTATTTGGTCTTCCTAAACCCCTCATTTACCCGCTCGCACCCTATACTTACCTTAGTTGCGAGGAGGTCAAGGCCTCCCACATATCTACAACTATTACTTGGCGGCTCAACTTGCTTCGGGTCTGTTTAGAACATGCTTTATTACCTTATTCTAACATTGACAACCTCTTTGTGATTGTGGGATCACTTCAAACACAAAGGTGGGCTTTTCTCCCCTCATCGTCCACTTCTTTCATTTATACAATCCAGCCTCCCCTCCTGGCCTTTCCTCCCTGGAAACTTTCTCTCTTTGGTCCGATACAGGTCTATTTTTCTTCATAATTTTGTTGCGCCTTCTGGCATTCACTCATTTTCTTATGTATGCAATTCTTATCGTCTCCCTCCTACCGAATGTAATCATTACCTTTATATTAGCAATAGGAATATTGGGAATTTCGCAGCTGCTGAGAGAGATTGTTTGAAAACATCATCCTGCAAAACAGATTTGACTTGTGGACCTATAAATATCCCGTCCTTCATTTTTGTAGTGCCTATGTTTGTAGTCAGGATCAGATGAGGATCAGGTCAGGATCAGATGATTCAGGGGGTTGTAAATGGCTACAACTCCAGCGCATTCCCCTTCCCCTTTTACAGAAGCAAGTCCATCATGTGGCGGTACCGGAACTGGCAATGAATCATCATGGGGAACAGGCCTAATTGCAGAATTGAGGCTGGGATATACAATTTTGTGCTTATTTTTACCTGAGAATCCACTTTTGTTGATGCAGCAAAAATAACAGTCCATTAGATGGTCTTGCGGTTCTCTTCCCACTATTGGGATTGCAAATGGCATTGCTGCTTTATGCCGATTTAGCCAGTCACTCAGTCCGTTGGAACTGGTACAGATGACATGTGGAGCCCAAGATTTATCCGGGTCACCAAGTGGACAGCCGAAATATAATTTGGATATCTTCTTCAAAAGTTCTTTGCTAATTTGGCGACGTTGTGCTTTTATCGTGAATGAACCACACACATAACAGAAACTGGATAATTAAGACAATTTCTAGGCATGATGATAAATGAAATCAATTGCAGTTAGTGCAGTCCCTAACCTTCAAAAAAGAAAAGTGTTGTTAAATGTTGTAATATGTTAAAGCTATTTATATTGAATTTTACACAATATATAATTAGCTGCATCACAAAAACTAGACATGCTAGAGAAAAACAGAACACAGATTTGAAATCCGCATCAAAAATACTACAGAATCCACATATATACACATTATATCTGATATATATATATCTATATATGAAAATTACATGTTGAACTGTGTGTTAAACTGCTGTCCCACTGGTACTTAGTACCTGTTAGGAGGGTTCCTTAATTTTCTTTAGATTTGTCCCCAAACTGCTTCCGTGGTTGCACCGTGGGCTCCTTTATGAACATTTGGTAGAGATGTCTGGTGGCATCTGACTATTGGATGCAGGTCCAATATTGTCTCTTGTTCGATGCTTTATCCCTAAAGAACCCATACTGGCCTTACTTGGTCACAAACTGCCCATGCTGTGGTCCCCCCAATTCCGTCTTGTGCATCACACCTTTACAGCTGCTAAATTAACTCTAGCGAAAGCCTGGAACTCGCCTATTATCCCTTTCCATAATGTGCACTGCAGTCCCATGGATCCTGACACAGGAAAAATGCTCTGTTCAACCTAATGACTCAATGAAACAGTTTCACAAGAGTTGGTCACCTGAGGTCCGGGAATTTTCCACACCTTCCTTTGATCATACCTTCCTTATCTAATTTTCTTTTTGAATTTCCAAGGTCTCTCTCTGTTTCTGACTGGCTATGACTCCCCCTCCTCCCTCCCCTTTTCCTCTAGTCTTCTTGTCTTGTTCTCCCTCCCCTTCATTTCTTTATTTCTTTTCTTGCTACACTGCTTACTTTGTTTTTTTATATGATTTACAATGTGGCTACTTTAACATAAGTGACTTTTGCTACATGTTTGATTTTGATACATATTGCTATTTTACTATGGCTCTTTTTATTTTATAATATACAATGTTCTTACAATGTCTCGAATGATGCTGTTAAATTTGCTTAATGTTAAATTGTAATATTTATTACTTTTTTATTATGCCTATCTGCAAGTACCACCCCTTTTCTGTGTTTATTCTTCTGTATTTTTCTTTATTATGATTGTCACTCCAAGTTTTTTTATCAATAAATAAAAATTTTATTGAAATGAAAAACTAAAATCTAATTGAAGAAATATAACAAAACTATATTCTAACCATGGCACCTGCTGTCATATAACTGTAGCTAATAGCAAGCTGTGTTTTAATTACCTGTCTGTACAAACACAGCTGCAACTGAGGGTGGGGTAAAATGTTGCAGAATATGTGTTTAGAAAGAGCTAATGACTGGCTGTCTATTTGCAAAAGGCTGTGCTTGGTTGCCATCAACCGGGGAAGCCTAAGATCACAGAAAAGTATTTTTCAAATGATCTTGTTGGTTTATGTTAAAGAACAGCTTAAATTGAGCAAAAACATAGTTCAGATCCCAGTAATCCTAGTAACATAGTAAGCAATTTGAGATGGATATTACAATAAAAGAAGAAATTGAGTCCACATGTTACATATTCCTATCACTCTGTCGTATATGATGTGCATATAAGACATTTTAATATTTTATAATAAATTTGAACCTAACTTTATTACTATCACATGGAAGCTTATAAGCCCACCTTGAGATAGCATTGTGTAGTGACATGTCCCCAATTAGACCCCCAATAGGAGAGATAACAAAAAGCCTTTTTGGCTTTCACACAACTTCTACACATCATTTCACTTAGTAGTGAACTCACCTCGTGGTGGCTACCTACTGTGGAATATGTCTGGACTATTACTTGTAGTCCCAATTGGGGAGTGTTCGACAAGGTGACAGGATAGGAGCACAACTGGGAGACAGGTACAGAGCATTGCTACCCTATACCAGGAAGTAATTGAACAATGACCTTCATAGCAGGAACAGCAGCTTCTAGTTTGAAACAATACAATAATGGCTGATTACAACATTATATTAGAGCTTATATGTGATTTTTGTGGTTGGAATTACATCTATTTTTTATTTTTCATTTTCTTTCCTTGTAAGCAAGTTGCAAGGGTATATTTATATAAATAAAAGGTATACGTTTATTTTCTTTAGCAAACCCTATTGTGTATTTTTATATGTATGTGCTTTTACCCTTCTGTCAGATTTATAGGATTGGCCTTGTATTTTGCAATGCCACCTGTAATTACTGGAAGATTCTTAGAATACCATCACAGACAGGGCAGTCACTTATGGAGAACAGTAAAATTCCTAGCATTTTTTTTTACCAGCCTATTAATATTTAACACCTATTTATGAATCATTAATATTGTATTTTATGCAAAAAAGTGCAAGTTAGGGTACAATAAAGTTTAAGGTTTTAAAATAGAAAGCTTATTCAAAAGGGCTGAAATGTCTAAGGCCCATAGAGATACTTATGTTGCAGTGATGAGCAAGGTAACACCCATTACATACTTTGGAGTACCCTTCATTTTAATACTCCAATGTACTAAGACAATTCACTAGTGCAATGCATGGTAGTACGCTGTTCTAAAAAAAAAAAAAGATCATTTTTTAAAGGCTCACTATAGTGCATGGTTAGCCCATTTGTCTTCAATTGGCTGCTCTAATGCAATGTATGTTTTTGTATGGATATTAACATCCTACACAGAGGTAAATGGGACCAAGTGTTTGTCAACCATGGGTACCTGCATACTCAGGAGTAAACTATGAACTTCCTATATAGATCTTGCTTTTTACCAGGTAATTTTCTCATTTCCAGAGGTGAGGAAAGCTATATCAATTCATATCATCTGAAAAATCAGCAAGTTTCAGGCACTACAGATGTAAAGAACACATACAGTTAATTGGCAGATGTTTAAAATAGTATAGAAATACCAAGCACTCTCCAAATAAATACCATACTCTCCCTATGTAGGGTTTTCTACCTCTTAGTAAGACAGAATATTTTAATGAATACATTACTTTAAATTGAAAAGGATCAGCAATTATCATAATCAAGCAGATTGCTGTTTCTAATTAATGTGCTTCCTTCTTTATATTGTGTGTATCTTTTGTAATCAGGCAGGTGTGGCTCTTGACGTAAAGCATGTTTTTCAATATGAAAGTTTCAGCTTAATGCCATATGCGCTAGACAACTGTTATCCTAGTGGTATGACTGGTAGTAATATTTCCTGCTAGCCTAGTATCCGAAGTGACTCAAGCAAACACATGCTATTGTGAATACGTCCGGTTAATAAAGGTCAAGTAAAAAAAAACAAAAAAAAACAATTAGTTTCAATGTGCATTGCATTTGTCAGGCAAATATTTGAAATATATTCATTTTAAGCCGGCAGAGTTCAAAGGGTGCTGAAATACATTAAATGACCTGGGCTGGATAGATAAGGCATTAATCTTATGCTTATGAAATGCCAGACAATGTTGCCAGTCGAGTTCTAGGGAAAAATTAGTGAACGTGAATTAATTATAAAAATGTAACCTGATTGCAGTTGTTAGGCATTAATATACATACTGTATACCTGTAGTGGACCTCCTACTGTCCATATCAACTAAACAGAAGCATAACCAAACTTTAGGGCCCTACTAGCAGGTGAAAGTACTTAAAGCTGATTAGCTAAATTCCAGACTAACAACTAAATATACACATGAACTTCATATATAGTAGCTCTTTAACCTGTGAAAGGTTGTATTTCTGTACAGAGCTTTGCCTATTTCAATGATAAATTCATGGATACATAGCTGCATTTTTTGTATTTTATGTCTGCATGGAAATGAGACCTGCAAATGAACCCCTGCAAATCCTAAGCCCCATATAAATTTTAGATAGACATCACATTAATGTCTCTGGTAACCTCTTTTGAGATTGTTTAGAGTGACAGATAAATGAACGAGGGCTGTACACACAGTACCATCCTGGAAAAGGAGCGGCACCCTGTTGTGCTTACCTAGATAAAAAAGCACAGTGGTTGTTTCTGGTTGTTCATTCATTACCCCCTGAGCGGTAACCCCGAGTGTGACTTGGGGTAGAAAAAAAATGCTGGAAGCGGTAACCCCGAATCACACTCAGGGTAGCTAAACCTATGAAAAATGATAGTAAATAGAGTGTTACCTGATCCGCCAGCATCCTTTTCCGCAATCCTAGTCTTCTTTCTTCCTCTGGCTGGCGTTCTCAGCACTCGATGAGTCACCGGTGACGTTGGTGCATGCGGACTTTCTGTTTGGGGCAGGGCAGGAAATTCAAAACTATTTGTATTGCATTCAATACAAAATACCTGTATTGAATGCAATACCGTAGATTTATATGTGTTAAAGCAGTACATTGTCTTTCATGAAAATTTTTTTTTCAGTAAAATATAATTTTTAATTTAATTTATTATTTTGATATGATTTTGTGTTTCAAACTTTATTATACCTATACTATTATATTATACTGTAAAATAAATTCAACAATGAATAACAATGTACCACTTTTAGACATAAAACTGGACAGAGTTGAAGCGCACAGGAGGATAATCTGCTTTTAATTCTCAAGTAATATCTATAAATATCTCTAGACCCGATTCATGGCAAGTGGCAGGTCTGCTTGTGTTCAGGTGAAAAAGTCACTCACAAAAAAGGTACTACAGATTTTCTCATTGTTCTTCAATACTTACATACTTTTCTGTATTAAAGGATAAGAGCAGAAAAGTTTTTTTTAACAGAACATGGATTTACATTTTTATTGTAGAAAACTAACACAGGCAAAAATACGTTCTCTTCTATTGTTTTGTAATGTTCCTTTATCTTATGGGTATTTGATATTGGGCATCAGTCCTGATCAGTTTAAATACCATTTTACAATCAAATAATCTGTAATGATGGTGCTATGTTGTTATTATTATGTAAAGCATTGTCGTAATCCTTAAACTGAAGGCTATGGAAAGCCAAAACCTATTTTTATGAGATTTATGTGGTAGGATTATAATTTGGTCAGTTTTTTTTTTGCTGTCTGCATTTCTGTTTTAGAGATGGAGCAGGAGGTAAGAGTATAACTCTCCAAAAGTTGAGCCACAGCTTTTTGTTTGCTTTGAGTGGGTTTTTGCCCATAAAAGTTTATGGGGGTGCAAAACCTGGGAAATGCAAGTCTAAACCTTCTACATTTTGTCTGAAACTAAAGAAAAGTTCAGGATTTATACAGTCTTTGCAGATAAATGTGATTTGGGGCATAGCAAATTTGTTTCAACTTATGCAGTCTTAATTCTTATCCTAAATTGCTACTGTAATACCTGTAAACCACAGGAACAAGACCAATCAGTGTTCATCTTGTTCTCATCTAACTTCCGCCTGGGGAATTCTGATTATTGTTGTTACTGATGGTAAGAATTAGTATTTCAGAATATGTCATACTCTCTCCACCTCCCCTCTGAACAAACTGCTCACTGTCATTTTATTCACAGTACTACATTGCATGTTAAATCCCCAAAACTTCCCAGAACAAGCACACGTTTGCTAGTTATTTCATGAGATTTATTTTTTATATTTTTGCATTGATCTTTGAACTGAGAACTTTGAGCTGTGGAGAGATAAATATTGCTCTGTTTGCAACTGGCGGCAGTCCTTCACTTTGAAGTGAATTTCCCATGCTACTCCTTTTTTTGTATCATTACAGTTACACAAGAGTTGTTACAAGTCAAAGATTTAACTTCAGGATGTAAATCCTGCTAACTGTACAATGTTTGATTAGTAGGAGTAGGTCAGTACAGTTCATCTACTTATTCCAAAGACGTAAAAAGCAATTGTGTTCTCTTTGTTTATTGCAAGGCAGCAAATGATTTGCAACTGTATTTCATGTCATGAACTCTTCTCTGTTTTATTTGATCACCTGGTTTAACAGCTGAATGGTTTAGAACTTTCAGTAATTGCAAATAAATGCCCAAATAGGCTCCTGTCTGCTGGTGGGAACCCACTGTATTCTGCTTTTTGGTAATAGCAATTACTTTATTTTTATTATCCAGATTGAGACTTATGCATTTTATTCCTGGCTTGTTGCTTCTTCAGAAACTTTATCTGCTATTGGAATTCAAAAAATAATAATAATAGAAACACCATGAACACCATGTACATGTACATAGCTTTGGGGCATACTGCAAACATGTTATTTAAAAAGTTTTTGTATTTTTGATGTTTGAAATAAAGCAGCACAAAAGGCTTTCTCTCTGTTGAATGGTATTTTTATAATTGCTTTTCTTCATCTTCCACATGACAGTGCCCTGCTCCTCATGCCTATTGTTAACAGTACTTTGCCTATTAGCCCTAAAAAGTATACAGGTAGTCCCCTGGTACATACGAGATAGGGACTGTAGGTTTGTTCCTAAGTTGAATTTGTATGTAAGTCGGAACAGGTACATTTTTTTAATAAATGCAATTAGGACAGATGTTTGCCTTAACATATTATTAGGCAGAATGGTGTCAGTTACTGTATGAAATCCTCACTGTGGGTTAATCACAAACAAAGCTACAGATCAGCTTAGCTCTTAAGATCACAACCTCAGCTGTGTTTAGCAAAAGATTTCTTCTGCAAATCATGCAAACCGCCCCCCCCCCTCCAAGCCTCCGTCCTGCACACGAGGGAGCAGGAAAGCCCTGTTCATATCTAGGAGTCGACCATATGTCAGAAATCCTTAACCCGGGGACTACCTGTATATTTCAGTCTTAACCATTTATTTCAATATATTCAATATTTCTGGTTAGCTTTGCCAAGTATTTTTCCCAAAAGATCATCATTGTTAGCTGTATATACTGTATCACATATGTTAGCCCAACAATAAAAAAATATTCTATTTGCATATCCTATTTGTGCAGCAGTTTGTTTTAGACAGTGGTTCTATCAATCACATGCTCAATTGTATGAACAGGCTTTCAAGCAAATAAAAAATATTAGTATGCATCATTGCTTTTATCTAATAAGTCGATGCACATTTTAAAATGTTGCCATTATCAAAGTGTTGCAGTGCATGTACAGTCATGTGAAAATAAATGTAACCCTCAATTATAAGGTTTTGTGTATGAAGACATATAAAAAATATTCTGGTTTTAGCAGGTCTTAAAATTAAGTAAATACAACTACAACTGAAATGCACTTAATTAATATTCATCAAGTGTCATTCAGCATTCAGTGAGCATTCATGTATGTGTTACCATCATGCCAAGGAGGAAGAGAAAGGGCTACATCTCAGACTCTATGGACCTCAGTTAGATGGTAAAGTTCATGACAGTACAGTTAGAAAAAGACTGAACAAGTACGGGTTGTTTGGTAGGATTGCCAGGACAAAGCCTCTCCTCTCTAAAATGAACATGGCAGCCTAACTTTAACAACTTGTTAACTTTAACATCTGAACAAACCACAAAACTTCAGAAACAATGTCCTTTAGATCAGTGGTAGCCAACCGGTGGTCCGTGAGAAAGTTTTGGGGGTCCGCGGCACTAAGTTTTGCAAAACTTAGTGCCATTTACAATTAGAAAGAATTTACATCTAGGCAGCCAACTATGGGAGTCAACCATTTCCAGTATTACATAGATTGTATGCTTATTGGGGCAGGGTCCTCTCCTCCTGTGTCATTGTCTGTATTTGTCTGTCATTTGCAACCCCTTTTTAATGTACATCACTGCCCAATATGTGGTAGCTATATAAATCCTGTTTATTAATAATAATAAATACATACATTTTCACATGACTGTGTGTGTTTCCAAACAAAATGTCACTTTTGTAATGACTAAGTTAAACATTATATTCCTTTCTTGGTTACTTTTATTGTGTGCTGCCAAATATGTCAATGTCCAGGCTAGCAGGGTCAACTGCTTAATGTGGACTAAAATGTTTCAACTTTCAGTATGCTTAGGAGCTTTATGGATCATTGGTGTCAAGAGACGTGATACTTTAGGATGAATGATTAGTAAGGGAGACTATTGTCGCTATGTTTGCATTCACAGTACCTGCAGGATGTTTAGTTTGCATTACTGACATGGTGAACATGAAACCATGTTTGCAATGGACAAAATATACTGTATATAAAAAGGATGCATCATACTGAAAAAAGAGAAACTTTTTTTTAGTTCACATTGGATCAAATCCAAGTTTTGCCTGTTTTATCATTGCGTGTAAATATATAGAAAATCATCAATTTTACATGCATTTCTCATTCATTTTAAGTTAGTAACCTTGAGTAGGATCTGTGCTTTTTTATAGAAGGTCTGCTTCTGTGTTACTAGCAAGGCCTGTAACAAACTGGAAGGTGTTTTTTATTATGATTATTATTAATATTATCATTATTAATAATAATAATAATAAAAATAATAATAATAATAATAATAATATTAATACAAATAATAATCAGGATTTATATAGCACCAATATGTTACCCAGTGCTGTAAATTAGTTAATAAAACCACTACAATATATTGGCTTGTATGTATTATAAATGTAAAGTGGAAAACATTTGCTGGAAACATTTTCAGTAAACTCTGCTAAAAAGTTGTAAAAGTTGTTGACAGGGTGTTCTATAGAAGAGTATAGCAATCTTTGCCCTCTGTAAAAGTACAAACAAAAACTAAAGTTGTATTAGCCAGAATTATAGTTTTATTCATTTTATTATATACACTTTTTGACATCCAGCAGTGCATTCTAAACCCTCAACCTTAGGCTTTTCATGTGCATGTTGCCTTCCAAACTTCAATATTGGTACATAGCGCCATCTAGTAGCTACATGTAGAAATTGCATTATAGCAGTTGAAATACTCTTCAATGCAACAACAAATACATTTTGGTTTAATTATAGCTGGTCATTTAAAACTGCTCCCAGGATTTTGAGGCAGGCATGGTCATGCTCAGTGAATTGCAGCTGCCTATATAAATAGCCACATTTTCATATGCACCAACATTTTTGTTTACCACATTACAAGAATTACAAATTACCCCTTTAAATAGAACACAAAGTGTAACCTAAATAGTATCCAAATAGTTGAGTGGCTTTGCTTAAGTTTAAAGGTCCAATATATGCTTTCTTATCTGAATTTTATATGCTTTGCCACAAAATATTGTAGGCTACACGTACAGTAATGCTTTTAAATGATACTTTTTGTTCCTTGTTGATATGTATATTGGGCTATAAAAAGGTAGCTGCTGAAACCAGGGAACACCAGTAAATTTCTTATTACATGCTCAGATTTACACCAGTTACAGAGATTTGGATTTCAGGATTCATAGGGATTTCATTAAGAGAAGATCAGAAGGCACAGAAGATCATGTGCTTGCACAAATTGTATGCTCCACATTAGTCTGTTCCTAACCTGTCCTAAAAGATTCTCTACACAAATCCTCATTCATTTTTAAGCACTAATTGTTGCTCAGATTTTTGGAATTGCATAAACTATGTACAGCTATATGGTTGCTAGGGATGCCTTTGGCATTCTCGCGAAAGTTTCCTCAAACTTCTAATGGTTCCATGAAAGTTTGGCGAACCGATTTCGCAAAACCATCGGAAGAGGAAATTAAAACAGGAGGATTCCCAGAGCTGCATTCATCCCTGGAAATCCCCCCGTTCATGTGATCCCCGTGCACTAGAGGTTAATTAACCTCTAGTTCTCCTGTCCTGGACATCTTCTCAATGATTGCAGCTGTGGCTGCATTCATTGAGAAGAGTGTGCGATCCCTAGGGCACTAGAGGTTAATTAACCTCTAGTGCCCAGGGATCTCTAGAGCCCAGGGATCTTCCTGTTCGGCGAGAGCTCGACCTCTCGGCGATTCAGGAGGCCGTTCTCCCCTACATTTTTGGTAAGCGAGAAAGGCCCGATTGGCAGCGAGATCGAACTTAATATTCTCGCTCGCTCATCCCTAATGGTTACTTGTGCTACTTTCTTTATTGAGATAAGCTAATTTAATGCCCACTTACATTCTAAGGTTTTCTTTGATATGATGTAAGTTTAAATTTGTACTTACATGCACATTGACACCTTCTTTTTACTGGAATAAAAACTGTACGTATTTAAAAGTACATAAACTAGAATGGCACATTGCAGTTTTCATCCTAGTACCTTACAGATGCTTTGAGATTTCATAGGGAAGGTGGTCGGTGTCAAAAACATTTTTAGGTTAACGAGAAGAGTCTCAAAAACAAAACCTTAGTCAAAATGTCAATAATCACTTCTTAGTGGTTTGGAGGCAGGTAATAAAACCTCATACCACCTTTCCCCGTTACATAGTATGCCTGATAAAGCCCAATTAAACTTTGTATTTAAATTAGCCTAATACATTTCAAATATAGAAAAACATGTGGTTTGGAAGTCTCCTATTTCTTTAAAATGCAGATAGAGCTCTAAAAAAATAGACCCCTGAAGACTTTGACTTATTTTGTGCTGATGTATCTAGAATGATCAGATTTAAACCTAAAGTTGTAAAAGGTATTAAAGCAGAACCAGAATGGAAAGCTGAACATTTTTACCCGATCTTCTTCCTAGAATTGGGTCTTGAACTATCTTGATTGACTAGGATGATGTAATTAGCATGTAAGAACACAGTATGCAGCATTTATTGATTTAAGAAGACAGCAATCAGACAGGCTGATATGTTTTATTGCAGTAGGGATCTCACCTATTTCTTTTTGCAATAAAGAACTGCTTGAGACTAACTTTCAAAACAGAATTTTAATTACGTTTTAAAAGTTTCTAACCTCCGATATTAGTGCCATGAGTTGAGCTCTTTTTGTATTAGTGATTAAAATTTTTTCTTTTATGTGTATTTGCCAAATGCATAATTTTTCATTATAAGGTTTTTTTAAGTAAAGTAAAGGTCACTCAGTTGGGTTTACATTAACTTTAAAGTAAAAACTTTGCCCAGTACTGAAAAATACACTACTATGTCTGTTCTGCAATAAAATTCTATTACTTTCTTTTGTGCAAGAATCTTTTAGAGCGTACAAGCAGCTGTGTATGTGCAGCTTTAGGGTACAATGTCAGCATCTTTATCATTCTGGGTTAGTATTTGCAGACCTTAGTGCAGGGTTCCAGCCTTCAAGGGTCACATTCAGGCCTGATTTTGATATACACCATTCATTTCTTCATTCATTGTAGTCTGTTAGGGAAATATTTAAAATATGTGCAGATAAACAATAAATAATTTTTATTTTCCCCAATAATAGGAGTTTGTCATATATCTTAGATAAAGACCTGTTCAGATTCTGACATAAATCTTGCCAACTGATTACTGCCTGTGCTACACTTCTATTTTTTTTATAATGACTACAAAATACCAGTCTTGATGGAGGGTGGGGGTGTTCTGAAGACGTGTTCTAAGGTAACAACACGGATCTTCCATAGTACAGTGTGTGTTGTCACCATAGAAGGGGAAGTGTGTTTTGGTAATCTATCAAGGGAAAGATGTGCCCTTATGGTGACTATCTGAAGATTATTGAAATGTTGGCAGCAATGACATTACACATTATAATAAAGATGTACAATATGTCAATAATAGGTATATAATAATAATAAGTCCATTATATTTCCATTTAATAGATTTGTGCTATTTATATAATATTCAGCCACAGTTGCGTGTCAGCCTGTACATTTGCGCAAACATTTTATACTGTCTGATGGAGCTGAAGCAAAGATTTACTTAGCATGGACAAATTCATTTCTACTCACAGTACTGACAGAAGCTGTTAATGTTTCACAAATGAAAATAAACATGGGGCACTTTTAGGATGATTGATTGATGAGCAGAAAAAAAAAGTAAAAGGATTTAACCTATTCCTGTGATGTCATATACAGTGACTACCTACAGTATTGTGCCTTGACACACATTTAGAAAATCCATTTTTGTAAATTTTTTTATAAATGTGTTGTGTATGAGGACTGCTGTTATTGATCTCCTTCGAATAATGCTAGTTCAATAACAATTTTATGGAAAAAGTGCAGTTTTTTTTTTAATTTTAAAAATTGCTTTTTGTTTGACAATAGTTTACTTATTAACCCCTTAGACTTTAATAGTGTTTGTCACAGAGCTTGCAAACTCTAAGTAAACTTTACAAAACTGTTCATAACCTGAACCATTGGATTTACTCAACCGATTACTTTAAATACAAATATTTGAAGCGGAACTAAACTCACCTCTCCTTCCTCCATTGCCATTGCCGACAATTTCATCCGTTCTTCTTCCAGGTTTTGGTCTTCAACCATCTTGATTGGCCAGGTCAGAATGACATAATTGCATTGCTTGCACAGGAGTTTATTCAATCCTGGCATCCAGACATGTCAGAATTGTGGGCTGAGCATGCTCAGCTCAGTGTACATAAACAGAAAATTAGGGGTTAGGTAGGTTTGTTTTTTTGCAGAATGGACATTGCCCATTGTCCCTTCTACAATAAAGAAACCCGTTTGCAATTTTTTTAAAATTTAGTTTTACTTTAGGGCTTATGCAGTAATGCAGCAGCATTCACAAGTTACTGTGTGTGTTGCATTAATGCAAAACACACTAGCATAATGAAATCCGACATGCACAGATGGTTCACATGAGTTTGCAGTTCACCATAAAATATGCAAGTGCTTAGCTAGATGAAGTTGCCAATCATTCCATTATTTGCTTTGATAGGCACTTTGAAGAAAATATTACAATGATATTTGTGATTGAATCTTACCCGTGTTGCCATGTTATATATGTGATAGATGTAGTCACACCGAAAAGCTAATTTTTTAAATTTCACCTTAAATTGGGTATTTATTGTTAGCTCAATCATTTTGATGAGATCTGTTTTTTTAAAAAAAGAATACAACTGGGTAAATCAGAATTGAGATAAAAAGAGATAGCAACTAAGCTCAGCAGCACTATGCAGTACCATGATTTGTTAGATGTAGAGCATCTTTACTCAAAAAGGTAATTTTTCTTGGCAAAGTTGTTGTTCTATTAGTGAATGCAGAGAAACAAAGTGAAAAAAGGTGAAAAAAACAAACAAACAAAAAATTTACTTTGCAAAGTGGCCATGGTCAATTCCTTAAGTAAATTAGCCACATCCATTCTGAGGTTTGTATGATGTTTTGTTGACTCAAAATCAGCTCCAGGCAAAACTTTTTTGTTGATTCTGATACTACATTGTATGTCCCTGCAATGGAATGAAGCAGCAAAATGGTTTTAGGGGACCAGTTGGCTGAGAGAATAAAGCCTAAAGAAGTGAGGGATAATGTAGGCAAAGTTCTTTTTTTTCCTCCAAAACAAAAATGACCATTTAACCCTTGCAGTTTGAGGAAAGCCTGACTGCAAGAGTATAATTAGATTTTACCCGAAGTCCAGCTTTTGTATGCAACTAGTGACATCTTTTATTGGTACTAGGTGACGCTTTCTGAACAAGCAGGGTTGGGGATACGGTGCAAAAATGCCTTTCTCTCTTCTGTCCTGAAACACCAGAAAAGCTGGAATAAAAACAAGACCAACAATGAAAAGGTGATAGGTTTGAAATCTAATCTTTTGGCTCCCTTAATAAACAACATAGTGTAAAACAAAACTATACCATTAACATAGCCAACCTCTGCTATCTCAACATGGCCACATCCCTAAGGAATACATCAAGAGAAATTATGTGAAACACCACAAGGCCAGCGTTTACCCAATATTGTCAATTTTTCATGAACCTATTTTCGTCAATACCATTAAAGCGTACCTAAACTCAGAATTTTCACTTTACATAAAAGGGTAGAGAACCCTTTTATGTAAGGTACAAATTCTGTTTCTGTTTTTAGGTACAACACCCTTTTTTTTAGGTGCAACACCCTTTTTTTTTTTCATTCTACGTCACCTGATCTTGCACCTGGGTCGGGTGACGTAGGATGAAGAACCCAGAAGAGAAGACGAAAATGGCAGAGCCCAGAGCGCCTGCCCTGGGACAGATGTCGCGGTGATGCGGGACCCGATGCCGGACACCCCCAGAGTAATCAGACAGCTCTGTGGAAGGTAAGTGTGTTTTTTGTTTTTTTTTTGAGTTTTGTTCCTCTTTAAGATCAAACATAAAACATGAAGATAAAATCAATATACATTGCACAGAACCTCCTATTGGGGTTTCTACTGATGGTACGCCCAATTTGTTTCTACGTGTTTCGTGGAATAAATCCGCTTGCTCGGGAAAAATAGGGAGATCTGATGTATGCGAACATGCAGACCCTCCTAACAGGATGGATTGAGGAGTGGCAGCAAAAGAGTTATTTTCAAAAATGGTCATTTATTGATGTTGAGTATCTTAAATTTCTTCCCTTGTATTGTCCAGTTATTAGTTGTCCTTTGCATATGATCGCAGTAAATATTATCAGCATTAGAAAGGTAGTTCAAGTGTATCAATTATATATGCTTCTCCAGGTTTGGATACATTTAACTGCAGTGAAACACTTGCCTCTGATCAACTTTTTAATGGATAGCCGCTTCCTTCCATATTGCAAACCCGCTCAATTTTCTATATTAAGATGTCTTTTGATCCTGCCATATCATGACCTGTAGGGACTGCCCGTAGAGAAACCTGGAGAAGCATATATAATTGATACACTTGAACTACCTTTCTAATGCTGATAATATTTACCGTGATCATATGAAAAGGACAACTAATAACTGGACAATATAAAGGAAGAAATTTAAGATACACAACTTCAATAAATCACCATTTTTGAACATTACCTCTTTTGCTGCCACTCCATCTACTCCTCAATCCATCCTGTTAGGTGGGTCTGCCTGTTTGCATACATCAGACCCCTTTTTTTTTCCTGAGGAAGCGGATTTATTCTGCGAAACGTGTAGAAAAAAATTGGGCGTACCCCCAGTGGAAACGACAATAGGAGGTTCTGTGCAATGTATATTGATTATATCTTCATGTTTTATGTTTGGTTTTATTGGTATTGAATAATACCATTAGTGATTTATAGAAAATTGTTAGATCAAAAAACAACAAAGACAGAGATTTAAGCAGGGTTTTTGGCACAAACGGTGTATTAAACATATATTAACAATGTTTATAATAGGATTTGCCAATTATAAAAGGCCACAGTACACAACTACCAGTAGTGGTCGGGTATAATAATTGAAGTCATATGATTACGTAATACAATACACAGTAATCAAAAGTTGGTTTGAACCACCTTATTATCCTTAGGGTTTTTGATCTATTGAATGATAAGGGTAGGCACGTTATTGTCCTATTTATAGTAACTGATATATTACCACCATTATCATATTTTCATTATAGAAAATTGTAGTTTGATTGACAATATTGGGTAAACGCTGGCCTGAAAAGTCCCATTTTTTGGTGGTGTTCCACATAATTTCTCTTGATGTAAAACAAAACTATAATTATTATTTTGGCTGTCAGGAAATTAAATATCACTTCCAAATGGTTACTGTGGGTGGCTATACTTTGCTTTATAACATACAGGTTATTGTTGCTTTCCCTACATCTTACTTTATATGTGTGGCCTAACAACTGGTTATGGGTTTAACTGAGATTAGGGTGATAATGTCTCACTGATTGCTCTCTGGGTGGCTATAGTCTGGTGGCTGTTCTGTGGACAAAGTGGTATTTAATCTAGAATTGTGATAATGTTAGTTATTCCTTAGCTGTAGTGCCAGCATGACACTAAATTCTGATAAGAGGTTCTGGTCTGATGACAGGGTTACTAAATAGATTATTGATAATTCTAGCTTCCTAGTGCATTAACATTGCTAATACCACATGGCAGATGTCAACATGTATCACTTATTTCAACTGGGTGGTTGGTAAAGTGGTTTATTCTATATAAAGGTTATCCAACCCATATTACCTTTTCAATTATTTTTAATATATTTTAATACACATACACATATATTTTAGATATCTTCAAAGCAAATAATTTCAGTGCCAAAAAAATCCCTCCATACAACTGTGTTTATTTGGCAGCAGTTGAAGGCATTTTACAACATTTAGCCCCAGGTTAGTTGTTAGGGCAAGGAAAGTGGTCACAAAACAACTTGTGTTTGCAGTACAGTTTTCTGCCAATTTAACTTTTTAAGACTACTCATACGTATTCCCTTTGAAGGTGCCATGCTACCTGATCCAGCCAAAAACAAAAGGATTAAGACACTAAAGAGTAATTGTTTAGGAACATTCAAGCACTAATTTAGTTTATACTGCAAAGGCAAAATTTTGGTAAATATAATAATGATTTTCTTTTGCAGTTTTTACAGATGAAAAAGGTGGCACTTTTTGTAAATGGTAAATAGAAAGAAGAGATTGGGAAAAAAACAAGCCAAAAAAATATAAATGTTATCTTTCTAGCGCACAGACAATGAAGTCCTATATTTTCCTTAATTACACTTTACAGAAATACAATGGAAATTGATTCAGCTGACAGGTAAGGGAGTATGTGATGTCTAGCAAAATAAAAATAATGTTCTGCAGAAATAAAAAAAGCAAAACAGTATTATTTTGTATGCGAAATGTTGTTAGGGAAAAGATGATGATGATGTACCATTGGTAATGGTTTGCTAATGATAACAGGAAAATCAGTTATAATACAGACTACTGTTGTTTGAAAAGCATTTCTTTTTTTTCACTATTTTTATTAGAAGAAAATATTAATCGGTATATTACAGTACAATTAATGAAAGTACAAAAACAACAAGTTATAGGCCCTAATTCATCAAGCAGAATCGGACGCTCGCTCGCGCATTCGTATTCCCGATCCGAAATCGTATGCCGTCGCGCAATTCAGCAACTGAAAAAGCTTGCGGCCGAAGCCGCGCATCTCCGGCAGCTTTACACTGGCGAGCTTGCATTAAAAGTCACTGTTCCCCTAAAAAATCATTCTTTCTAATGGC
>NC_092860.1:51069026-51268337 GCF_032062135.1 Pyxicephalus adspersus
ATATTATAAAGATTCAAAAGACCTATATTCTAAGATGATGTTCACAGATTTGTTAGGATTCAGCTGATCTCTATTTTGCCATAGGGGGGTTCTTCCTAGCAATTAATCTTGCTTTTTCTGTGTTGCAAGCGGAAATGTTGGCACACAAAACCTATGAGTAACTGTTTTTGACTGTCTTTGGGAGCCATACTGTATGTTGATGGATTAGACTGGTGCAGTTCATTATATTAGATATGTTAACCAGATCTCATTGGCAAGTCAGATGTGCAAAGCGGTTGATTTATTAAACAGATTTAGGTTGTTCACTTAGCAAAATGACATCACTCTACAAGGGATAATTCACCTAATTTAGTAAATGAAGTGAGACTCAAAGGAGGACAGTAAGTCCTTAGCTACAGTAATGGGCATCAGTGGCCACAGTACAAAATAAAAAAGGGAGGAACTGATGGTTGTGGTAGCACAATAAACTCTTACAGAATAAAAACCTAAAACAATGCACCAGAATAGAGATTTTAAATGTATAATCTAAGTTTGATTGTTGCCCAGTCATTCACCCAGTCAGCATAGGACTAGTTAAACTATCACACTTCCGTTGCCTTTTCTACTTTTACAAAGATACATTTTCTAACCTTGTTGTATTTCTTCAAAAAGAAATCTAGGGGCTCTAAAATACAAGTCTACATTGCCTGTTTGCTATAGCGGTTTTAACAAAAGAAGTAGTTACTTCTTTTGTTTGGTATACAGAGGCACCATTAGTGCAATCTTTGATCATCCAAAGAGTAAGGAACAAGAGTTTTTTCTAATACAGCAGCTCTGTATGATCCAATTGAGCAGATGTTTCCAGACAAATTCAGGGTGTCTAAAACAGAGAGATGCAGACAGAGAACTTAAGAAAAGTATAACAATAAACTTTCTCTTCTTCTGAAGCAGAACTGTCAAAAAACAAAATGTACTTTTACAGGTAAAAAGCCGTTGATCCCTCAGTGATCCTGGTCAAATCGGTTTAGCACATTCTCTTCTTCCTTCTTCTTCCCAGTGCAGGTTGGACACCAGGCCCCGCATCTTTTTTCCTTCTTGTGATATCACCTGCTCTTGCGCTGTGCAGGTGTGAGATTAGATAACGCAAATTCCTGTAATTGTAAAAAAAAAAACAATTGCCAATCTTATTCCCCCCCCCCCCCCCCCATGTACAGTGAGTTTTTTTATGCAATCTGCAGCCTCCTGGGAAACATGAAAATAAACTATGTGATAATTAAATACATGTTTGGTGCTACTTTGTTCTGACCAAATGAAAAGGTACATACTCCTACATATCTGAATATTGTAAAAAAAAAAATCAGTTCTGTAATAGCCATTATCTGAATCACTTATTGGCCTAAGTTTTTTTACCTAAGTTTTGTGACAAAAGGTACCAACAAACATTAACATGCTTTTCTTCAGAGGTTCCCAAGACACATTACACTGGATAGGTGTGATTATTGTGTAGAAAATATTCAGAAAATATACTTTTATGATTTGTTGACAGTTGAAGTGGGTTGCATATGTAATTATAAACTAGTATGACTGACTTTATCAATCATATGATGGTATAGGTAGGGGTGCCAACAAAAATTGATGTAGGGTGAGCCTAATATTATTATGTCTTCAGAAAAGGAAAAGTAGCAAAAGAAATAAAAAAAGCAAGGAGTCAAGGTGGTAGGGAGTGAAGAAATATGGGAGTAGGCGGGTGGGCTTGGAAGTTGCAAAACTCCACCGGTGCATATTAAAATACCACGTCCTAAATATGGGTCAGATATTGGGTAATTTCTGTATGGACAGTGCCACTGAGTACGAATTCAAGATCCCAAATTTTGTGGACTGTATTCATATGGTCTTTTAATAGATGGCTGACCTTGGAAACTGCAGGTGTGACTGTACAACATGCCATGGCTAGAACTTGTTTCACTGCTATAAATGAGAAAGTGATTCATAGAAATTAATCATAAATATGATCCTCCACCTACATGGAACAATTCTGTACAGCCAAAGAAAGATATATCCAAATAAAATAACAAAAAGATAGTTAGAATAAATGGAGGTAAGGAAGAAAGATTGCGCGTATCTTCTACTCAAAGCTGTTATATTGCAAATTACAAATACCGCTTTATGCTTTTTATTTTTAATTGCTCTGTGTGTACTTTAGCAGCATCTAAAGATTTAGTTGTTGGGAATGCTGTTGAGTTTACAGCTGTAACAATGAACATTATTTTCTTTGTATGAAGATAAATCCTAAGAAATCAGTGAGGACATTTTTTAACTGTTTCTGTGGAATGAACAGATTCTCTTATATTACACTAGAATCACTACCACTATTATTATTACAGTTTTGCCCTCATGTTGATCTTCTGTCACCTTCCATTTTGTTTCAATCTATCTGCTTCAAGAACACATTTATAAGTAGATTT
Organism: Pyxicephalus adspersus; assembly: GCF_032062135.1. Lineage (NCBI taxonomy): Eukaryota > Metazoa > Chordata > Amphibia > Anura > Pyxicephalidae > Pyxicephalus > Pyxicephalus adspersus. Next base: position 51,071,471 of record NC_092860.1, read on the forward strand.
ATTAATTTTACATTACATTAATTTTGTAACATAATAGAAGACCATGCACAAAATGTACTTGAAGGTCATTTATAACCAAATTACTAGGAAGGTTGACCAGAGGTGAACTCCAGGGAATTTCATTGACAATGACTGTCCAGCTCTATCTACTAGTCTTTCATGCTGATTTAACTGATGTCATGGAATGGAATCTTTAAAGAAAAGAATAGGAGAAATTGTAATTACAAGTCATAGACTGTAATTTGCATCTCATTGTCAATTACGACAGTCACTTTCCCTGCGCAGCACGATTCACTGACTGGCGTTTAACCATCAGACAGAATACTTTGAAGAATAACAGTTTATTAAAAATCTAAAGGAAATTGTATGAGATGTAGTGGCCTTAAGGACATTTCTTATTAATGTTCACATTAGGACTGAGAACACTTTGAAATAAAAAAAAAGCAGGAACATTTGGTCTGAATTCTGTCTCCTAACCAAGGAAGTTTACTGCAGATCATTTTTGCACATGTAGAATATTGGGTCCTAATATTAAACGGATGTGTGCTTCTTATATCATTTAAAAGCTTTAATAGATTTGATAACATACAATGGAATGGATACTGGACAATAGGATATAAAATTGGTGTTGGTGGTTGGGTGGTTACAATCTAAATTAAAAGTCACAACCACAGGATTGGTGCAGTTAATTTATATGTGCATGGATGAGTTCAGTACAGGTAAAGTAAAATATTTATTTAAAAATGCAAACAGGCAACGAACACACACACATATTAAAAGAGACATAAAGAAGTTTAATAAATAAAGTCTATAGAAGGAGACTGTTTACTGACTATTACATTACAATCTATAACACAATTTGTGTGTAATAAGTAAATCTAAAGCCAAATCTAAAACCTTTTTTTCATTCATTTTGGATTCTATGAAGAATGGATAAATCGTTGAATACAATGTGATATGTTGCTTCTCTTTACAATTTATTGTTCAGATCCTAAATAATGCCTGGCAATATTCAATAACTTGGAATTACCCAATTACCTGTGCAATTACTCCAACAAAATTTATTATATATTTAATTTATATATAAATAGGTTGTCAACATTTTGTTGCTCTGTAGCAAGAAAGACTGTTGTTTATTAAGTCAATTTCTTGCTTTTGTGTATTCCAGGTTGGTAACTAAATAAAAGTATTATTTTTAATAAATATCCCATGAGTTTTTTTATGTGAGATATGTTAGTCTATATCATTTGATCATCTGTTTGATATCCCCCCTTCCCAGTTTAGCTAAAATAAAATTAGTTAAACGAATTTGTTGCTAAGCTGGGTACAGCCCATAAACAGTTAGAGTAAATACAAAATATATCTTCAATATATTAGACCTCAGTAAAACCTTACTAACAAGGCCTCTTAGAAATAAGGTGTCATTGCATGTATGTAAAATAGCTGTAGTTACTTTGCATGCAAATGTTTTATTATAGCTATTTATCTGTCAGGAGCTCGACTGACCTTAAGTATGCTGTACAGCATTTCACAAGGCTAATTTATCTTTTGTCACAAAATCTGTTTTGTAGTTTAGTGACACATTTTAACACATGAATATCCAACCGACCATTATCTAATAATACCATTCAGTGTTGGGGCTTTCAAGAAGCAAAGGCCTTTGTTATATTCAAATTTGGCAAAATTCTGATTTTATCAATTTGGTTCAGTTAGTGTGATAATGACATTTGTCTATTTAGCTACTTTCCCCTTGAGTCTGGCTATGCTCCATGAATGTAATTGCAAAGTTTTAACATGAGTATGATGGGTACTTCGGATGCACACTACAGTGAGGTGGTGTGTGATGGGTGAGTGGTGGTTCGGCAGCAAACAGTGGAGCACTGACGGGGCTAGGCATAGGACTAAATCCTGGGGAGTATACGACAAATTACTTCACTCTCAAACTCTGACAGTCTGGATGATCCTGGTTGGCCAGCCGTGATGCACAAGAGCCATGTGTCTTGTTTTATATATCACAGATAGTAGAAGGGTATATATACAGATATAAATCGGTCACGACTTTTGTTTTATGTATCACAGGTAGTAGAAGGGTGTATATGTAGACATAAATCAGTTATGACTTTTGTTTTATGTATCACAGGTAGTAGAAGGGTATATATACAGAAAAAAACTGGTCACAATTCTTGTTTTAGGTATTATAGATCACAGGAAGGTGTCTATGCAAGCTAGCTACATATTCTAATTGAAAGAAGCAAATTAGATTATGCATCCTCTCATTTTAGGTTTTTCATGTAGGGGAATGGTGTGGAGACAGGTAAAAACCCATGATATAAGATATACATTAGAAATCAAGCTAGTGGCAAAGAAAAAGATATATCCAAATACAGAAAAACAGTGTCATACTCTGTAGAGGCATATTGCATGGAGGACATTGATAGTATGAACAACAGACTGCACAGAAAAACAACAGATTTCCGAGGTAGGCAGCAGGCCCAGATTTGTGTAAAGGCCAAATAGCCTAGGGGGGCAGAGCTTCAGGCGGATGGCAGGCTGCCCACTTTCATTATAATCAAACATCTTTTACCTAGGCATTTTGCATTTTTCCTCTGCAATTTCTAGTGTGATGCTTTGCAAAAGAAGTTTGAAGCAGTGGGTTTAAAAGATGTAGTCACAGAAAAGCATAGTTAGAGTGGACTTGAAAGTGAAAAATTGTGGTCTGGCCCTGAAAGGCAGTAGTCATAATAATTGCATGAGATTGGGTTTTCCTAATTTGCCTGGAGCTGCTTCTTAAGGATGTCCAGGGCCAGGTTATTATCTATGATCCAAGGGTAATGGAGCAAGACTTCATTATGAATTGAGTTTATACAGTTATATAAAGCTCCCCAAGCTATTTCCATGTGTGTACCTATTTTTTTTACATTGCAAGTGTACAATTTCTTCTCATTTATAATGTTCCCTCTCTTCATTAATGTCCTGCTAACACAGGCACACATTCCAAAAAGCTTTATAATTTGGTGAAATCAGAAAATAAACCTACAAAACGTAAATGGTATTATTATTTTGTACCAGCCATGTCTTATTATATGAATTAAATACTGACTGTCAATTCTATCAATATATTTTTATGAAAAGCACAAAGATGTGGATAAGGTAGGTTGGGCAAAAATAGGGAGAAATATAGCTCTGGAAGTAATAGAAGTTGTGTTGAAAGTGGGAACAGGTGATCACTTTTGGTTTTGCAAATAAAGTAAGGAATGCTAGCGTGTTTGGTGGTGTCCTCAATGTGTAGGGATGTTATACAGAAAACAATAAAGAAATTATAGCGTTAGTTGTTGCATGTTACCAAAATTGATGTGGTAGTGCATGCTAAATATTGTTTTTCGAGGTTGAATGTCTGGTGTGATCAGGAAGTTAACTGTTATAGGACCAAATACCAAAAATATGTTAATGAGTGCAGTTTTAGGAAGTGGAGATCAGTTATTTATCAGTAGAGATATTATTGGCATTACATAGATCCAAGCAGTCCTGACCATGTCTGGTTCTCACCTTTCCAGGTATAGTTTTTACCTTTTAATGTTGGATCAATTTTACACCTCTGTATAGCATCTTTAAAATTAAAGTCACCCCTCTGAAAATATTCCTAAGCAATGGACTTAGTACAACCTTCTTTTTTATATCTTAAAATATTAAAGAGCTTTCAGAGGATAAGTTTAAATGCTCCCCTGATTTTTCTGTTTGGTGTTTTTGCATATTTCATGACAAAAAGGCACATTGAGTGAGCATTGAAAAGTTTTATTCTATCACCCCTTGCCTGAAAATAAACTGTCATAGCTCAACTGAAATAGCCATAAGCTGAAATGTTTTCTATTTACCTTCACTAATGTGTTTTACCTTTTGACTGTAAAAGTTTATATGTATCCAAAGAGTGTTGGAATACTCCTCTTTCCTGTTCAAATATGCAGTGTATTAAGCTGTATTTTAAAATGCCTATGTATGCCTTATGGGTACAATTAATGGGCAAAGCAATAATTTAAAAAATTAGAAAAAAGAAAGCCAAAAGAAAAGTTTCCAATGAATTAGGAATTTTGGGGCCAAAACAATTTTTAGGTTCTTCTGGACTATTGCATAATTTTGGTATGAAAAAGGATATGGAATGGAAAATGATAAAAAGGGATGGAATGCATTGTAGCGTATCCCTGACCTAATATAACTCATGCTAATCTCTTTGTACACAATGAATAAGTATGTGAATTTAATCATATACCAGTGTTTTTATGACAGTTTAATATTTATAAAATGGTTGATTGATGGCCTAATACTAAGTTTTAAAGGTAATATTTAAGATATGCACAGGGATTATACACCATAACAAATCAGAGTGTTGTTGGTGCTAATTTTTTAAGGAATGTCTGTCCTATGCTTAAATATTGGCACTAAGCCAATCTTTTATGTTAAGATCCACTGCAAATAACATGTATAGTAAAGCATAACACAATATTTATTTTATATATGACCAAATGCAGAACCTACATACCCGAGAAAAAGTCAGCTGTATTTCAGATGGCGTAAACAGCACACTCTGTACTAACAATAATTTCACAGGTAATGTCACATACTTTCCATATTTTTTACAGTTTGCTAAACTTACTGCATATACTCGAGTATAACCTAAAATTTGTCCCTTAAAATATAAAAAAGAATCTCAGATTATCATTGGGTCATCCCAGTGGATGGTGTTGTGTGCTCATGTAACGTATAACTCGTGCTAGAGACACAAGTGATCCATTGGCCCTGATTTATTAACGCTTTCCAAGGCAGCAGAGGATACACTTTCATCAGTGAGGCTGGGTGATCTAGCAAACCTGGAACGAATCTGTTCCAGGATTGAAAACATTTACTAACAAATAATAAATGACTTTTAGGAAATCCATTTCAGGTTTGCTGGATCACCAAGCTTCATTGATGAAAGTGTATCCTTCCAGCCCTGGAGAACTTTATTAAGTCAGGCCCATTTTATCCAGCTCAAAAGTACAAATCCTTTAACCTCTAAAAAGGGGGGGGGGGGGGGAATGTACAGACTAAGCACATGTGATTTATTTGTTTTTGTTTCCCTTTAGAATAAATATTTTAAAAATAACATACCATGTTTGTACTTATTTGCATAAATTTTTTGGGCATTTTTTTAGTTACTGTTTTGAACGTTAGCAGTATTGACCACATTTTGTGCCCTAGGTTTATACTTGAGTTAACTTATTTTCCTGTATTTTTAAATAAATATAAAAACCTCAATTTGTATTTAAAGACTATACAGCTTTTAATTATGCTTTATTGCTCTTACTCATACTTTACTTACCAGGTTGCAGTTGCAGTCACACAATGCCCTAATTTTTATAATAAAACAGCCAGTTCTACCAGTTTAAATGTTGTAAGGCTCTAAATAGCAACTATTCTTTTTTTTTTCATTTGTTTTAGGAAAAGGTCTTATACATCCAGTCCATTATATGTATATTTTTATTTTGACTATTAAAGCTGAAACAACAAATATATTGAGCTGACAGTTTTATTTAAGCAGCCATAAGCTTCAATGTGTCTGTCAATCAGACCCTCAACCTCCCACGTATGTTCTAAGTGAAATAAAATGAGGCGAAATAAACAGTATACATTATTACTGTCATTTCTGTCACGATTATCCAGAAAAAAAGTGTCAGGTAGAAATGGTAGTGAGAAGCAACACTGAAGTACACGTCAATGTACAATAATATTGTCAGCAATAGTGGTAAAAGGTCTTCCATTGGCAAGCCTATCAAGTGCAGTTCCCAAACTTGTCAAAAAGTAGTAGCAGGTTGGTACATCCTTGCTAAGAGGCTGACATTGTGTAATGGATACAAAGCCTGGATTCACAAACTCAGTAGAATGGACTTCTTTTGTCTTGATTTTATTTGATTTTCTTTCCTATTCTAGACAAAAACTGTTTGGTCATTATGCAAGACTGAAAAACTAATGGTTTACAATAAGTTTCTACTTTTTTTATTTTACATTTTTTTTTGTAGATAAGCAATCTTTTACACACATATGTATTCAATATATAGAAAAGGATTCCCTGATTAAACAATACTTTTTGGGCTCTATTAAACAGGAAATCATGGGAATCCTCCAGGTCTGTGTGTTTCATTGGCAGTAATTGATTCCCACTAGGGAATGTTGTGGGAATGTCAGATTCCCTGTTTTATAAATAGAGCCCTTTAAGTGTATTACTGATATTTCATATCTTTTTACTATTTACACTCTGGACTTTCTTAATAGAAGCCATGGTCCAAGCTTCCCACTTTTTCAATGTTTTAATGCAAGTGAAAATTGAAACAGGGCCAACTGTGCAGATTATAGCAGGAGGATTAATGTGTCCCTCATCTGTTTCAGTAATGCTTACAATTAGAACAATTACAGCCCATGACACTGCCTTCTTGTAGCACAGATAAAATTTTAAACTGGTAAAATGTGAAAACAAAAACTTCATATTTACTTTGAAAAATGGAAACAACCCTTTTTTTTATATTTTTTACTATTTAGTGTTAAGTAGAAAAAATACAGATAGTATGCAAATCACACTGAATATTTTCTAAAGAATTAGCTAAAAAAATTGGTAAATTGTATACTAGTTTCCAACATGTTAGGCTAAGTACATACGTGCAATAATTGTCTTTGGAAAGGGTCTTTCAAGATCCTTTCCAACGACAAACGACTGCACGATGAATGAACGAGCACTGTACGTACAGCACCGTTCTGCTCTCTTCCCTTCACTTTTATTACGACCATTTGTTGGCCGTGGATCCGCCAGGAGAGTTGTTCGGACGATAGATAACAAGCATTGGACGAGAACCATTGTACGTGTGTACATTGCCTAAGAATGTGTAAAAAAATTACAGCTGTGTTGTGGAAAATCAAGTTGTATACATGAATCACTTATGTTTTCTTGTCTAATATAAACATAATTCATGTTATTGATCATTTGAAAGATTTATATTCAAGCCACTTTCTCAGCCCTAACAGAATTTGTTGTAACTCTTAATGAGTCTTCAAGGAGAAATAAATCATAGTTTATTCTATGGATTTAACACTGCAGATATGTCACACTCGGGATCCTATGGTAATTTAAGTGGCACATTTCATTTAAAGCAGTTGGATGCATTTAAAAATAAAGCCTTAGAACCTTATAACTTGGCATACATTTATTTTTCATTTAACCTAACCACGGGCCAAGTTTATTTATTTATTTGTATATGTTTTAATTTTTTTTAAACTTTCAGTTTAAAGGAAACTATGTCATCCCCTTAAAATTAATATACTGTGTATACTCCAGAAGATGTTACAGAGGGGCATGGCTATTACCATTGTTTTTGCTCATTCATAAACCTGTAGTTTAATGTTAGCTGCTGAGCACACCTAGTCTTGCTCTCTGCTTCCTGGTTTGGCAGAACTAACAATGCTGCTGAATAGTGTTGGTGTTCGAAATTGGTTTGTCCTTATATTCTAGTCGAATATGGCTGTTGGAATTCGGGTAGACCTGACCCGAAAAACACGTGATTGGATGGGGCTTTATCGAGGCAATAAAGACGAGGCTTTATTGTTAATGTAATTTAGTGAATTTGTGTGATTTGTGTAACAAACTTTTATTTTTTTTACAGGTTATCCCACAATGACAGTATGATTCCCACAGCTGCATTCATTCATGAGCACAGTCATTGGAATCCTGCTATCAGTGTGCGATCCCTGGGCACTGTAGGTTAAATGAGGACAAGTCTCCCCATTCATTCACCTCTAGTGGTCTGTGATTGGCTGATGAAAGGAAAATCCTGATGACGCTTGAGTTGTTGTCAGGGTTTACTTTTCCTCAGCCAATCACACATCACAGCCTGTCACAGGATGATTCCCACGGCTGCAACAGCCGTGGGACTCCTGTGTTCTTGGATAGAGAATCTCTATCCGAGAACACATACTACAGTTCCGCTAGGGCTGCAAGAGCAATCAGGGGAGGGGAGCTGTCAACACAGCAGAGCTCTGCTCCCCTGATTGCTTTTGATCGAATTTGACGTTCCATCGCCCAAACAATAACGGCCTATTCGATCGAATAGCCGTTGAATCGAATAGTGAGATATTCGACCAACACTACTGCTGAAATTATCCAAATTCTGGGTGCTGTGTCTGTCAAAAGTGAGTATGTGGAACACCAATGGAGGAGTATTTGGCTGACCAAAGGAGGTAAAGAAAGTTTATTTCAATTCATTATCACATTATCACATAGTAACTGACTTATTTAGACTTTCATATGGTAGCAGTGGTCACATTGCTGAGTTTCCATATGTAACTAGCTAATATAACCCTATAGTTCAGCAATTAGTAAAGCCCCTGCTCCCTGCTGATTGGAAGCAGCGGAGAAGAGCAAGGGTCCATCTGTGCGGCATGGTAGCTCATTCCACTCATGTTGTGCCTGCATTCTAAAGACAACTAGCTGCTGGAATTTGCACATCTTTTGCTTTGATGTTCTTAGAATATAATAAATGTAAACTACAAGTTGATTTAGACTTTAACTATGACAATGGGTTGTAGATGGGAGCAGTAAAAAGGGTTGGTCCAATTTTAATGTAGACTGTATACTTTGGGTAAAAACATTTTATTTAAGATTGGGCCCTTTCCTAAAGCTTTTCGTGAATGGAAGATATACTTTTATGGATAAACCTGGGTGATCCTGGAATAAATCTGGTCTACAGCTGAAAACATTTGCTAACTAATAGCTTTGCTGGATCCCATGATTTTCTATGTTTTCCAGCCTTGGAGAGCTTTAATAAATCAGGCCCAAAATGTTCATAATCATTGTGATTTTATTTTCCTGTGTAAAGGTAAAAGACAAATTGGTGAATATTTCTGTATTGAAGCATATCTTTATCTTGTTTGTACAACTTTTGTCTGCTGTGGTCTTAATTCTAATTCATAAGGTGCTTTTTTATGTTTAGCAGGTATATCTATTGTTAAAATTAGATCTATTCATGATAAATGTGCTAAAATATCCTTTAAAAGATCAAGAGAGAAATACAATGCTCCCGCAGATGAAGTTACTGACATATTAATTAACACAGTTACTTTGCTTAGTAAGGTGCTAAAAAGACTGCTGTCTTCAATATGTAAATCTAGGCTTATTCATAATTTGTTAATTAACTGCAAAATGCATACACACATTTACATAGGCTTGTGTAAATTACAGTATTTGTTTGCTTATTTTAAGTGATACCTAACCTATACATCTTTAATAATATTACGTTTTTTTTCTGTATGCTAATGAATAGCAAATTTATCGCTAAAAAATCCAACTAATCCCTCAAATGCAAGCCTTATTATTTTTTAACACTAGTTATCCTACCCATATTGGGCACATTATGCACATAAGGCTTGATTAAAATATGGATATGATTCTAAGTTCATCAGGAATAGAGGAATCTTTCACCCATGAATACGTGTGATTTTGTTGTTATACTTTTTAGGAGAATTCTTTTAAAGCACCTTTTGGGCACATAGGCTGGTTCTAGCATAGCAGGGAGCTCATGATTACTACCCTTTTTTACTGAGGTTTTCAACCCCCGTTTTGTTTTATCACAATGGTATTATAAGGCTGATGGAAATTTATCATCATCCAGCTTTTTACTTTTCCAACTCTCCCAGATCCATTCCTTCCATTCTTTGGATTTTACTTCTTTTAGTTATGGAGATTCAGCATCACATGTGGGCAATGCCAAAGCTTTATGCTTGAAGGAAAATATTTTTTCAACACCCTGCCAGCCCTTCCTACCAACTATAATCTGCCTGCATTGCAAAGACTTACTGATAATGCCATTGGATCAGATATGCAATGAAAAAGTCAAGGCTTAATTTAGTAACTTAACCCACCTTTTTTAAGACGAGGGAAATGAGGTATCGGGGAAGTCATAACATTTGTAAAATAAACTACACTGGTTGAACTTGTAGTTCATTATGTTGCTGTACATTATACTTTATTAGACTCTATATTTTCTAAGTGCTAACTACCGTATGTTCACTGTATTTTTATAAAGATGGCAAACTGCAGCTTAGAACTGTGGAATCATATTGAAGTTCAAGACAAGAGCCAGAATAATTTGCTGTAGTTCAAAAAAAAAAAAAAATTGCCCCTGGCCGTGCACTTTAATCTATCACCCTACAAGATTTATTTTTGCAGAGTACGTTTGAAAATCTGTCACTCCATCTCAGCCTACTCAGTTGAAATTTTACTGTTCTAGCATAAAAGCTTTTCTGCAGAAAATAGAAAGCTTTAAGATGTGAAGATTTCATCCTTTAAATGCCTTATTTAAATTGTGTTTCTTGTAAAGGGAAATTCTGGTGTACAGTAGTACTTTACAAATGTATTGCTACTCTGAAGATTATCAGTATGGGTGGTCACCAAATGACCACAAGTTGTGATGCCCACAACCTAGCAGTGACGTCTCACAGTGGTAATTACAAATGAACAACATGCCTGGAGTCAGACGAGAGAGTTAGCATGACTTGCCTTCTCCTGAACTTTATCAATCATATGCCTCATGTCATATTTTACAGAGCACAAGACAAGCCGAATCGCAAAGCCTTGCAGGCTTTAAACACTGCAGCATTAAATCAAGGAGGCCCACTGAGGCTTGAGATGCCGACTCTACATTTATGTTATGACACCTGTAGTATAGCCCATTTCCACCCCTTCTTGAAAATACTTGGAAATGTTGACAAATGTACTGTACTCACTAATTGGACTCTCACAAAGACTCCAACACAGCTATTTACTCTGTAGGACATCCTCAAAAGGCAAAGGTTACACAAAAACTTACAAACTTTTAGAGCCACATCAGCAGATGGCTATAAACCTTTTCACATGATCTTAAAACACTTTGACAAAACTCATACACACATAAAGAAAAAGAACAGCTAGGTGAAGCAGTGTTTGCCTTGAACATCTAATATTTTGCAGGAGTAGTTTTTTTTTAATATCCCTGCTCTGATTCCATACCACTTTAGTAATATACCTGATCCTTCCAGTGCAGACAGTAACCATCATAAGACCCAAGAGTTCTCATGTTTTAAGTACCAATTCTGATCACAATTTTTCCTCTGCTATATTATTTAGGAATAAATTCCAACAAAAAGACCTTTTTATTTTTGTTTCTATTTTATTCTGCTGTTGTAACTTTTGATGAGATTTCCTCTTACTTCTTGCTCTAGTGATTATACAAACATGAAAACAAATTGCATTAGCAATTGACAATTTTTTTAGCTTCTACTTTCTAGGTTACACACTTGGCCTCATTTAATAAAGCTCTCCAAGCTGGAGAGGATACACTTTCATCAGTAAAGCTGGGTGATCCAGCAAACCTGGAATGGATTTCTTAAAACTCATTTGCTATCTGTTAGCAAATGTTTTCAATCCTGAACCAGATCTTTTCCAGGGTTGCTGGATCACCCAGCTTCACTGATAAAAGTGTATCCTCTCCAGACTTGGAGAGCTTTAATAAATCAGGACCAATGTTTTTATTGGCATATATGATACTACTACCTTAAAGTAAACAATAATGTAAAAATGCCCATCAAAAAAGTGAAAAAAATATTTTGTTCACAATGTTTGACAATAACCCTTTAATAGTAAAGTAATGAGAATAAATTAGGTCACAAATGTTGTGGTTCTTGGGGACCAGAGATACATATGGTTAGCCTATTTTAAGTCAGTTGTTATTGGAATTAGTTATTATTCATATCAGCTAAACTATCCTAAGCACAGTTGCAACAATATTGTAAACCATTTCTGAGCATTCAATTGCTTGCATGTGAATATAGTTGTATTCTATGTTTTTAAATTCTAAAAAAAATGATTGTATATTTTATGCATAGGTAAATAAAACAAATATTTTGGTGCAGTTACCACTTCCCCATCCCAGTGAACCACTGTCTCAGGGGGGACATTACAAGTAACTTCTACCGGCAACCCCATGAAGAATGAATGCAGGCGGCAGTGATCAGTACAGTACTGCTCACTGTCGGACACTGTCAATTCTGCAGAATTGTCATTCCTATTTCTTTAAAAATAAGCCCTGCAGTGCAAGTGACCAAACAGCCAGAAAGGTGCCATCCACCAGGAGCCACACAGAATCATCTAAGCCCGGCGTTACAGTCAGACAAAGGACTGCCATTCTGGTCTGAGAAGATAATACACTAAATAAAACTACAAATACTAATCCCTAAGCAGAAAGCCTGCTTTGGAAAACTCCATGCGAATGGAGAATAATATGCCCATTTTTTAATGGTCCTGTTTAGTTTTACCTATTCTTCCCATCACAAACACAATATGATTATAATTACGACAAGAATATTCACTCTAGATGTTATGAACCATATGCTTGTGTGATAAAAAAAAACAATTCCCAATGAGCTGTTAGCAAGTAGAACCAAAATATCCAAAGTTACCTAAGTAATCTCGCAAAACAAATATAGTTAGTAATATCATCAACATACACAAAAAATATAATGCATGTATGCAACACATCTGCATTAAACATTATAACATCTTAGAGAGCTTTTTATACAATTAACATACATCACATCTAGGATAATACCTGTTGGGAAAAATACAGACAGCTCCAATTTATCTCTGCTTAATCACCAGAGAATCTGTATGCTGTAGTCATTTTGTGCCAATACTCAGCTTGTTGTGTGACCGCATTCCTATGGGTACATTTAGATAGATAAATGAAATTGATCTGTGTAGCTTTAATATATGGCTGTAGATGGGTGAATAAATAAAAGGGCATAGGTAAGACTCTGAGTTTGCCTTTACAGACTAAAATATCTACTTACTTATAAGTAGTTGCTTACAGTACTGATATTATCAGTGGAATTGCATATGCCTCAGTGACCCAAGAAATAATTGTATCATATGCTTTGGTATAGCAATTAAATAACACCATCTGGACATCTAATGAAAACCTGTGAAAGGCCACATAGGTTTGTTTAAGTATTCAGTGCTGTTGTCAGCTAACATTTGTTTTGAATGACATCAAATATGGGTTTGCAGTGATCGTGACAGCTAGGGGATGAATGCTGCCACTCAAGAGTTGGGTGGAACCCACTAGTGATTAATCCCCGAGATTGACAAGACGTTTGGATCGGCAGTTCTCAATCACACTGCCTGAATATGTGATTACTAAATGATTAATTATACACCGTTATGTAACATTACCATACAGATAAAGCTATCAAAGTTAGTCTGAACTTTGGAAAGATTCAGAAAAAAGTAGGGAAATTGTGGGCGGTTTAGAATCCTCCCTCTTGTACAGATATAACTTTTGCACTGACATTTTATAAATTGCTTTGACACAACCACACACATTGTTACATGCACAACAAAAATGCCTAAAAAGTGCAACATTTGTAAAAGTAGAAACAATTATTAAAAAAAATAAAAAATAAAGAAAACTCATGACTATGTCTTATCGCTAACTACTTAGTACAAAATATCTCAAGGCACTGTCAATCCCTTTTGACCTATTTTTGAATAAAGCACCTACTGAATATGACATACCGCCGACTCCTTGTGTGTGAGTACTTTGTAGATTTAGGACTTGTCTATAAGTTCCTTTAGTTTTCCTAAAAGAAAATGCTGCAATTCTACAGACTAACATTAAAGCATGCATGTATATTGTGTGGTATAACTATAAAACTGCTATAAAACATCAGAAGCCCATGTAAAAGAGTGACAATGCAAAAGCACAACTGGGTGTCCGGAACTAAGCATTGGATTCCTATTACAGGACAGATCTAAATCATAGCAGGATTACCAGGAATTATTTAAATAAAAGTTGCAGATTTTAGTCTAGTTAATGCTTTTCTCCAGTTTCAATGTAATGAAGGGAAAGTACTAGCCGAAAACTCTTTAAAATCTGACATTTTCATATATGACAATTGCTAGGTTCAAGTTGTGTTTAGTAATTTTTCATGTTGACGCCCATATCTCTACTGTGTCCTGTGGTAAAGTATAAACCTTGGATTATAGGTGCTACTTAATGCACAGAAGTATGTTTATGAACATAACCTGATGGGAGAGTATGTTGCAGTTTGAAATAGACCAACAAATGGGAATGAGCAACTGCAAGACATTACATGGAGTTGTACTTCGCAAATTCAAGCAGAATCAGAAATACACAGCAGAGAAAAATAATGCCCTCCAGAAGTAAAGAAATAAGCTTCCTACTCATTTAGTGTCAATTCTTGCAACTTTTCCTAAAGCAAATATATATTTTTTCTTCTTCATGTAGTTTCCAGACTCAGATCAATAAAATAATAAAAGGCTATAGATATAGCAACTGTTCAAACTCACTGGAATTGCCCATCATCATTGATCCAGGCAATATATGAACAGTCTTCTAGATGCAGAGCCAATCCAGCTGAAATAAGTAGTGGTCAGGGGTCCCTCGGGGCTTGAACTTGGACAATGCTGACTGAACAAACTTAAGAAATTAAGTGGCTCCTGGATAAATATTTATACCCCTGGTCTGCTGCCAGTGAAATCTCTAAAGAAAAGGGAGGTTGAATACTACAAAATAATGTCAAGAATCTGTAGTCCTGACAAAGAAGCTAGATTTTATGGGGAATAAACTCTGCAGGGCCTATCCAAACTTTACTGCAGAAAGTTCTGGTTTTCTTTCTTCTAGTAATAACTAGTAATAAGCCTTCTTGTCCCATATGTTGTACACCCGCCCTTTCCTTATGTATGGCTGGTAAATGAGAATTGTCTAATTTGTATTGTTGTTCTTTAGTGGGAAAGTGGAAATTCATCCATATTTGCTATTTTGTGGGAAAGTGGAAATTCATCCATATTTGCTATTTTGTGGGAAAGTGGAAATTCATCCATTCATCCATATTTGCTATTTTGTGGGAAAGTGGAAATTCATCCATATTTGCTATTTTGTGGGAAAGTGGAAATTCATCCATATTTGCTATTTTGTAAGATCCTAACAGCTGACAGTTGCTATGATACCATGTACTTCTAATTCTATCACATGTGGGTTTAGTTTACATTAATTATATTTAAATAAAAAACTTAAAAAGCCTTACATTATGTGTCCTATACCAATGTTTACTGATTTTCTACATGTGCAATTAAATATGCTCTCTAAACCAGCTTTACTGACGAACATGCTATGTATGCAAAAAAAAAAAATGTGATAATGGCGCTAAAGCAGTCTCAGTGGAACAATTTAGCATACATGCTTCTTTTTTTAACTGTTGTGACTTGTGTAGTATCTTTCAGCACGCATAGTACAATCAAGACCTTGGAATATGCCAAGTGCTAAGGTAACTGCTGTCACACATTTCTACATTTTAATTAATGTCTGGGAGACCCAGAGTCATTGCCAGAAACATGGTGATCAAGCAATATTTGAAACAGACTTGTGCTGAAACATTTAGCACAATAACAAAAATCTTCTGCAATATTTATGTTGCAAAAGGTACAGTAGAATGCTTTGGCGTTAAAGTCTTTGCTGATGTTTGAAGTATGAATATTTGGTTTTCATAATGAGGCAGATGTTTCATTATTTTCTGTAAATAACATATGGCAGCAGAGATATTTTGTACCCATTTTCAAATATTGCTTTGGGTTTTAATACTTTATATATAAACTGAATTATAGTATAAACTTTATATCTGAGATAGCAGTTGAAGTGATATATTTCTCTGGTCTAATAAATCAGATGGCCTGATTCTCTTTGTTGGGTAGGTTTCTCTCCTTTCCCGTTTGTACCTTTATGCAGGTTTGTCATCTGAAACCCCTATTTTTTGTACATAGATGTGTAATATGTTGGTATAATTAATAAACCTTATTATTGTTTAGGCTGGTAATGAGGTTTAAAAATGAAAGTATGTTTAATTTTTGGGCTAAAGTAGGAACAACAGTAAGCAGGTTGACCATTGCAATCTCAGTCCTAAAATAGGAAAAATTACTTTTTATATTCATATTTTGGAAAGAAAAATTTCTAGGGGGGCTAATTTTCAAACAAGGAATCTGACATTCAATAGTAGCACAGGGCTGTAGACACAACAAAAGTTGTGTCAATACGGGGGACATGATCAGCGGAGTCAGGAGAAGGTCCCTGCTGATTTGTCCCTCGTATGGATACAACAAAAGTTGTGTCCACATCCCTGTGCTACTGTCCCCTCGGGATGTTTAGCAAGCAGGTCTGACCCTGCAATGGGAAAGCCTGCAATGGGAGATGAGGGCGTACCTGCTAGGTGATTTTTCTCCTGGACCACCGATTGGCGACTGATGATCTATACCTCAACCTAATGATTTTAGAAGAAACTGCATTGGCCAGCCTATTCCTACAGGAGTCGTTTGTGTTCTCTGAATAAATTGTAAGTCTTTGGCTAAAGTTTTTTCTTTATTTCTCAGTTGGTACTATGTCATATATGATGTAGTTACAACAAAGTTTAAAAGCTGTAGATTGCTCTATTTATTTTGCTTCTAGTGTGTTTCTATAGGAAATCTTTTAGAAATGAATATCTTCACATTAAACTTCTAGAGCTTTATTTATAACTATACCACTGGTATAGATAACTAAATTTGACTCCTATGTTTCACTGTGCATATGACATACCTCCTGTGACCCAATCTGTATTGCTACTTAGGAAAAGTCACCCACTGTACCAACGTACTTGCTTTTTAAACACTTTACAGTGCTGAATAAACAAAAGGGGGTGCAGAAAGACCCTATTGGGAGCTGCCAAAATATCCTTGTCCTTGCTGTAAAAGAAATGTGTCACTGGTCTCTGTATACATCACTGGCCATAGGGAATGGTTAGAGTTGAAGATAAGGGATTAGCTGTTGACTTTTGAAAAAAGTCAAGATTTGAATATTTTTAGCACTTGTGTTTGGTGTGTTCTGGAAAAAGAAGAGTGTGTTTGAAATAGCTATTGTATTAGTATATGATGGTAAATAAAGTTTTATTTTATATTTTTGTGAAATGGAAAAGTTTGTTTATTCAAATATTTCACACCATGTTTTTAATGTAGCCTGAATTACGTAATCAATATTTTTTATTGTGAAGGACACATTCAAAACATGATGTATTTTACAGTGTAATTTAAAGGGTTGTTTTGCTTAGCCTTTGCATGAATTGGTAATCAACAATGAGCTGATATAAACCTGTTCTGGATCTATTCCCCAATTAGAGTCTATGCCACCTGCTTAGCTACAGATCATTATAGATTCATATCATTACCTTATTTTTTTAGTAGAACAGATGGTTTTGCTTGGGAACAAGAGTTAGCTTCTATAAGACGAACATTTTTATGGTAATGAATATATTATTTTTATAATAATGATGCATAATGATACTGTTTATTACATGTATTTATTTCAGAACCATTATACATAATTTAAAAGAAAAATTCCTTCGATTTTTTCTTTTTTTTTAAATTTTATTTAAAACTTGCTGGGGGACTTTTACTGAATTTTAATTTTTACTTACTTACTTTGCAAAGTAACTAAGACAGATTTAACATGTATGTGTGACCTGTGTGTCTTAATTCCTGTAATAGATTTGCTAGGTCTGCGACTGATTTAGTTCTGAAGATGAGGCAGATTTTTGCTCCAAACAGGCCTATAAATATGAAATGTTACAGATGAGGTTTCATTTAGTTACAGCAGCAGCTAAACAAGAATTTTTGTCTCCAGGGTAAACATTTATCAAGCAAATTATTGCCACAGTTAGACACAGATCGGGCTGCCCCTTGCTTAGCAAAGCCTTTGTTCATAGATTATTTGCAGCCTATGCTTCTGAATTCTGAATTCCTGGCTCACCAACTGTAACATATCTGCAAGCTCCAATCTCCTTTCCTGATTCAAAGGTGGCTAAACTAAGGCAGTAAACTGATCATATGTTAGACGGGCGTTTCTCAACCAGAGGATGTTAGAGGTTTCTTGAGCAATGAGCAATTTGTACCTCCCAGGTAAGTTTAGGTGACACAAATGATTTTTTTAGCTATCCGTATGGGTGAAATTCTTCCCACTGACCAGCAATGTAAGAGGCATTCTTCTAATGACCACCACGATAATGTACGGAGGATATAATAATTATAGCAGGGATTCACTGAAGATTTGAAACTTATGTTTCCCCATGTTAAAAAGGTTGCAAAACACTGTGTTAGACTATACAAGCTCCCTAAGAGTCCCTAAACAGGCCTGGAACCAATCTTGTTGAAGAAGATCCAGGCTTGTTAACACATCATTGGTTTACTTCGCAACACCATTACAAATAAATGGTACCAGGCAGAATTACCCTTTCTTTCTGTTTCAAAGTCACTAAGACAGATGGTGAATGCACATCCAGAATAATCCAGATATTTGGGGTATACAGGTTGGTGACTGTTACTATAAAATGTTAATCTTTGTAGATCACCTGGTATACTGTATGTTATTTCCCCAATAATTTCAGTTCTCATTTTAATGAAGCAATTTGATAGATAGGAATTTGGCTCCCAGCGTTTTTACAACGGAAGCCTTAAACATCTCACTATCAGGCCAAACTAAATCACAAATCCAGACTAGCTTTCTATTCTTTTGGCAACCCCATTACTTTGGGATCCAGATTGCAAGAAATCTTTCTGATTTTCCTAAATTGAGTTGGAAGCTTGTCCCCGGTACCCACACCATTAGTTTTTATTTAATACACTTTAAGCCAATTTTTTGGCTTTGCCACATAAATATTGTTAAAACTGGTATACTACTACTACTACGATGTATAAGAAATATCTTTTTAACTATACTCTTGTTTAACCTCCAAACTTCTTTTTCCTTGGCCTTACTAAATTGCTACAAAATTTTCCATGGTGCCACTTGAATCCGGACTTACCTAGCAACTATGCTTTATAGGACTGCTGATTCATAATAGAAATACCAAAAAGCTATTACATTCTTTCAGAATTTCTACTAGCCTTGATTGTTACCAAGTTCAAGCATTGGTCAGCAGAAGAACATCATGGACTGTGCTAGATACCACACCAAGGTCATCTACCCTTAGCAGTCTTAGATATACCACATACTATATTGGGTTCTATTAGGATGTCCTATGAACAATGCAGCCTTTTCTTCATTCCATTTATTCACTGTTTCCTATTACTAGGCAGCTACCTATTTTAAATGTTTCCTATTGTAAGAAGAAAAAACAATTTTACTGACCCCCATATATCTATTGTTGCTCTGAGAATCCAGAATAGACACTCCTCATTTTGTACATAAGTAGGTAAGAAAACTGGGAAAAGGCTTTCTTCTTAGTACATAAATTGTTACTTTCCAGTAGACATCAGGAACATGATTCTAAGGTTCTTAGTAGATGGTATAGGTGTCCTAGTAATCCCACAAATTTGACTCAAGGAGTCCTATGTCTTGTTGGAGACTACAACAGACCAGAACGATATGACCCATATTTGGAGGGCTCTGCTTGAACCTTTTAGATGAATGGGTGTGTGAGCTGAACACTCCATGAAAAACATGGAGACTAGGATGGAACCCAGCCCTATTCATTTAGGTATCTGGTACTATTCAATATTTATTATACGATTTACATTGCCCTGCCATGCCAGTTCCTTCATATAGACTTGGAAGCACTTTGGTTTCAAATTATATTCTCAGTCCTGTTGGGTCCTATTTATCTACCCTCAATCCTTGGCCCCTTGATTTCTCCTGACCCTTCCCCTCATTTTTTTCCTTACCAATTTTTTTTGCTCTTACTTACCTTACTTACCTTTTTTTGCTCTTACTTACCCATAGTAACCACTATGGGTAAGTAAGAGCAAAAAAAGGTAAGTAAGGTAAGTAAGAGCAAAAAAAAATTGGTAAGGAAAAAAATGAGGGGAAGGGTCAGGAGAAATCAAACACTTTGTTCAAACACCCTTTGAAACACTTTGACACACACATTTGCCATACAACAATATAAGGCTATGTAATTATAAACAATATACAGATAATCCCCAGGTTTCACATGAGATAGTGACTGTAGGTTTGTTCTTAATTTGAATTTGTATGTAAGTCGGAACAGGAACATTATTTTAATAAATGCAATTAGGACAGATGTTTTTCTCAACATATAAGGCAGCAAAGTGTCAGTTCTGGAGCAAGCCTTGCTTTGATATGCAACAAGAAACAACTGCAGAGTTTGTCTTGGTCATTAAAGAGTTACAAGAGGCTGCAGAAAGAGCTCACTCCCCTAAGATCACCCACAACCTCAGTTGTGTTTAAAAAAAGATTTCTTTTGTAAGCCATACAAACTGCCCCCTCCACCCATAAAGACTCGGTCCTGCACACAAGCTACCAGGGAAGCCCTGTTCATATCTAGGAATCGTCCGTATGTCGGATGTCCTTAACTCAAGTCTACCTGTATTATGTAATCCTGACATCATTCAATAGTGTACTTGTCCCCTTGCCTCCGCTGTACAGTTGTATTATCTGTCAATTGCCCATTTGATATTTCATTTAATTCTCTTTTTTATTTTTTTTTTTTTACTTTTTTCTTTTCTCTTCATATAAATTCTTTCTTGTTTTCATGTCTGTGATTTTTTTGTACCTTGGAAAACTTTGATTATACATAATTTCATTCTCCCCCTCTCTATATATATATATCTCTCAGGCTGGTCTGATTCTTACATAAACAAATTATTTTTTTACTGGTATAAGAAAAAATATAATAAAAGTAACTAAAAAAATGCATTATTCTGCAAGAAATAGCTATGCTTTGACATAACCTCAGGAGAGATATAAGTGCTTTTAGTTTAACCGTACAGTCAATACTATAAGAAATGGATGTTACCGTCTGTAAATGGAAGACCACGGTAGCCGTGCAGTTGTTTATGTTGTGCATCTTTCTTATTTGTTCAATGCATTCAACCCACGGTAGTAACTATCGATCTGTCTGTGGCAATGTAATGGAACATTGACTAATGTATTTCTGGGATACTCTTGATCAGAAGACCACTTCAGGGAATTGAGCGCCTCTTCGGTAACAACTATATCACTGGGATAAATTCCAAATAACAGTGTCAGTATTCTTTATGTTATTAACCCTCATAATCTATGGTCACAATATTTTAATGCAGTTTTTTTTTTTTTGCTTTGTATGGTAAAGATGGCTTTTATTGTGTGTTAATTTTCTGGTTTAAATATCAACCTATTTTTTCACTCTGTGACTTGTTTTTATAGAAATAGGACACATCCGAAATTAAAGAACTAAAGGGAAGATCAAATACAACATGAATGATGTAGAGAGAGAGAGACACAACAGTTTTTATTTTTCTATGTCCCTTCTGTAACATAGTTGCAAAACAACTGTTATCAAGCATGTTATTTTCTTAACTAAAATGCCAAACTGCTTTATCAAAAGTACCATTTATTGAGATGAAAAAAAAAAATCTAACCATGAAGGGTTAGCTTTTATTCATTTACTTAAAAGCTTTTTCCCAAAAGGAAATTAAACCTGTTATTGTAACTGAATAAAAAGTGGTACCTGGAGTTTTAATTTTTCTATTTACTTTTAAGTTGTTTTTTACCCTCTGTACAGATGCTGCTTTCCATGGGTGGCTACATTTACCCTCCATAGATAATGTAACGTAAGTGTAGCCTCCCTAAGACAAGAAGTATATTGCTAGCCGGAAGAAAATAAAATAAAAAAAACTCTAAAAACATAACAAATGCATTTACTACATGTATCGACTGATGAGATGCAGTATACTTATTTTTATACTTGTTCTGGTCTCTAATACCAATATGTCTTTTAAATAAACCCCTCACATCTCATAGTTAGTTGTATACTTATTATATTATTTAATTTTCGAACTGGCTTCTTTTCTAATAATTGTAACAAGTTATGATGAATTGAACTTCAGCCAGTACATCTGCCAGATTTTAGTTCAGTTTATTTGAAATTGAAATTAGGTATTTGCAGACTTATTATCTAAGTTTAGTTTTTAGACTTATTTTTTAGGATTAGTTTAGCCACCATCTTGAACAATGGTCCACATAGAGGGTGGAGTACACCATTTTAACACTTAGTTGATATGAAGATATTCCAATCTCAAAAGTTTTGCACTTGCACTAATCTACATTAATTGTGTGATGGTATATGTTATGATCAAGTGGTATCATCCCAATGATTTAAATCCAATGCATTTTGGGACTCATAGAAACTCAAGAAACATAAATATAAAAACAATATAAATAATTTAAACCTTTAATACATGTATCATCCCATTTCTAAAGACATACTAAGCCCTACTGAATGGGACCATTCAGAACTGAATGGGACCATTCAGAACTGAATGGGACCATTCAGAACATTGGACAGATGGTCATTTTTTAGATATTTTAAATGGAATAAAACATTTTGGAGCTGTAATTTTATAGGTTCCCGAAATTACTTCAACAATTTTTGAATGTAGAATGGTAGTACTTTTTATTACTGAATTAAGTCATAAAGCTGGAAGGCTAATTGTGCACTCCTACATCAATATGTGTTATGTCAATGCAAGCCAAAGCAACAGGTCTACTTCAATAGCAGCATCACCAGCAATATATACTCTAAAAAATCCTAATGATCAAAGTTATGTGTGTGCTTCTGCTCAACTCCATTTGACAGTGCCAGCGATTTGTGCTCAAGTAACCAGTGCTTTCACATGAGATTAGAGAGTATTCATTCTTGTGTAAATTGCAAGGCATGACTTGAAGCTTGCACAGGGATCTCTCCCTGCTAGCGCCTATAGGCAATCAAGGGGAGGCAAGCAATTTGAGAATAAAAGAACAAAGCACAGGTTATCTTTAGACTTTACAGTCCTTACACAAACAATGTAATTGATTTAGACAGGGCAAATAGGAAATAAGTGACCCAGAGTAGAACTGCTCCTACTCTTTATGTTTCTTCTTACCAGGAGCACCTGTTTTCTACTTCCTTGTGACACCACAACACATAAAATATCCCTATTTACCCAATCTGATTCTTAACCCAAGACAAATCACTTTTAGTAACCATAATCATTATTTTGTTCCCCTAGTCTTGTTACCTGGGTTGGCAATTTTGTTAGAAAGACCATCCATCCTAAATGGATTTTCCTCTAGGTGGAAAATATTTGAGGCAACCCTCAAGAAATAAGTGCTTCCAGAATATTTTTGTCAGGTTTTTCAAACCATATCAGATTTTGCTGGCAGAAGGAGCAAAGTGCTAATTACAAGAAATCTGACAATTAATTACAGTGATGATACTACTGAAATTTGGTGCATGGATAATTAAATGAAACAGTCAAAGTTATCATATTTTGTCCTAGCATAAATAAAAACTCATTTATATGCATTCTACAGTGAAAGGTAAATGTACTTTGCCTCAGGAATAGTTGTTGTTCATATGCAGCCCTTAGAATTGCATAAATATGAAAGCACTGATGAACTGCTCACTTTGTTCTCTGAGATGTATCTTTATAGGCAGTAGAGCCTAAATGGCTGTAAGCGATACTGTACCTTTTTCTTTTCCCATTTTATTTGCAGTCCCTAGGAACACACGTCTGATAGCAAGACAAATGCAAGTGCTTATACTAAATTCATTTAAAAATTCATTGTTTTTAATGAATACATAAGCACATTATTCATGTTTGTTTTATAACCTCCTATAAAGTTATCAATAAAGGAATGTGTTGACATGTTTGGCCTCTATCACCATCATTGTTTTTGTGATGTTAAACACTCATTTTAATTTGTATACTAATATTGAGAAATATCATGTAGCTGGAAAGAAAAATAAAGTATCATGTTATGGTATCAATTGAATAGTGGTAAGTTGGTAGTTTAAGGCAGCAAACACAAGATTTATGGCTTGAAACAGAATGTGGTCTAGCAATTTCTTTTTGCTTTACTAGGCAACTTTGTATATTATTATTATTATACTGTGTGTTTATATATTAAATAGCCCCAATATATGATTTTCAAGCTACTGATCAGTGTTGATAAGACTATGACTTTCTCTAAGACCAAGATCACTACAACCATTGAGACTTAGACCTTCGGGACCATGGCATAGAGTGAAACCATCTGCCAGAACTGCTTGGAGACAAATACTCTCCACAGGCAATTTCTTTGATTGCTTGATTCCCCACAGGGACTAAATCAACCTCCACAATGTGAATATTGTTATTCAAAATCTTTTTAATCTCATCAACTATGCACCTGCATATCAACTACCACATACATTAAGATGTACTCTATGTAGTAGTGATATGCAGGTAGATAGTTGATGAGATTAGAATGATTTTGAATAACAATAATAATATTGGGGTGGTTATTTTTGTTCTCTGCAGGCATTACCTGAATCATGATCTTCAGCATAAGTAAACCTTGTCCCCTTAATCATGATTTGATTGCCAGTACACTCCCCACCACTAATTGTAACATTCCGAAATTAAAAGAAAATAGATTCCTCAACAACAAATCATGGGATCAGGTAAGGATGGAAGGTCAGATGGCAGCAAATAACAGACCAGGGACAGTTGAATGAACAGCTTTGGAGCACTCAAAGTAGCAAATTAACTCAACATAAACATTGACAGAATGGATAGAAATTATTTTTAAGTGGAAGGAAATTAAGTTTGTCTCCTGGTGCTATTATGAACAGGTGTAAACACAAGAATATACATTTAAACTGTGAAAATGTACAAGGATGTCAAAGTGTGTTCATAACATGGCATTTAGTGTATGTGTAAAAGTGTTATGAAGTTGATCCAATCTAATTGACCCATGTGAAAATAACCATGTTTTATGTACATAGGTGAAACCATGTACAGTTACATAGGTGAAAAAAGCTATAGCATCCAGGGACATTTGTTGCTCGAATAAAGGAAAATGGAATAATTGTTCTTTATATTTATACAAGAGGAAAACAATTCTTTGACCTGTAACTGTGACACCATAATATAAGCTTTATTTAAACACATAGACATAAATTGATACAAATTAGCAGCCCACTTGTGAACATTTATTGATTTATTTAGTAACTTTTTCAATAAGGAATTAGATTAGGATTAAGTAATTGGGTCATCTGAAATTATTGAAAATGTCAAAATTCTGTTATGTTGATTTACCGTATTTTTCGGACTATAAGACGCACTTTTTCTTCCCCAAAACTGGGGGGGAAAAGTGGGTGCGTCTTATACACCGAATACACGTTAAATATACCGGTAATTAAAAAAAATCATACTCACCCGATCCCGCGATGCTGTGGGCTTCTTCTTCTCCTCGCTCTCCTCCCGGCTGCAGCGCGTGTCCCCTCCTCCTCTGAGCGAGGAGAAGCCGTCAACCTTCCCCACGCGATCCCTTAAGCAGGCTGGATCAGCCTGCTTATGGGATCGCTGGGGTATGCATGTCGGCTTCTCCTCTCTCAGAGGAGGAGACGCGCTGCAGCCAGGGGGAGAGCCAGGAGAAGCCGACACCCGTGCCCCCGCGATCTCATAAGCAGGCTGGATCAGCCTGCTTATGGGATCGCTGGGGTATGCATGTCGGCTTCTCCTCTCTCAGAGGAGGAGACACGCGCTGCAGCCAGGAGGAGAGCCAGGAGAAGCCGACACCCGTGCCCCCGCGATCTCATAAGCAGGCTGGATCAGCCTGCTTACGGGATCGCGAGGGCACGGGTGTCGGCTTCTCCTGGCTCTCCCCCTGGCTGCAGCGCGTCTCCTCCTCTGAGAGAGGAGAAGCCGGCACACATGCCCTCGCGATCCGGTAAGCAGGCTGGATCAGCCTGCTTATGGGATCGCTGGGGTATGCATGTCGGCTTCTCCTCGCTCTCCCCCTGGCTGCAGCGCGTCTCCTCCTCTGAGAGAGGAGAAGCCGGCACACATGCCCTCGCGATCCGGTAAGCAGGCTGGATCAGCCTGCTTATGGGATCGCTGGGGTATGCGTGTCGGCTTCTCCTCGCTCAGAGGAGGAGGGGACACGCGCTGCAGCCAGGAGGAGAGCGAGGAGAAGCCCACAGCATCGCGGGATCGGGTGAGTATGATTTTTTGGCACAGGGTGATCAGAAGGGGATACATTGTGTCAATGTATCCCCTTCTAATCACTCTGTGTCAATGTATCCCCTTCTGATCACTCTGTGTCAGAGTGATTAGAAGGGGATACATTGACACAGAGTGATTTTTTAGTATTTTGTTCAGAATCTTTTTTTTCTAGGTTTTTCTCCTTTAAAATTGGGTGCGTCTTATAGGCCGGAGCGTCTTATAGTCCGAAAAATACGGTAATAGTATATGAGACTATTTTTGTTGAGATATTCTTTGGTCAGGTTGCCTTGACAAATTATTCACGCTGCACATAAATGTTTAATTGCACATAAACTGTTTTGTATCATTGGGGAATTGTCTAGTGCATACCTTGCTAATACAAGTCTCTAGCAGCTGTAACATGCTTATGAATTGCATTAATATTTAGGGCTTAG
Source organism: Pyxicephalus adspersus (assembly GCF_032062135.1). NCBI lineage: Eukaryota > Metazoa > Chordata > Amphibia > Anura > Pyxicephalidae > Pyxicephalus > Pyxicephalus adspersus. The sequence continues at coordinate 51,098,027 of NC_092860.1, forward strand.
TTTATAATATATTATATAAACTTAATGCTTCCACACAATATTACTGGTCTTCTGTACCTCTCACGTGTACACAGATGATAAGTTTTAGGTCCCTGTGTAGATAGAAACATATTTATTTCCTAATGATTGAAATGTGCAGAAATCGTCCCCACCTCCACTTGTCAGAGGTATAAGATTATTTAAAACCATGGGAGAAAATGCCAAAATAATTTTTTTACCAAAAGCATGTGATCCTAAGACTATAAAATAAACAGTGGGGCACCATGTATTTCAGTCAAACAGCAGATGGAAGGAAAAATAATGTTGCCTTTTATATTTAATGATTTAATGGAACATTAAAATGTCTGATTCTGAATGTCTTGAAACTCTTAACAATCACTGAACTAATCTCTAAGGAGAATAAAAATTGTGTACGACTTTATTTTCCTTATATACTATATTTATCTTATTTACTATATTCAGGACTAAAAATCCCAATGTCTTAAATATCCTATTGTAGTTTCCTAGTCATATATAAATATATATATATATATATATATATATATATATATATATATGCACTAAAGCAGCTAAGAACAGCTAAGTAATATGCAGATATGAGTCCACCTGATGGCTGCCAATAAATTGACATATTTTATTCATTTATAGAAATATACTCTTTAGTCTTAAGCTTAAAAATATCAGAACTATAAAAACATTATGCATTCCAGAGTCAGCAAACAATACAAAATAAGTAGTGTGCAGTACTAGGACTGCTTATTTTATACCACTACCATTTCTTTATTACTGGAAACATAATACTAATATTAGTTGTAACCCAAAAAATAATAATCAGAAACTAAAAAGAATCTAGCCTTGAGAATTACATGGACAATTTTACCCTCTTGTTGGCATTCACCTGAACACTGGAAATTTTTAGTAGCTCATCTGGACTATCATTTGGTTGCCAGGAGAATTATATAATTGTTTCAACAAATTACACTTTTAGGGTGTAGTATGTACAATTAGTATGCAGGAGCATGATCACAGTGCTGCAAACTTGAGGTTGGTCACTACAGGAAGTTTGTGTTTGCTACTCCTGTAGCTTACGTCATAGGGAACTATTTGTTCCATCTATTGCAAACAATCCATTGCTTACGACTTTAAAAGCACAATAAGTTTCTCAACTGTGTAATGCCCGTTGTCTTGCAGGGGACGAGCGCTGGCACAACAATTCCGGTGCCCCGTCACCAGCAAGACAACGAGCATTACAAACATGAGACACATAGAACTGTGCCTCACTAACCTGTCCCCACATTGAAACAGAGCTCCGATCCTGTTCTTGAGCACAGGATCACATTCTAAGTCCACATCTTCATTCGGTGCTGGGAATAAACAGTACAAAACTCGATCCAAACATTCAAAAGCTGGTTTCTCAAAAGCAACTGCAGACATCCCGTTAATAAAATGGTGCAGAAATTCTTGATTCGTCATTTCTTTTATTTGGTGCATGTTACAGTAACCCGGCCCGCGAGTTTAATCTCAAAGTCAAATGCGCCCCCCCAATGAAAAAAGGTTGGACACCACTGCTCTAGTAGGTTCCAAAGCCTATTGTTAAATTTGTAATGAAATATACATTTTTGATATTTTTATGATAAAACTAACACACGCAACATATCTTTCTGTTTGTGATACAGAACCAAATAAAAAGATTAAGATAACACAATTCAAACAGTGTTCTATTCAAGCTGTAGGATTTGCAAGGTACTTTTCTCATATTTGTGCTTTGGTTCACCCTGATTGAAATAATTCCTAAATAGTTTCAGCATGAATTATAATCGAACATGTGAACCCTGACTGTTTTAATCTCTTTCCTTCAATCAGTTGATATTTAAACTATCAAACTACATTTTCAATGCACAGTCACATTTACTGCTAGGAACCTTGTCTGAAAATATTCTGCTGTTATTAGTCTACATAACAGGATATCAGTGTTGCATAGAAAAGCTGGTGAAAATATGAATCAGAGAAGAAGAGCCATGTAAAATGTTATGTTTGTAATAATGGCGTCTAGCAAGAGTGATCTAATAATGGTTAAAAAAGCACTGACCAAGCTGCATTTTAGCCCTTGGCCATCTGATGCTGCAGGCAGTCAAACTGACTCAGACACTAAGTTATCACAACTTCTTTTTCAATAACTAGAGGCAACAAATGTCAACATCTGACCTGTTCCTCTTGGTATACATTTTCTTGTGAATTTAGTAGAATGATTTAATGGCAAACTGCAGTCAAAATTGAAAATTATTCTTTACTGATTCTTTCTGTATGGTGATAAATGAAATATAATGGTATATTATTAAATAAACTGGAAAATAAATGTATCTGCTGCTAAAACAGGTCACCTTTACAGATGCATGGAACTTCAACTGACCATTTTATTAAAACTCCCTTGTAGCTTTGGATTTTATTGAGCAATATACTTTAAAAAGAATGATTTATTGAGACCTGCTAATCAATGGATTACAGAGAATATTAAAGCAGGTATGTTGAATGAAAATTTTGATTTTAGCACAACTTACCACTTAGTGTGTGTAGGCTGATTTTTTTTAAATAAATTAAATATAGTAATGAAAGTCACTGCAGGTATTTTGCATTTCGGTTCCAAAATGTGTGATGAATTCAAGCATTACCTCCGCAGAAGGATTTCATAACTATATATATATATATATAACAAAACCTAAAAAAAGTTCTGCCTAGTAGATAAAAGCAGAATATTTTTTGTTTGATTGGGTGGCTATAACTCACAGTGACTTTGTCGAAGCCAAATACAGTTTGGATCCAACTATTGAAGATATTGTGAACATGTATGGGGTGCATGTTTTCTGGGAAATGTATACAAATTACAAAAGGTAAGGAACTCCAAAAACTTTAAACTGACATTGTCCTTTCTGCCTGTAGGAGTCACCTAACTTCTTCACCTTCCCAGCATAGGATACTCGCTTTTCCTTCTAACTACAACAATTTTTTCAGAAATAGTATTCTCTATGTTCATTAAGCTCCAAAATGAATTGTCAGATCTTAGAAAAGGCTATGGACACCTTTCACAAATTTATTTGATACTACTGAGCCAATCATGAGTCTTTAGCACCATCAGATTGTAGAAGAGGGCACATTAGAGCAAAAAAAAACTTAAAAAAACCTCTTTTCAATACATTCACTTTCCCCAATAATTCAACCTTTAAAGTCCCTGAGTGCATTTCTGTGGGGTGTGAATCATTTTTTTAGACTGTGATGCCAGTCCTCTCCAGTTATCTTTTGCTAAAATATAACACAACAGTTAGTTATTCTATAGAGGGATAATTAGACTCAATGATATTGCATTGGAAGTCTGAATTTTTTGATTCAGTCAACAGGTATTTTTTTGCAGGTCCAGATATAAAATGCCTTTAATGATACATTATTGTTTAAACAAACTTTAAAGTGACCCTTCTACTTTGTTCTGGTGGCAAAGGCTTATAAATGAATGTCCCTAAGATTATTAAATACCAAAAGATGACTGTACAAGGGCTGTTTTCTATACATTTGCATACAGGTCTTTCTACCTGCATTTTAAACTTGTACAGAATAGTTTCCAGTGCAACCAGTTTGTGTCATCAATCTAAAGATTAACATTACACATAAAAAGTATTTTAGGTTCCACAGAGAAAAATTGAAATATTAATATTTATAATAATATAATACTTATATTATATAGTAATATATATATAATATAATGAAAAAAAAAAACATACAGTATTAGCAGACTAATAACCACCTAGCCTAGCCTGATAAAGATGATAAGACAATTACATGCCTTACCGTATATACCGTATAAGTATATATGTCTTATTATAATGCACATAGATCATACATCAAGTTAGGATTTTTTTTCTCATTACTTATTGCAGAGGAGTTACAGTAAATTAGTTTGTCGTAGGAGCCTGATTGTTAATGGTAGGATAATCCAATCATATATGCCTGCTCTGGACTTTGTCATGTTGCTCATTTTCCAGTAAAGCAGGAATATTGGTGCATAACCCTATTAGGATAGCCACCATTACATTTGTTGAACACAACAAATAACAGATGTGCTACTAATTTTAAATAGCATAATCTACTGTTTTTGGCGTTAGATCAGTCAAAAATTATTAAATTTTGACCAATTTAATAATTAACTTTTCCATGCATAGTTTCTACTCTCAATAGGTAATCAATAATTGGGTTTATATTCCTAGGGAAATCTCCTACACTTCAACAATTCTTGAAACTAAATAATTAGAAAACAGGGTGCCTTCACACACAATAATTTTACTTGTCATACTTTAAAGCCCAACATACTTCAAAATGGCTGTGCAAATTGTACATAACTTGGTCATAAATAAATACAACCACATGGTTGTGGCAATATCGGAGCCTACTCATTGGTTGCTGAGGCAGCCATTGCTTTGTGGGACAATTTTTTCCTTATGAAACACCTACTCTTATGTTCTGACAGTGGATACAGAAAATCTCCTTGACATGTCCATGCCAGCACACTCAACTTCAAAAAGTGGCATTCAACAGTGTATTACTATAGGAGGTAAATCCGGCTGCACGATTTACCACAAGCCCTAAACACAAACAATCCTAAATTCAATACCTAAACCTAGATCCTTATCCAGGGTATTTAAAACTAGGATCATAAATAATATCACTATATTTAGATCAAATCCACCAATTTTTTTGGCTTGAACATATTAAATCGCATGCAGCTTGAGACTGCTTCCTCTGTTCCTTTACCTAGACCGCATTTCAAGTAAACAAACCAAACAACTTCTGCAACGACACACCCCTGAGGAAGCCTATAATTGGTGAGACGCGTTGGGTGTTACATGACCTAATAGGTCCTTTTCGCTTGCAATTAACCTATATTGTATGGTGTTAGTAAATCTATGTATAGGAGAAATATCCAAACCCTGTGATTTTAACAGGCTACAGGATATATAGTTAAAAAAACTATTTTGTATTATTTATGCATGCACCAACTGTAAAATAAAAAAACACAACTCTTTTGCACAAAACCTTTGAGCCTCAAACCTCTTTCTTTCTTTTGTACCTACAAAATATGTCCACACAGTTAACAAAGAGGTGGCTGTACATAATCTATATAAAGCAGAGACAAAAAACAATACCTATTTCGAAAAATTGATATATCTCTCTCCAAACATAGCTTAACGGCAGACTTGTAGAGGAGCCTAGATGGGCCATTGGTGTCCACATACATTTATTTACCATACTATATTATGCCTGGGAGCCTCTGTCTTTCTTATACCGGAAGTAAAGATCAAGTAAGATCTCTGAAAAACTCTGCCAGATAATACAACTAAAATATGTGCTGGCAGCTTAAGTTTCCAGCTGTGCCATGCATTTTTCAGATAACAACATTTGTCATTGTTTTAGATGTCATCTTCTGGAAAACGGCTTATTTTACATAGATTAGTATTTATAATAGCTCAGATATATAAAGAAAAAATCTTGATCCAAACAAAAAATTGTTTTGTTTTTCTATTGTTTGAAGTAGTACATAGTTCAAGGCGATAATGGAAGTACCAATCTTTCAGCGCTATACTACTAAATCATGTAATTGTCGTAAAGAGTCTTTTTGGTGGAGCTGAACACCATCATTTGGCTAATAATGGAACTGGCATGAGAAAAGAGCTATGAATATCTTACTACTGGGAGCCAGAGAGATAAAAGAGGCTGGTAGAGCAGTAACAATGCAAAAACTAAAATAAAAATATCGTATTTTATTGGATGACATTATTAATTGGGAGTAGGAATGAGGATTTACACATACAGTGAAAGTACATACATTTGACCTGAAATCAGCCTTTAGCAGTCTCTGTGGCAGGTCTCCAATGTTGGAGATAGAAGCAGTACACTGAGCCAGTCAGTAGATGTGCTGACAAAGGAGGAATGATACTGAGCATCAGATTGAGCATGTTTAGCAGCAAGGAATATACTGTGAAAGAAATCTCTGAAATAAAGCAATATATTGCAACAAAAGCTGTTTCTAAATATTTGCTGGAATTCTGCTTTAAATAGATCTAGTGATGCTCTCATGAAAAATGCCAAGATTGTTAGTGAGTTTTCGGAAAAACAATATTACATGAAAACCATAACAACATGCTTAGCATTACAGTAATAAAAAATGACTAATCAAATATTTATTGTAAACATCATATCTCGTCTTTTCAATATTAATAAATGGAGGTACATTATTTGAGAAAAAGGCTTAGTAAATTGAGCCCAACATCTGTAGAGTATTTTGTATAATATGCCTCAAAGGTCAACATTATACTGAACAGAGATGGTTTGGCAAATCAATAATACATTTGCAATTCAACAACCCCCATATACAGCTTTGTGGCCATAAAAGCAGCTTGACATCAACAGTAAAATGAACATTATTATCAATGAAATAGAATTTACAATAGCATAACACAAAGGAAAATGGAAGGGCTATCATTTTCTCTGCAGCACACTCTTTGGCCTCTACTTTTTCCCATGCCTTTATTCTTCTTGGCGTCCAGAGATTTTTTTTGTTTGTTTTGATCCCATGGCATCTGTTTTTTTTTTCACATTTCCTCTGATTTCTAGTGATTTTTGTGCCCATAGTCTTTTTGGTGTACATTGATGTTTGTGCATAGTCACTAATATGCAGAATATCTAGAACATGATTAAGCTAAACTAGTGAGAATTATCTCAAATCCTTTAGTAAATCAGCATCTATGTACAGATTGTGTATATAGAGATCTCTACACATTTTAGAATGAGATAAGTAAGTTGAAGGGGATAAGCAGTAATAAAATCTACTCCATTCTGCTTGTTTTTCCCAGCATTTGGAATAGGATGTTCATTGGGTATTATAGGTATGCAAATAAAGCCAATCACCAGCCAGATGGAGTACATTGTTGGCTGTTGGGTTACCCATGGGGTATAAGGTGATCAGAGAATTGGAAGCTTTTTTTGTCATCTTCTACATAGAAGAAAGATGAAGAGGTGTCCAGGGAGCATATGTGCTGCATATTTCTGCAACTTTAATAACCTCCCTAGCGGTAACCCCGAGTTTGACTCGGGGTAAAAAAAAACTCCTGAAAGCGGTAACCCCGAGCCACACACAGGGTAGCTAAAACAATGATAAATACTACGTTACCTGGTCCACCGGCATCCTTCTTAATAATCCCCGTCCTCTCGCATCCTCCGGCCGCGTCCTCTGCATCTGATGAGTCATCCGGGAGTTCCCGGTGACATTGGTGTCTGTTGCGTTGGGGGAGTAGCAGGAATTTCAAATTATTTTGTATTGCATTCAATACACAAATAACTGTATTAAATGCAATACAGTGGATTTATATGTCTAAAAGCAGTGCATTGTCTTTCATGAAAATATATTTTACAGTATAATACAATAGTGTGAGTATAATAAAGTTTGAAACACAAAATCATGTCAAGTTTAGTATTAAATGTATTATTCATTTTTTAATTTTTTTATTTAATTTATTATTTTGACATGATTTTGTGTTTCAAACTTTATTAGACTCATACTATTATATTATAATTTAAAATACATTTTCATGAAAAACAATGTACCGCTTTTAGACATATAAATCTGGGCAGAAATGAACCACCCAGGAGGTTAAGAAACAGATGTGAAACATATATGCTAATATTCCAATAATGAAATACTACCTGGTGATCTAAGTTACTTTTGAAGGGTGACAACGCTCTGTCTCCCTGTTTGTCACCCTGACACACGCTCTCTCAATAAAAGCCACATTTCTGTTTGTAAAGGTATATTCAACCACTGCTCCCATCAGAAAACCCACCCTGAGAAATGCAATAGAGAGTTTGCTAGTTTGCACATAATCAGAAACAAATGATGGAGATCAGCAGTGCAAAGCACAAAAGTTATATGAGTATTTCATTTTTTAATGGCAGTTACTTGTAATACACATGCAATTATTAGCAAACTAATTGATTGATTAAAAAATAAGTTTTAAATACCAACCTATTGCGATTTATCTATGGCCATTTTTATGCTTCAGCAGAATAAAATAAAGCAGTCAGTACACATTATTACAAATGAAAGAAGGTTGTATTTGGAAAATGTTTTTCCAATTTCTTTTTATATGCTGATTTTGCCTACATCAAATGGTAATTGAACTTTTTTCAATGCTCTCTAAGGCACAATTCCTGCTAACTGAAATCTTTAGTAAATAAAATATACCTCCTTTACATCCCTTTGTGAGTAACCCATCACAAAATATTAATTAACAGTGGTTTATTAAAAAACAAAGCACATATTTGCCAAATCAGAAACATCTGTGTTTGGGTAAAATCTGAATTACCATATTCTGATTTTGGCAAGACAGTTTCTTTTCAGACCTATAGACCGTTAAAGAAACATTTCATGAACGTCCACTGGCCAAGTTGTCCTCTGGAGACACAATTCGGAACAGGTACATTTTTTAATAAATGCAATAAGGACAGATGTTTGTCTCAACGTATTATTAGGCAGCATGGTGTCAGTTACTGTATAAAATCCTCACTGTGAGTTAATCACAAACAAAGCAAAAAAAAGACTGCAGAGTTTGTCTTGGTCATTGAAGAGTTACAAGTGGCTGCAGAAAGAGCTCAGTCCTTAAGATCACCCACAACCTCAGCTGTGTTTAGCAAAAGATTTCTTCTGCAAGTCATGCAAACCGCCTCCACCCCCCATTCAGCCTCTGTCCTGCTCACGAGCGAGCAGGGATGCCCCGTTCGTATCTAGAAGTTGTCTGTATGTCGGATGTCCCTAACCCAGGGACTACCTGTATTTCTATGGGCCAGGTTGCATCACCAGATTCATTCTAAAAATTGATAAAAAACTAATCACATTTTTACAGGGTTTCCAGCAAGCATTCAGAGTACTTTTGGGTAGCTTTTGAATTATTAGAAGCCAACAATATCTTTTTTAATGATATAGCCACTTTAACTACTTTATTTTTCTGCAAATACTGGGAAACCTGGGACCAGCAAAACTCTCAGGTCAACTGTAGCCGGGATGGCCATTGATGATGAAATTAATAATTGTCCCTGCACTGTATGAATTGAAGAGAGCTTCGAGTTAAGAGCTGTAAAACAAGCAGATGAACACATATTCTTGATTGATTTGTTTCTTTATTGATTGATTTGCTAGTGTAAAATGCAGAGGCATCAGAGTTGTAATTGACCCCAGATATTTTAGTAAAGACAACCTATCACACCCTATTATATTAGAATATAGAAGGCTGTCAGACCACTTGTGATAACAATATAGATTAGTAAAAAAAATTAGGAATAAAAAAATTAATTATGATAAAATAAATTAAAAATCAGGGCACCCCTTCCTCCTGTGTACACACATACAAACAAAATGAATGAGTAGTTCATGCACATTCATGTAAACGAAGAACACACACCACTTCTTGGGTATCTAAGCTCACCCTAATGAGAAGAATTTTTCTTGCGCCAATATTTAAGGTTACCTTCAAACTGATGATCCGTAGAGGTTCCGTGAACAATTTGCCATATTTGGTATTTATCTCCTTCTACATCTAAAACTACATATTTTATATTTTGTCCAACACAATATTATATTATAATATTATATTATATTATATTATTATTATATTATAACAATAGACAGGTTTGAAAAGCAGTAGCGCATATAGCATTTTAGATAGATATTTGCAACTTTTTATTCTACATGTCTACATTACTTTACTGAGAGTATTTAATACTTTTTAACATTGTTTGTTACCCCATGTGGCTACATATATGGTATTTTAAATGTGAGTGACAATGAGATTTTTATTTGAGGAGTATCATATGATTGCTCTCTACAACTTTTGTAATCCATAACATGGTTTTTGTTTCTTCAGTTCCAGAATTTCCAGAAAGATAACTCACAATGTAGTTTTAGAACATGTTATCTTTTATAGCTTTAAATGAAAGCTTCTATCTGTGGATCACCTTTTGGTTTTAAATAGGCTTGAACTGTTAAATATGCTTCAGTAGGTCTGAAATAAATGAAATATGCTGGAATAAATTCAGCAAGTTAATAAGTGGCTTGATGAGTTCTGCTGAAAAAAAATCCTCATATTTTACTACTGCTTCGGATGTAGATAAGAAACAAAGTCAGCAATTACATGCAAGCACAGCTGTGTGTTCATTTGAATTTACAAACTTGTATATAAAACTGCTGAGGTTTTTGAATGAGAGGAGTTTGTCTGAAATGGCTGTGCAAGGTCACCACTTTCTAAATGCATTGTAAGAACCTTCAGGGAATAGTGTTGTATTTAAAATTCCCCTTTTTAATACTAGGATGTGTTTATTGATTTTCTTTTGCTTTGGCTTTTTATTGTTGTTTTAATGTTGTTTTTTTTAATAAAACATTTAACCCATTTCTTTTGAAATATTCGTTTTGTCGTAAGATGCAACATTTGCCCTTGTTCAAATCAAATCTATTAAAATTCCTTTAAAAAAATTGCTAAACAAATCTATTGAAAAACAATAAGTGTACATGTTTTTAATATTCAATATGTTGCAAAGATGGAGGCTAGGAAAAACAGATGCAGTGGTTAATTTTTTATTTGATCATGTACTTTTTATTGTATATGGATCAACACCTGCCTTCTGTATCCTACTGTTCATACAAAAATACATTCCCTTTATGATACTTTCTGAAGTTGCCTAAAAAGTTTGCTATCATTGGTGGTTATGATTGATAGGGACTGCAGCATTGGGAAAACCAGGGATCCAAACAGGGGCTCTGGTGCTGTAAGTGGGACCTTACAGTCCAAACAGGGGCTCTGGTACTCCCCTTGATTTCTTTGATTATTGTTTTGGTCGGATGAAGCATTGTTCCGCAAAATTGTAACTATTTTATACCATTATAAGATCTACATATTTGATCTACTTTCTCATTCCAATTATGGTTTTAAGCTACTTTGTATGTTACTATGTATGAGAAAAAACTTTTTTGACCAAATGTACACTTCTATAATGTTATTGTAATAAACTTATTTTAGTAACTTTTATTATTGTGGGATACATATATATATATGGATGTATACCACAATTCGTTGATTTTCAACCTTTATTGATTGAACCTCTGAAATAATTTTCAGGTCTTATTTAACTTATGCTAAAATAAATTCATCTGTGGTAATGGGAATAATGGCAGTCATTTGGAAAAATGCCTCCATACAGATAGCTAAAAGATAATTGGGGTAATTGGAGTGGGAATTATGCAGACACCATCAGATGGCAGGTTAGTGGCCACAGCCCAGGGAACCACTAGCAACATTTTGAGGAAATCTAGGGTTCCATGGGACCCTGGTAGAGAAGGCTGCTCAATAGCGTTTCCCTTTACTGCGCATTTGGCATCTAAAACATCAATGTAGAGGGAAGTAAAGGATGGAGGACATGGGCAGCACAGAATTTTTAGACACATCCAGAAGACAAGATGGCTATGACATGCAAAAAGGTAATGTGTTATGGAAATTGGCTTGTACAATTCAATTTGCAAATAAATAAATATTAATTTGTGGAAAGGAAAAACATTGCTGGTAAGCATTTAAAACAAATTCTCTGTGTTTTACCTGCAATGTTTAGGCTGGTACAATTGTTCTTTTAAACCACAATTCAACATTCTAGTGCTGCTATAGTAAAAGAAATCTGAATTAAAGCTGAATTCCAGGTAAACAGCTAAATATACACAATACATATAGATGACTATCTTAAAAAAAGCATTTGGATTTGTACTCAGCTAGTCCTGAGATTCACACAGCCGTGCACACACACCTAATCCCAATCCAATACTATAGACCGGGAGTCAGCAAACTTTTTTGGCTACTAGCCCATTTTAGGAGGTCAAGAAGGCACACTAGGCCGGACGCTTTCTAAAAGTCCTGCGCTGATGGCTCCCCCCCCCACCAGGAACGCCCCTGAAAGGAAATCCCTCTCCTCTGCAATGCATACGGAGGAGAGGGAATGTCTCCTTACCACGGGGTGGAAGTGTCAACGCGAGCCACGGTAAAAAGGGAAGGGATTCATAACAAGGAGGCTCAAGAGCTGCATGCAGCTCCAGAGCCGCAGGTTGTCGACCCCTGTCAGCCAGGATTAGGCCGGTTCGACTAGGGTGGGCGTTAAGCCTAAAGGCCGGAGTTTGGCTACCCCCAACAGTAATAGAGCATTTGATCTATATAAGATCATACTTCTGCTCACTTTCTCTTTTGATTAGCATATACCTTGTTTGCATGCAGTGTTTGAGGGGTTACGCAATGGTACCCTAATTTGTAATAAATAATTGCATAGGGTATGCCAAGTTTGCTCCCTATCTACCCCTTCTCTCTTCCAATGGTACTTTACAGAGCATTGCAAGATTCTGTTTGACAAGAAAATGTAGGCATTTTTACAGTTAATGATTTCCTAATGATCACAGAGAATTCAATCAATTTAAATCTATTATATCCATCCAGAGTTCAGCTTTCCAAAATTAACAAAAATAAACCAAGTATATTGCCTGCCTCTCCTATTGATCTCCATTGCACTGTTTACTTATCGGGAAAATAACACTAATCATTTTGTTTAGGTTTTCTCTTTAAAGAAGTTATCCAAAACACCCTAAACCAATTAAAGGAATAATTAGACCAATTATTTTACTTGATTGTTTAGATTTCATTATGTGTGATAAGCATTTGTTATTAGTTTGTGCCTATAACTAATGTGGAATATAAGCTCTCTGAATAGTTATTAGACATGTTGTTTTCCCATTGTCACTAGGGATACAGTTATCTCATACAAATGTATTTTCAGTTGTTATATTCTTTAGATGATTGTATAAGGGTGTTGCTTCAAGTGCCAAAAGTTGTGTGTTTATATGATCCAGTTAAGATAATCCAGCCCTATCGATAATTTTGAAGCCTAATGGACTAACAGGATATTTGATGGGAGGAGGTTTATAGTGAGATGGGACCCTGTGTTTGCCCCTAATATAGACCATTTTAATACAGAACTGTATCTATTACAGCTTTTAATTACTAAACATTTTTATCAAATGTAACTTGGAAACTCAATAAAGATGGGATCCTGAGCAAAAGGTATATATCAAAAATGGCAAAGTAGCGTGATGCATTACAGTAGCTTACGAATTGCCTTTTTAAGTCTGATATCAGCGTAGAGGTACATGTGTATAGATGCCCATACACCCACACCAGGGAAATTTTGAAGATATTACCAACAGTGAGCAAGGAAACTTGCCATATACACATATATAAAATTATTTTTCACTACTATTGGTTTTCACATGTATAAATTTATGTAATAATAGGCTGATTTTTTGTACAGCAAAATGATATATAGAACAACTGACATTTTAAAATAAACATGTTATCCCCGTAATGCTTCTGAGTACAGACTAGCATATGTCATGTAGAGTATGATTTTACTTCACTGTGTGTGCCATTGATAGACTTAAACATGAGAATAAAAAAAGATCAGTCACAGTAAAATAATAGACGAAACATATACAGAAAATATTCAGTGCTTGAACGTCAATATTCCTCTTCTTATCTGAACCCACCTGATGGAGCAGATTTTTTCCAGTGATACTGTAGTGTCTAAACAGTCTTCCCTTTCCTGTGCTGACAACGAGTCCCTAGTGGGATGTGATCTTTAAAAAACTTGCCTGGAGGTAAAATGACTATCATGTGGGGATTGAAGCTTTTTTTAACAACACCTTCTCCAAACTGCATTTTGAAAGTTGACTGTAGACAAATCACAAGGGGACATGTGGAACATGAGAAAATGACAGAACAGATGTATAACAAACATAAACTAATATGACCGCATTTTCCCTCATTTTGCACTTCTATCTATTTTCCAGTCTTTGTGATTGTTATGAAAGTCTAAATTAGCATCGGTTTGGATGAAAACTCAATATGTCATTATAAAGGACAAACTGTATCTTAAAGCGTTCCAAGATAACAAACAAAACATGACGATACATTGCTGTGGCACCAGGTGGCATGATGTAATAGCTGGCAACAAAATTGTTTACTCCCTCTGTTGCCTATGAAGAGTCAGTACTATTACACTATCACTGTGTTATATTTAATTATAGGGAGGATGTAGAATAATAAGCTCCAAATATTCACAGGAGGTAGCAGTTTACATCTTCCAACAACATTTTTTTTTTATGAATATTTAGATTAACTTTTATGAACAGTAAAGAGGGAAATGTTATAGGCATCCATATCTATTCATATCACTTCTGGATTCAGGGATTCTTCTATTGCTTGTTTAGTTGACAATTTTAATAGAAGAGGCAACTTTGACATCAAATTTTTTCTGGTCTTTATTAGGATCAGTCAACGAATCATCATTTCTTTGGTATATTACATCTTTTTTTAAAGAAAAATGATAATATTTTTTTTTTCTTATAATGTTTTTTAAACCTAACTTATACAGGACATGTCCTCCTTGTTTAAGCACTGTTTATGAGTCTTGTGAGCCTCTTTGCTTACTGCGTGGGGAGGTACTGAAAAGTCCATGACATTGTAGCCAAGAGCACGAAGGGATAGGTTCACATAAGCAACTGCTTTATATTAACATTTTGAAATCAATATTTAATCTTCCTTGAAAATGTAGCATTTCTTTGTTTATATTGCCATTAAATAAGATTATATTGATGAATTGAGAAATGTGCTGTTTTATTGTTACCTAAAGGCCATTGCACTGGATGTCATGGTGTAATATTTAAATGTATGTTAACTCACTCAGGGAACAGGGGATTACCGGTATCTTTTTTTTTTTTTTTTGTAGCAGTCCAATGTATTCTACATAAAGAACCTTCGGACAAAGTGCATAGTGTAATAGGTTATATATAAAGGGAAAAGAATAATTTGCGCTTAGGTATCCTGGTAGAAAAGTGTAGCAAATCGAAAGTGCAGTAAAGCAGGTCAAATAGTGAGGTGATAAATAAATTGTAGGTGTTACCCCTCCTTCTATATGTAGGTCAGTATTGCCAGCCTCAAATTAATTGGACATATTAAAAAAGAAAAGAATTAGAGAAAACTTGGGGTTTTGGAGGCAAGATCAAGATTGTTTTAGGCTTTGGGCAATTCATACAATCATTTATAAATGTGATTCACATGCATGTAAGTACATAAGACAATTGGTTTTCACACCCCAATAAGTTAGGCATGGGAGTGGTTCCTAACAAGATCTTTTCTTTTTCAGTGCAGGGAAATTGATCCTTATGTTCCTAAAGCTCAAAAGCAATTCAGGAAAAATTCTTTCAACAAATTGGAACAAAAGATAATGTTTAATATTATCATTATTACAGTTAGGCCTGCTAAAACAAAAGTTATTCTCTGAGCCAATAAAAAAAAAATCAAAAAGAATTTGAATGGAAGTTCAAAAGGATCTGTTATTTTTTAAATATTTATCAGTCAGGTTAATATTTCCTTTTCTTTCTAATTACAGACCTCAATATCTAGGTCTAAGAACAAATGTAATATATTGCAGTTTGTTAGTTCTTAAAAGTGGTGGTTGCACTTGTTTTCCTTTTGCAGGCTTTTTTCTTTTTATTGTTGCCTAGTGATCCTGTCATAAATTTCTTGATCAAAGGTGACACTTTCGAACTTCATAGCCCCATTGTAATAGTAAAAATGTGAAGTAAAAAAAAACAAATAAAAAAACTACTTTTAAAAAATTAGAGAATTTAAAAAAAACATTAGGGGACTCACTGCACTACACTATCAAAAAGAGGCATTTCAATCACCTGAAGTTAGCGGAAGAATAACATTTAAAAAAGAAATTAATAAAGGTAATCAAAACATAAAACTGAATAAAATATATTACAAAAAAAATAAACTTTGCTGTAAATAGTAATTATATAACACATTTTGGTAATCACCATAGCATAATTGTTAGGACCATGTCCTCTTATCTCTAAAGTGATGAGCTGTAGAGTTTTTAAAGCATCTCTTACTGACAGTTTTAGATATAATTTTTCATTGCTGCAGCCTTTCATACCCAATTTTAATTCTTATATATTTGGTGTTAGGGCCTGTGTAACAGTAAAGGAAATGTCTGAAATAATTATAGGAACTGTTTAACTTTTCTGAGCACCAAAAGTTGGGTACCAAGGACTTGTAATATAGTTAGCATTAATAGATCTAAACATTGCTAAGCTAACCGTCAAACTGCTTTGATAAAATGATGTGTAACTCTAAAAAAAATTCATTTTTTAAAAAAAAGTATATTAGGACATTTCATAAGTTATATTAGTCTGGAATACGATTTTTTAAAACTAAGTGATACTTTTTAAAATTGGCTTTCATTTAATAAGCTTTCAATATCTGTAACATCAGCAAGGTATGTGAATGGACTTCCAGATGTCCATGTATTGTATGATTTTGCTGCTAGCCAAGGGGTCCTGGCTTCCATCCATTAATCTACTAGCGCTTTATTAAGCTGGAACATTGTTCTCATTTTCCACTGTGACTCTCATGAAGATATCAACCTTAAAGTAATGAAAATAGCTTTTCTTCTTCAAATGTGCCCTAGCATTATTTAGCAAAAAGCTATGAACCCATGCAGTGTTAATAAAAACAGCATGTTCTCATAGAAATTACCTGAACATCTATATTTAAAATATATAATTTAAAAGGTATAACAATTGAAAAACTAACAAAGGTTACATTTTCACAGACAACAGCTTGAATCCTCCGATAAGTGATTTTTTTTTTTTTTTAAATCCATGTTGCTAAATGGTCTCTGCTGCTAAAAGCTGCAATTTGAAGCTTTCGTGTGTTTTTTTTTCTATGTTCTCATTAGTGCGTTTCCATTAAAATTCAACATTTGAGGAGTTCATAAGAAGAAATCAAACAGTATTGGAAAAAATAAACTTTTCAGCTGGGATTAATATGTATTCTTTTTTATACAAATTCTAATCAAAAGGCTATGATACAGCTAAATAATGACTGCAATACACATATATATTTTAACTTTTTATTACACTTAAGCATGTTCCTTCCCTCTGTAGTAATCACATTTTGCTGTGGAGAGATGTAATTTCAATAGGACTGTTAGGTAGGCTTTTATTACCGTAAGGATTGTTTATATATGGCAGTAAAATTAGCCTTGACGGCTTTACAGATTCTTAGTCCTGGAAAACAGTATCATAAAACCTTTTACGTTATGTTGTGGGGAAATGCACGTGGTGTTAATTAAGACGGTAGAACAATACACACAGTGCATATCGACCTAACTTGACCTAGTAAATTCAAAAGATGTGGCATTGTTTAAAAAAGACTCTGGCATTTTGGAGGTTACTTACTGGATGTTTTTTTAGGAACATTTTTGAAGATCCAAAGTTTTTTGCACTCATCTTCCAGCGTGGTGTGCAACTTGACTCTTGGCTCCCTGTACATCATTTCCTTAACTGTAGGGAAAAGGAAAAAGCCTTTTTTCTGTTTTTGCCCCACATTATCGAGTAGGCAGGAACAGGTTTGTGGAATGCACTGAATCTCTCTATAAATTTTTGTCTCCGATTATGTGCTTGTTTCCACGTCACCATCCTATATAGCTGATGTAGAAGACAGCCAGACAAATGTAATTTCCAGCAGCAGAATAACAGTGACTGTCTTCTTCTTTCTTCCTATTACTGTCAATATGGGTATGTCAAAAGGGATTACCCTTTACATTAAACAATAAAGCTTAAATACAGACAAATATAAAAGGCACAGATTAATGTAGCTATGTATTCACTAATGAATTATGAGAATATTAAATAAATATTTTAAAGCAATTAGAATACGTGCCATAAATGTGATCGGAAGAAGAGAAGAGTGACAGAGACAAGTTTATTAGTGTTCTGCTTTACCTTTCACTTTTACTTGGTTACCATGTCAGTCTCACAATAACAAATTCTTATTTCTTAAATAATATTTGTCAGTTTTGAATGAACTATCAGTGAAGGGCTGGCAATATGGCAAAAGCTGAATTGAATCCTGAACCATTATCTAACAACCTGTTCACAATAGCATTAAAGCCATATGTGTTGTGTTGGTAGGGGGTCAGACTTACCATCCAGAAAGGTCCAGAAGCCCCCTGATCCCCCCACCAACCCAAAATATTTACAAGGCCATGTGTAAACAGTTTATGCTCCGAAAAACAATACCTTAGTGGACCTCCAAAGCTCCTGGGTGGCAGGGGTAATGTCTTCATGTCCTCCAGCAGAGCTCGAGATCAAAATCAAGTGAGAATGCACCTTTGCAATTGGCTGGACTCTAGTCTTGTTCGATTTCAAGCTCCTAGCAGAGTGGTAGGTTCACTTTAATAACAATATCTATTAGTTGCTTTACATTTCTGTGCTTTGACTGGGACTGAAAACAATGTTCAGCAGAACATGAAGCCTATGGAAACTATCAGACCTCTGCGAATAGAAGTTATTGGGAGTATTTTTCAAAAGTTTCCCAAACCCTTCTAAGGCAATCCCCATGAATGGTTAACATAGCTAACTGTTGAAAGATGTCAATGCTTGATAAACACATGGAATATTTGGTAATTTTCTAATGCCAAACACCTGTGTGATCTAACTCTTGCAATGCAAACATCAGACTATGATGCTTGTGCCATGCCACAGGTGAAGCTTTATACTTTTTGATATAATATTTATGCTACTTAAAAAAGTGCATCAACTCAAAACATTCATTTTTCTCAAAAGTTTAATGATCCCAACCATACTTTTTACCTGCTTCTCTTGTATATTTCTATTATTATAGATCTATGGAACTTTATATTTTGCAGCATTATATTACACCTTTATATTACTCAACATAACAATCACAATCCTACTATAGGTTGGTGTTATTTGTGTATTCAAATTGTTTTTTTTAATATTATAAGTATGTATTAAATGTGTATAAAGCATAGGCCAGCAAGAAAACCATAAAAAAATAATTGCATGTATTTGTCCAATTGGCAATTGTTTATTTAAACAAATAACAATGGCCTGCATATGGGATACTTCTGTCTACTGTAACAATTGGTATACCCTAGACATATGGATCTGATTTGATAATAAAATAATTTGTGTTGGTGGACAGGAGACTGCCAAAATGTGGAGCTGGCACATGCCACACAGGGAATGGTAGGACATGGAGCTGGCACATGCCACAAAAGGTCCATTTTAAAACATCTCCCAAATGCTTAGCAAAATTTTGTAAATGTGACAAAAGGTACATAATTTTGTAAATGTGAGCAATACTAGCTGCTTTTAACGGAGTTTTGTATTCCTTTAACAATAGGTACATGTATTTTTACATGGTACTGACAAGTACATGAGTCTGGATATTAGCTTCTGCCAACAACACAGGCTGCGACAGTAGTACAAAGAGCTAATTAAGTTCTGTTGTGTACATGTGCTGACAGAGGACTGATCTCAGGTGCTCTTTCATTGTGATCTTCCGGTTGTGGATATAGGGATGACACAAATGTATTCCTTTACTGTAAGCAATATAACTTTCCTTCCTGACCTGTCTGGTAAAATTGAATCAATTACATGAATGTTGGTAGGCAAGATAGCCCATACAGAATATGTGTTCCAATGCTGTGTTTTGGTTTTTAACTAGAAATTAACTTGTACCGAACTCTAACCAAAACTGTAAAATAAAAAAATAAAGTAAAAAAGGAATGTATCTTTCCTGTTTACTATGTTGCCAACACCACTGTTCTACTGATCAGAGATCCCAATCTGAAATCTTCATCAGATACTATTTCTAGGATTGATGATCTTCCCTGCACTTGTCAGTGGTTCCTTTGCAAACACAATGAGGGACACATGTTACCAGCTTCAGTTTTTGGAAAGTACTTCACCAATGGAATCTAGTCAAAGAAGACAAGTGGCCAGCAGAAGAGGAAAGCATTCACTTTTTTTTCACAGGAAGCCAAATTGGCAACTAGTTTAGCAACAACTGGTTTTCTATATTTTTGAATGATCAAGCAAGAATTTATAGCTTTATCCAGTTGTTGCAGCCGTTTCAAATTTAAGTGGTGTGATCACACTCATCTAGTGTGGTCTTCAGAATATAGAACTAGCAAATGCATGTCCATTCCTTAAAATGGAAAATTCTGATAAGTGTTAAGTGCTTTTGAACAAGGGCAGATAACTGCCAGTAGTACAGTAGTACTGTCTTTGAGAGATATAAGGAACTGGCTATTGATATAACCCACAGGTTCTCACATAAAACAGAAAATTAGCCTTCAGTAATACTGTCCTAAAACACAGTTAATCATTGGGTATAGGAAAGACTTTATGGATACAATTGAATATTTAATATAAGTAGAATTAATAATGCAGCTCATACTTTGGTTTCCATATCTCAAAGGGAAACTATTACTGGATAATATATAAACCATCAACAAAGGTTTTCTCCAAATATCCCTTTCCAAATATTCTATTCATTTGTAATTATGATGTCGTAAGAATAGTTTCGTACATGGTAGAGTTGCAGAGAGTTGTTTCATATTGCAGAAACTAGAAGATAAAATCTCTGCAATTAAGGTCATTTTGGGGGCATTTGGTTTTTTTTTCAGTTTTTAAAAATCGGTAATTTGTCTGACCATGTCTAAGGCCAAATAAAGCCAGGATATCTCTTATCATTCCTAGTAAATAAATGACCACTAGAAGAAATTACAGAACTGAAAATATGGAAAATTATGGATGTAAAATTGTCAAAGTATATGAAAAATCATTTGTAGATAAATATTACAAAAATAACCCATAACACAAACTCATTAAAACAATATCCTAAATACATACATAGACTTGTAAATGATAAACTACTGCTTAGTTGTTTTTGTTTTCCAAAATAATTGCTTAGTTTTTGTAATGCTACCTACGTGTCTTAGTAAATGCACCCATATAACCCCCCACTCACCTCTTTTTTGTCCTCTTCTTACCCCCTCTTCTTTTCTTCCCCAGCCCAACTAAACTACTCCTGATATGTTAATGAAACCTAGCTATATATATACGGTATATATATATATATATATATATATATATATATGTATATATAAATATATATATATATACAGGTAGTCCCCGAGACAGATGACTCCTAGATATGATTGATCAGGGCTTCCCTGCTTGTTCATGTGCTGGACAGATTCTTGATGGGGGAGGAGGCGGTTCACATGACTTGCAGAAGAAGTTTTTTTTTCCTGTTCTTCAACATCTTGTAACTCTAATGACCAAGGCAAATTCTGCAGTTGTTTCTTTTTTGCATATTAAAGCACAGCTTCCTCCAAAAGAAAATGAAAGCCACCATAAAGTTTTTTTTTTTTTGCTTTGTTTTTTTACTTGTTTGTGATTGATTCACAGTGAGGATTTTATAGAGTAACTGACTCCAAAGTCCCTAATAATGTCTTGAGACAAACATCTGTCCTAAATGTCCCTGTTCAGACTTACATACAAATTCAACTAAAGAACAAACCTACAGTCCCTATCTCGTATGTAACCCGGGGACTTCCTGTTTATATATATGTATATATTACACAAAAGTAACAGCAACAGTTTAGGTCCATTTTGATTTATAGTTCTGAATCCTAATTGTTGTGCTCAAAAAAAGCAAGTATTTATGGAGAAAAGAAGTGAGGCAAGACAGGAAATACCTTGTGGTGTAATATTTTAGCAAAATAAAAATAAAATAAAATAATTCAAAAAAGGTGCAACAAAATTGTTCTAATCTGGGAAGAATACTGGCAATTATAGGGATGTATACAAGAGGAGGTAAGACTTGTGGTACATTTGTCTACAAACGGGTGCATGGAAAGATTACACTTAATGCTTGGGATAAATCCAATCCTAGTGTTCTCTGGTAATATCAGAATGGTGAGATATTGCAGATTTTAAAAAGTTTCTCCAGGCAAAAACCTGGAAAATCTGGTGCTCCATAACACTCAAACCAATATCAGGGATAATCTCTATATCCAGCACCTGCAGTAAATTTGCACCACTGGGTCTCGTCTTCCTGTGAAGAAGCTTGTTTGAGTGAAACGTGTCAGAAAGAGACACATGCCTATTCCACTACCCAACGGACAAATATTCTAACAGCTTTACTAACAATACTAGGACTACAATCCCTATGTCAAAGGGGTAAATGTTACATTCCAACAGCACAATAAGTATATATTGTATGTATAGCACATGTATACCTTGTTTTTGTAATAAAACACAATTGTTCAAATGCCAAGCTACTTTTATGCCAAGCATGTGATGGGTAAATGGTCAGCGGAACAATCACAGATTGTTTCTTTTCATCAATATACTTTGTGATACTATAAAAAGAAATTGAAAGTCAAACTTAGCTAACTAAAGTTAGCTGCATATTTGTAATTAAACTTTTAGTTTTCTCCATTGACAATTGTATGACACTTGCTATCTTACACATTAACTCTCCCAAACAAAGCCTTATACAGTCCAATAATCCTAAGCATATTGCTTGCAGAGATCAAGCTGTTTATGATATACAAGCAGATATATTTTGGCATTAAACACCATCATTGGTCATTCATGACTCAGTTATCTCGTAATCGGTGTTGGTTCTTGTCTCTGCTTGATATGAGTTGTGTCGACCCACCTCTTTAATAATTGTTTAGAACATATTGTGTAGGTACAGGGGTAAGAAAGAGGTTTCATGCAGCCTGAATACTGCTTTCTTTACTCCTTTACCTAGACCGAATTTAAACCAAACAAAACATACAACCTCTGCAACTACATACCCCTGAGGAAACCTATAGTTGGCGAAACGCGTCAGGAATTACGTGACCGCAACAGGTCCTTTTTGTTTTCAATTTTTATATTGTATGATGTTAAAAAATGTATGACTAGGTGAAATATCTAAACCCTGAAAATTGGATATATAGTGAAAAAAAGTAATCTGTACCTTTGATGCATGTACCAACTGCCAATTAAAAAATGCACATTTTACTCTTTTGCACAAAAACTTGTGCCTGAAACCTCTTTCTTTCCCCTGTACCTACACAATATGTTCATGACTCAACTATCATCAAATATATCTAAAAGGATCTCTTATACGATGTAATCAAGCCTGATCTATGTACATAGAATGTGTAATGTTGCAGGTAGCTTGCTTACATATGACATGGTTTAGGTGTAATTTGAAATAAGAATGTATGATACGTAATATAAAAATAATGAGCAATTCAAATAAACATAAGTTGTGTGCTGAACTAAAATAATGTGATTAGAGACTAGAATCTTATTTTACTAAACAAAGGAAAGGCATTAGACAAGGTGCATTTAACACTACAAACAGATGGGTTGCAAATTGAGAATGATGAAAATCGTTAAAGAAAGCACAAATTAGATGAAGTGTTAGGTGATTGGTAGTCTGATGGCAGAGAAGGGACATGTAATGAGTCTCTACAGACTTCTGGCACAGAAGGTGCAGAAAACCAATGTCATTACCTGCCAAGATGGTGGAATTTTTAGAAAAGCCACGTGCTGATAGAAAATAAACCTCTATTATTTCTTGAGAAAGAAATTACCTATTATACCTACAATGCAGCTCCGTTTTTGCAGACTTTAAAAGAAAACACTATCCAGAGAAAAAGGTGGAGGTTGCAATTGCTTAGCTCTACAATAAGTAGAGGTAAGCAATGGTTCTCATGCTGTAAATAGTTGTCAGGCTGTCACACCAAGCCTCTGACTTGGATACTATAAACCTATAATAACTCCAGGCAGAAAAAAAGAAACATGGCTTTCCAATAATCAATGCATTATGGATGCCTTTTGAATTCAAACACAGGATAAGTAAATAGGTATGGCTTAGTATAAGCCTACTGTAAAGACTGTACAGCATAGCTTAGAGAGGGGGTAGGAAAAGCAATACACAGGGCCAACCAGGCAAAAAGCATGATGAGTAGAGTGATAAAGAGAAAAGCTCATCATGTGCTTTTACTTTTATTGTTCAGTCAATGGGTGGAAGAATACCTTCTACCAAGTCCCAATTCTCTTCCTGCCAGGCAGGATCGAATTCTGTGGGAAACCTGTGTAAATATCAGTATTGAATGGGCAGAAATACAAATCCTTTGGCAAGTAGCAACCACAGTTTAGAATTTCTTCTAAAATTTGCAGTGAGGAAAAGCTTTAGTTTTAGTGAGTGCTCCAAATGTTATTAAAATAATATAATCATGTTTTATATATTATATTCAACATTTTCTTTGATGTTTTTATTGATCACAGTGGTGCAGAAATGAATCATAAGATTAGTACTAACCTGCTCTGCACAGTTTAGAGACCTGTGGGTTTTGTTGCTTCTTTGTCAATAATAACTAAGTAGTGGTATTTAAATTAAGTGATTTAAACACTTTTGCAAAAGAACAAATAAAAAAAAAACTAGTGAAAAATATCAGAGCAATAAAAAATACCCAGACTGTGCATGATGGTAACCACACTAGCCTTTCTGATCTTTCATGCAGACATTATGAATGATACATGTCAAGATGCACTGAAAGTTGAAATCCTGTGAAATATGTGATCTCCAGCCAAAAACGCAATTTATTTTAATGGGGTCATCCCACAAATGGCTCTAAACATTTATTTCCTCACTGCTATATCTCATTTTTGAAGGGTAGATTTCACGAAGTAAAGGTTATAACACTGAACAGCATTGATCTTTTTGACCTGAGGTTTGCAAGCAAATTCTCTTCATCTCCTGTATGGATGTCAGGTGAATTGAAGCAATCATAGAGACATTAAAAAATATTGGTATCCTGGAGGCTATAATTTCACATGCCTGATGTAGAATACTGTGGGATTAGGCTTCTGCGAATATCAGAAAGTCTCTGGGATGATAAAAATGCATCTTGGTTAATATTTGTAGAGATGGGATTTTTTTTCATTGACTGATCAATTTCCTTTAACTTGTTTTATTGCAACTCATTGTGTTTTGTTTTAAACTAGCCAAGATCTGTACTAGGGCCTGATTTATCATAAGATGAAGTCACCCTGTGTTTAAAGATGTCACTACCAGAACAATAGCTGCTCCAGGGCCTCTTCCACTTCTGAT
This sequence comes from Pyxicephalus adspersus, assembly GCF_032062135.1. Taxonomy (NCBI): domain Eukaryota; kingdom Metazoa; phylum Chordata; class Amphibia; order Anura; family Pyxicephalidae; genus Pyxicephalus; species Pyxicephalus adspersus. The sequence continues at coordinate 51,123,211 of NC_092860.1, forward strand.
TATCGTACTTGTGTGAAAACTAATATCCAATACGAAACACTATAGGAATCTACTTTATCAGGCTGAGTGCAGGTGGATGTAAATAATTGAATTAATGTGCCAATCAATAATCTGCCTCACTTGACAGGATGTAGGCCGTGGACAATCCCCAGTATCTGATATACAGCCATTAGTGAACTCTCAGAAACTGAATAGACTCCCAACATACTTTGCAATTGGCTTCTTCTTAAATCTGGGGATTATATACAACATACATCCTTCATGTTAAATCTGTCCTTCAACCAAATATATAAAAATGCATAATATATATATATATATATATATATATATATGTAAATATATGCATGTTGTATCTGTCATAAAAAGTTTGCCCATCATTGGGCAAACTTTGTACATGTGCACTGTTTTTACATGCTATTTCTAGCTAACCTAATCCTAAACTTCCCCATGTTATTTTTTAGGTGCTACAAAAGATATGGGCAAAATGCTTGGGGGGGATGAAGAGAAAGATCCAGATGCGCAAAAGAAAATGGAGGAGCAACAGGAAGCTCTTCGTCAACAAGAAGAGGAGAGGAAAGCAAAATATGCAAAGATGGAGGCTGAAAGAGAAGTCATGAGGCAAGGTATCCGAGACAAGGTGAGCAGCAAAGTATAATATTTTATTGGAAGTAAACAGACAGAAACAGTTAAATTCAATAACTAAAAGGTTACAATGATTCATATTAAAAACTGTGTGTTTGTAAATGGTTTGTGATTTGTAGATATCCCAGTCTGATACAAATTTAATCTCAGGTAAGTATTTTGATGTGTGAGAACTATTAGCTCTTATAACACAGGTCAACAAAAAATTATTTTTGATAATCATCAGAAATCTGTTTTCAGACCCGTTTTCAGTTTTTCCCTAACACATACAGTTCCTGAGTTATGAGTACTATTAAGTTAACATAGAGTTGAGTTAACTTAGTTACTATTAAGTTAACTAAGTTAACATTGTACACGCATGTATTTTGTACTAAAATGTAAGCACCATTGAAGTGAATGGTAACACATCTTCAGTGTGAAGTAAAATAAGGCAAACCGTGATATAGATCTACTGAACAGTGTCAGTCAGGTACTATTGTTTCTTCAGAAATGCTTAGAGTATGATTTTCTTGTGTACTCTTTGTCTGGATTGGCGCGGTACAGCATCCAGCAGTAGTCAGCCATCATACTTTCATTCCAGAAACCTTGGTAGTGGTGCTTAATTAACTAAATGTCCTGGTGAAAACATTCTCCTTGATCGTCACTCACCATACCAAGATTTTCCTGAAAGAATTCTAGCTATGAGTGCAAGAAATATATTTTTAATGACATGCGACAACCTAGTTACTGGTATAAATCAAGCAGATTCTGAACTCCTTTCTTGTATGTACAGCGCTGTGTAATATGTTGGAGCTATATAAATCCTGTTTATTAACCCCCTAACCGCTAAGCCCGTAATTTCTCACACTAAATATTTTTGCTCTTTTGGTTAACCCCGTATTTTTTCGCCTACACTAAAATCCCCACTTACCTGGTCCCGCTGTGCTAATCCAGCGTCGGTTCCGTGTTCCAGCGTCGGGTCCATGTTCCAGCGTCGTCCTCCAGCGTCGGGTGTCCCTCTCCTTAAAAGAAAAAGCCGGCCGGCTTAGAGGAGAAAGCCAGCTGGCTTTCTTTTCTAAGCCAGCCGGCTTCCTCTCCCTCCTCTCCCTGTCCCTGTCCCTATCCCTGTGCCTCTCCCTGTCCAGCGTCGATCGCTGGACAAAAAAAAAAAAAAAATACTCACCTTCTCCCTCCGCTCCTCCGGACACGTCCTTCCTCTTCTGTGTTCAGCCGGCGAGTGCAGAGACGATCACCGGGGTTTCCCGGTGACGTCGCTGCGTGCGTCGGCGCGGGAGGGAGGCGGGGCGGCAAATTCAAAATAGTGCATTGAGTTCCTTTGTATTGAACTCAATACAAAAAAGCTGTATTGAGTTCAATACAAAGAAATCCTTATATAATATATATATAATTGTATTATATATATATTATATAAGCTACTGTACATTACATTTTACACTTTTTTTTTTTTTTAACTTTTTTAGTTTTTTTTAAAGATTTTTTTTTTTTATGTTTTTTTTATGTTTTATAAAAAAAAAATTTAATTATTAAATTTATAAAATTTTGGACATATTTTGGTGAGTTATGCGGTAATTCGGTGAATTAGAGCCTACAATCCAAAATAAATTTCCATGCAAAAAATGTAACACTTTTTGCATGGAAGTTTGGAAAGAATTAGAATACCCGGCATTTGCGTACGTGTCCCTCGGCGATTCCTGATGATGCGCGTGCGTGCGCCCGTCGATGAGGGTCATAGCGGAAAATTCAAATTTTTTGTATTGGATTTAATACAAAGTCCTGTATCCAATCCAATACAAAATAATAGAAAATATATTTATGTGGTTTTGTCTATAGGTATGTGACGGACACTAGGGAGGTGTTTTAGAAAAATATATTACTATACATTATACCGAATTATCGCATTTTCAGTATTTTTCATTTATTTATGTGTTCTTGTTTAAGCTGATTTTTGTGTTTTTCCTTTAATTTTATTAAAAGTTTTTTGTTTTTTTTTACATGATTGTGTGTTTCAAACATTTTTTATATTCATGATATCTACTAGAACCCTATTCGGACATATTTCTGTAAGTTACAGGTCTACAATTTAAAAAAAAAAAATTTCATGAAAACCTGTGACGCTTTTGGAACAGAAATCTAGAAATCAGTGTAACGCTCAGGTGGTTAATAATATTAATAATAATAATAATAATAATAATATGCAGGAGACTTATGGTTGCCAGGAAATTTTCATACAGCCACTTGAATGCATCCCAAGCTTCTAGCTCAGCTGCTGAGAGAGATTGTTTTAAAATATCATCCAGCAAAACAGACTTGATCTGTGGCCCTATAAATATCCCTTCCTTAATTTTTGCAGTGCTTATGTTTGGAAGCTTCTCAACAAGATACTGAAAACCTATGGAGTTTGATTTACCCATGGCCTTTACAAGGTTCTACATCAAGCCTAACTTGATATGGAGAGGTGGTAGAAATATTTCATGCGGATCAACCGGAGGTAGAAACTTGACTTCTTGTTCTGGGCTTATAGGTATCTTTTGGTACCCAATCACGTCTGACATAATAATTTCCCTTAGGTAGGCTGTCCCACAGGCATAGGAAACAGCAATATTTTGTTAATCCTCCTTGCATTCCCATCAGCAAGCCAATGACCTTAAGATCCCCACATATGTTCCACTGGTGAGTTTTATACTGGATTGCTTCAAGTAGTAACTTCATGTTGTTATAGGACTTCTTTAGGTTAACAGAATGGGCAATGGGTAAATTTGGTTTGGAATTACCATTATGCAGTAAGACTGCTTTCAAGCTTCTTTTAGAGGAATCAATGAAGATACGCCATTCAGATGGAACATGCTCTTGTGACAAACTGTTCATCACTAGTGAAGAACGTTGTCAAGGTATGATTTTGTTTTCTGTAGTGAGTTACAGTTACGCCCTTTGCAAGCATATGCTTCTGTGTAAGCCTTGAAGCAAGAAGTTCTGCTTTGTCTTTGGAGAGATTTAGATCACAAATGAGATCATTCAGCTCTGCTTGTGTAAAGGTCTCTGGTTCTGAATCTTCATCGGCTAAGTAGTCAGGATCAGATGATTTGGGGTTGTAACTGGCTGCAACTCCGGAGCATTCCTCATTACCTTCTACAGAAGCAAGTCCATCATGTGGCGGTACCGGAACTGGCAATGAATCATCATGGGGAACAGGCCTAATTGCAGAATTGAGGCTGGGATATACAGTTTTGTGCTTAGTTTTACCTGGGAATCCACTTTTGTTTACGCAGCAAAAATAGCAGTCTTTAGATGATCTCGCGATTCTCTCCACTCCATCAGGATTGCAAATGGCATTTCTGCTTTACGCCGATTTAGCCAGTCACACAGTCCATTGGAACAGCTGGTACAGATGACACGTGGAGCCCAAGATTTATTCTGGTCACCAAGTGGACAGCCGAAATATAATTTGTAAATCTTTTTAAGTTCTGTGGTAATTTGGCAACGTTGTGCTTTCGTGGTGAATGAACCACACACGTAACAGAAACTGGATCATTAAGGAAATTTCTAGGCATGATGATAAATGAAATCAATCGTAGTAAGTGCGGTCTCTAACCTTACAAAAAGAAAACTGTCATTAAATGTTGTAATATGTTAAGGCTAATTATAATGAATTTCACACAATATATAAATTAGGCACATCACAAAAACTAGATATGCTAGAGAAAAAACGAGCACAGATTTGAAATCTGCATCAAAACATCACAAAACCCACATAAAATTATATCTGATAAAAATGACATGTTGACCTGTGTAATTGCCTATTATGGATAACGTGTTTAGACAAAGCATTAAAGAATGCATTAGTAAATGAAAAAAGCATCATCCATAGGTAGGTGTAAGTAATTATATGCAGTTTTCCTGTATATTCATGCTGATAGCTATGGTAGGGGCATAAGATTGTGAGCCCCGCTGAGAGACAGTTAGTGACGTTACTATGGAAAAAAGTTAAGCCCTTTGTAATATGTGCATTAGGCACTAACCGAAATACAAAATAAAAAAAAAAATACAACACAAGCTAAAAATGGATCCACTAAAAATAAATATCCTTGTCAGTGATTGCAATAATAATGCAGTAATAAACCCCAATATTGGTGTCAGTAACTGCAATATTACTTGACAGCATTGGTGCCAGTGACCTCAATATCGCTCCTCACCATTGATGCCAGTGAACGCTATAAAAACACCCATCATTCGTGCCACTGATCACAATAACAATATTCAGCATTGGTGTCAGTGACTGCAACAATTACTATGATATTGGTGGACAATGATAGTGCTCTTTAAGCATGAAAAGGGGTACAAAATGGTAAAAAGGGCTGAAAAATTCCATGAAGCCAACAGATAACCATAACACCTCAATTAAACTGAAACTGTTAGCTCCACATATGGTCAACATGAAGGACAATTTTTGGGGCAGTCCCTTTGCTAACGCTAACAGCTTAACATCCCTTAACCAAACAATGGGCCCTTAGTTATTAAAGTTTTCCAATATTTGAGAGGATACACTTTACACTAATCCAGCAAACCTGGAATGGATTTCTTCAAAGTAATTTGCTATTTGCTAGCCAATCTTTTGAACTAGATCCTTTCCAGCCTTGGAGAGCTTTAAAAAAAACAGGCTTAATGAGTGCATCCGCAACAAAAACATATATCTGAATAGATAAAAAGCTTGAGAGTAAACCTACCTAAGGGTAGGGCCAAGGGATACAGTTCACAGCAGGAAGGGTGGAGGCCATGAGAATCCCCTTGGTTCAATGCAAAAAGTCAAAAAGAAAACAAATCCTGTGCTTCAGTTGGTGGCTGTTGCCGAATCTGTTAACCCCTCACCCTGTAACTCCTTTCCTGCATTGATATTTAGTGGCAATGTAATTAAAACACCACCCTGCATTGGTAGTCAGTGGTAGTGTTATAGAATATTGCTTCACACATTTTGTAAGTCACTTGAAGTCTTGATAAAGATCAGGATGTAGGATCCTAAGAAATGTAATGATATTTTTGGTGCATATTTATTTCATTTGAAGTCCAAAAGTTTTAATTGTATTCACCCTAATACCTGAAAGTGCTAACTATGTGACATTTTGTAATTCGAGTTGCAGAAGGATATGGAAAATTCCAAAGTAAAAACAGTGAGCCTGAGTAAATCACAAATATGTTTTGGGCCTTAGTAGAGATCTTTTATTTTATTTTGTACAATAGCTACTGGCCTGATATCCCCTCCTAATATTCTCTTTGTCGCCTGCTTTTATGCATCACAAAGAAACCTTTTTCTTACCCTCCTTTATTGAATTTAATCAAATCCACTTTGTATCTTATGACTTAGTTTTTCATAATTAATAGGCTGAATATTGTATCATCCCAAATTTAATATCCTTTGTACATTGAGTCTCTTTAGTGTGACTTTTGAAAAGTTATTATGCTCCAGCCTATTTTCTAGGTTATCCTTTCTATAACAATGGCTCATTTGTCACTAAAGTCAGCCAGTCCTTTAAATTTTCTTTTCCATCTGACTGCGTTACATAATTTTCTTTGAATGATGCTAGATCATTATGCAGATTGTCTGGTGAGGGGTTTAGGTTTTATCTATCTATGAAATGATTGTATCAGCTAGTCTCTTATCTCTATGTGCCTGTCCTATCATCTTTTCATCACCACAAGAAATACCTAATCTATGGGAATTTATTATGCTGCTGTCAGAAGCTATGTATAGGTTGCATTACTTTGCATGCTTATCTGTGTATATATTTTCAGAAAATATAAGGGCTAAATTTGAATCTTTAAATTGAAAATTCTATTAATGTAATGGTCTAGTTAAGATAGTTTTGCTTAATGTTGAGCTAAAACGCATTTCCTTTTTTCAATCATACCCTACCCTATTGAAACATTATTATACAGTAGTGTATGTGGTACAAATAATGACAGTATATGATGATATCAAAGGACGACAAAAAGTTCAAAATTTCTTAAATTACAAGGTTAAAAAAGACCTAACACGTGTCTACTTTTTTATTATATAGTGAGTAAAAATGTTGTTGAGCAGTGAAAAGACCAGTGGTTGTTATAGCAGTTTTATAGACACTTAAAAACATCATATAGCTTGCTCTACCAAGTTGTGTTGACCCCAGAACTGTGCAGACATCAAATGGGTGGTCAATCAGCCACAGTTCTCTAAGAACCACTAGCAAGCTCTGGATAAATCCTTCAGTTCCACGAAACCCTGGTTGAGAATGGCTGCCTTGAATAAAGTACAAGGCTATAATACCTAGTCTACTTCATATCTACCCAGAGTTTTTTTTTAAGTACCTATCATTTTAATAAACGAGATAGATGTAAAAGATTTGCAGAAAACAAATCTAGTTTAATAATGGTTCATCATACAAAATGGTACTACAGTGAGATAGGGCATTTCATTTGCTCTAGCGGATATTGGGTCTATGCATTAAATGGTGTGTAGGAATGGATATTGTATTTCCTAGGACATGGTTTGTTGGAAAAGGTAATTCTGGGTTGCCAAATGTTATCCTTTTTCATTTTAGAATGGTGGATTTTTCAATATCGCAAGCTCTTTTATAAATGTTGTGCCAACTGGCCACAGTACAATTTTCCTACATCTGGCACTTAAAGCATTCAGGGGGCCACACAAAGGCAGTGTGGATGTGAGATCTCATATGCCTACAAACCCTTATTAACATGAGCAGTAAAATGTATGTTTAAGGTTAAACAGTGCTTAGGATAAAAGCATGTTCAGCATTTTGACTATAGTCATTTTAGGATCCATTATTTTCAGAAATATTAGGACAGAAATCATTGCAATTACAAACATGTAGAAACACATTTTGATTTGTTCAGGTTTACACAATAATTGTAAGTGGACTTCATCATTTATATTCAGTGCTCTTTTAAGGAGCCGTCAGCAAAGAGCAGAAGAGACCAATTCCACGGAAGCAAAATGGAGAACTTGCAGTGGTACATTGATTTTGCCTATTTGTTTATCTTTTTCTCTTCCCCGAAGGGATTGATTAACACTTATTCTGTCCAATACACAGAGGAGTGACTAGGCAACAGAGCAATGATTTAAGCACCTTGTCAGACAGAACAAAAGTTTCATTTTAATACCTCCTTTAAGCTGCTCTCTAGAAAAGATTAGTTTTTGAGAATTTAATTTGTAGTGTATGCAAAATAGGTGGACTCTACTAGAAAAATCACAGTCGTAGATCCCTGTCGAAGGTAGTGTAATACCGGGATGCAGCTTCAATTACAGAGCTTTCAATTGCTCCATCCATGCTGTGTGAAGAATAGCATTGTCAAGTGTTTAAATAATAATACAGCTATAAATATATTCATGATATTTCGCTAATAGGAATTACAGGAACTGCAGTATACTGTCTTGGCTCTATGTCAAATGCATTATTGATAGATAGAGCAGTAAGAGATCAGCTATCATTCATGATTGTTTTTGCTTATAGTGCTAAATGAGTATACAACTTATTTATAAATTAGAATATGAAAGATATATTAGCTTTAATTTTTTATGACAGGTTACGAATTTGACATTTTAAATCAGTAGGAATCCCCTTATTTTTCTTTTCAAGTTTATGATAATTACCCTTTTATATGTGTACGCTAATGAAAAAGTACATTTGTTTTTACAATATATGCTCCCTGCTGGTTGCAGACTTCTATTACTTAGAATTACTACTTCTATTACTACTTCTATTACTACTTCTATTACTTACTTCTATTACACTTAGCATTGGGTTTACCAGAACTTCTTCTGGGAGACCACTGCTTGCTGAGAGAGCAAGGATCCTTCTCTGGCAGGGGACTGGTTATTTCTACTTGTACTGTGGCTGTGTAAAATTTGCATACCTTCTTATATATTTCTACTCCTGGAATATAGTTAACTGATTAGATTTTGATTCAAGATTGATTGCAGTTGGACTTTAAGATAAGAAAGGTGATGTTAAGACATCTAAAGTATTTTGGAACGCAATTTGTTTTCTACAAGAATGATTTTTCGAGAACTGGTAGAAATATTTTTTTGAAGGACAGCACTCAAGTATATCATGTTTAATTTCTTCTTATGCTAATGAAAGTGGCCTAAGATCAGTTACATTTCTTGCCTTTAAAAAGTATCATTTTGATTAAAAAATGATCTACTTTCAAGGTTTTCCATTTACTGTAAACACTTATTGGGATGATTTACTAAAAGTGTAGAGACTGTACACATAGCAAAGTAAATGACTGCTTTAAAAAAATTAATGCTCTCTTCAGAAAGTGAATTGTAACAAATAACATTGAACCTGTCCCTGCCTCCAGCAAATATGGCTTTCTCTGCCTAAGTATACATAATTATAAAATATACAATGCAACAAGGTTTTTTATTTTTATTTTTTTATATTACATGTGTACATGTAAAACAGTAGGAATATAGTAATTTTTTGCGTTTAAGTAGAATCTGATCCTGGAAAGCTTGAGTCTATCTTTGCAAGTTGAAGGCCTTGGCTCTCATGTGCTTTTACAATCACTGAAAAAAGAAACAAAATGACTAGGTTTATTGAATAAGACAGCGCTAAGAGCAAAGCTCAAAGTACAAAATACAGTAACCCATGGCAGCCAATACAAGATAAGTAAAAGATAAAATCTGTTTGCTGTGGGTACTTTGCTTTTCCAGCATGTCTAACTTAATTACAATAATATTATATTTTTTTAAAGCCGTATTATAAGGCTTACTCAGCAAAGTAGTGTAAAATGTACCAGGGAAATATAAAGTAAATTCACCTATTACATTCAATCAGATTTTAAACTAGTATTTAAACGTCAACGGATATATATATATTTTTTTTTTAATTTTTATAGATCACGACTACTTTCACATTATTGTTGCACTTTTTAAAACTTCACTTACAGCAAAATCTCATTAAAACATTTTGATTGTCACTTTATTTTCCGAACATGAACAACCACATCAATCCAGACTAAAGAAGTGATTGTCATATCTATTTTTAACCTCGCTATATAATTTATTTTCATCCAGGATAAGTTTGTATATTATGGTAATTTTTTGTAGTTTTTTTTGTTTTTTATAAATGTAGTTTTTTGTTCTCATTAAAGTGTATATTTTCTTGTTTTGTTTCTTTTCAACAAAAGACTGAAAACACAGTAAATTATTGCAGCATTGCATCTAGAGAAAATGAGTGGCAAAAAATAAACAATGTATTACCTTATCTAAATGTAAATTGATATTTTGATGCTGGAACAATTGTTATGTTAATTGAAACATATTTCATTCCTCTGGTTACATGCTGCTTTTAATTTATTTCTGTTTCAGAGTACAGTATATCATTTGTGTGTACTGTCAGCCATTTCTTAAACTTTTGCATAATAAACATAGTCCATCATCCTTTAATAGTTCAACCAAATGAAAGATAATTCAAAGGGAGTCATTTAGACTTAAAAAGCAAGTGCAATAGCAGTTGCTGGGTGTAAAATAAAGTCTGGCTGCTTTATGAAGGTCCTAATAATAAATTGAAGTTTTAGGACTCGCCACAGCAAATTAAAAAAAATAATAATACATGAATAGAAAAATACATTTAATTGAAACAGGAATGTGAAAACATAAATATGCAATAATCTACCCTGCTTCAAAAGCTCAATCGAAAAAGACAAAACATTTTATGACATGAAATTTCATGGCAGGACTACTATGTAATGTAGTTGTAATAAAAACTGCAAATTTAAAAATATTGAAATGTATTCGGAAAATTACAGTGAATACATTGGCACCTTCCTTCTAAGAATTCTAATAATGTCCATTAGCTCCTGCATCTGTACATGGCTTCTGTAGTTCTGCTTTTTTTTTTTATATTTACTTGCTATCTAAGATCATGGGGATTACCTTGGGGGTAAGTGCTACACAGTGGTTCTGTATGTCCTCCCATTCTATTTTAAATCTATTTGTATATGTTTTGCGGGGCTTTGTGCCTTGGAGAAAATAGGCTGATTCTATAGATATGGGGACCATTTAGCCCTCAATATCGCTCTCTACTTTTCAGTGCTGCAGTTCTTTTAGAAGATCCTGCTTAAGCAGAAAATCTGCTTTCCCTATACCTCTTATTTGGCCCTTAACTGATCAATAGAGAAATTGGGCCTGATTTAATAAAGCTTTCCAAGGCAGGAGAAGATACACTTTCATTAGTAAAGCTGGGAGACATAGAAAACCTGGAATGGATCTGGTCCACGACTGAATACATTTGATAACAAATAGCAAAACACTTTTAAGAAATTCATTGCAGGTTTGCTGAATCACCCAGTCACTGATAAAAGAGTATCCTCAGACTTTTAATAAATCAGGCCCATTATATTTAGTTATAACTAGTTTTCCTTCAAAATAGTTTCTCTGTAAATTACAAGGAGCCCATATCAGCTTGTATATGTGTCTGTTCATGTGCAAATGGCTTTGTAGCCTCTGTCCAATGTGTATTCTATGCATCCAAGGATAAAGGGTTAGCCTCTTGAAGGCTCTCAAGGAAATCATCAGTCCCAACACAATATAATGCTGTATATAATAGGCTGTATATTTATGGTACGATTTGTTTCCTTCATGGGCCTTCTATGCTATTTCATGTTTGGCTGCAGCCTCCTTAGCTCTTTTGGCATCTTCCCCACTTCTGTCCCCACTGATTTACATAAGAGGAAGCCCCACCATCTTGCTTCTTGTCTATAGCTGCTGTGTCAACCCCTAAGCACAGCACTGGTAGCAAAGACCACGTTATTGAAAATGACTCTTAACTCGAGCTCCATGAGTCAACTGTGTTCACACAACTTGGCCACTTCCACATATTCTCTGCTTTTATTTCTCTATTGGATCTTTCCAAAAATGCATATATTTAGTAAAAAAAAAAAAGTGGTTGAGAAATACAAGAGAATTTGCCGCCATGATAAAAATGGAGCGCAGCAGTTATGCAAGGCTTGCAGGCTGAACTTTGTTTTTAGTTGAAAGCGAGTAATATGTATTTATAGAATCAAACAGTGGACAGAAAAATGGGCTTGATTTACCATGGGAGTTGAGCTAGTTAACTGTGTAAAATTAATTAAGTGAAAACATGCTCATTTTTTTATCTAATTAAGTAGGGTTTACTAAACAGTCATCTTAAATCAAGATTTTACACAACTACTCTTTCCAGATTTTATTAAAAATGTACCTGATGGGGTGAAAAAGAAGATCCTACTAACTTGTATTGCTGTATGAACAAAAATTAAATGAAAGATGTACACATTATTTTTAATTACAATCCTGATATTTTTTTGTCAATGTAATATATATTGTTAGTTATATGGTGTTTACCTAAAAATTTGCATGGCATGAAAAAAATTACTTTTTTATGTTTTGGGATTTAGTAGACCCATGTCAAGGTTTAAAGCCACAATTTTAGATGTTAGTATGTTGATAAGTTTGGAGTAGGAAAATAATGTTATTATTTTATTATTACAATGCACAACTCTTTAAGTTTTTATCCACCTTATATGTCTTTTTTGTTCGGTTTTCACAATGGTGGATGTCAGTTGAACAACAAATGAAGGAAATAACTTAAGGCATATTTTTCATTGCAAGTTACATTGAATAGGAGTTAGCAATGTTCTTTACCGTTAAGTGTTCTATTATGAGTAAAAAGCTTTTTAACTATGTATATTTATATAAATTACAGTCATGTGCTGATTTTACTCTTCTTAGTCATCCATGCTTGCAATATAATAACCCTACTACTGAACCATACATATATTTCTGTTATCCTAGTAAAGAGACTAATGCATATCAATGAGGTCCAGTTCCTAGCTATTCCAACTTGATAAAGCCATTATAATTTGATGATGGCAGTCTCAATATACATATCTATGTATTTTATATTCATATAACAAATCAGTGATTGCAGTAGGGGGTTTAGAATCATTTTTGCTGCAGGAAGCAGTAGGTGACTTCAGCAAAGAAATCTTTTTTCTGAAGTCTTTAAAATGTCGTATAGCAAGCCATTGGGTGGTTCAGCTTACCAGCATCTATCTATAATGATCAAATATATCAGTATTGGCTGAACATACTTCATCCGAAATAGTGTGTTTTTGCTTTACAGTGTTTCAGAATAAAAGTTAAAAAAAGCACTAATGTACTGTTTCCTAAATGGATTTTTTTGCAAAGCCTTTTCATTTCTAATTATGCATAAGAAAAAGAAATCGGCACCAGGGGTTTCAAAGCAATACATAATTCTTCAAGTAGATAAAAGCTTTTTACTTTTTGCATTTCATATACTTTTTTTATTCTTACTTTGGTCGTACAATTTTTATTGCTTTTTTGCTTGCACTATGCTTGGCAGATTATGTAGTCACTGGAATGATGAAGTGTAAAATAACTGCTAATATATAACATGTACTGTAAAAAAACCTAAAGATTTTTTTGGTAAAAAAAAGTCAGCATCACTTTAAGTGGGCATTGCACCTACAAAAAATAAGGTCAACTGTAACATAATGCATGAAAGTTTGTGAAAGTCCCAAAACTAGATGAAAAACACCCAAACAAATGAAACAAAAAGAATGTATATTTTTATAAAAACAACTGTGTGTGTCTAAAATAAGTGAATCATACTCTTGGTGTGTAGTGTGAACCCTTTGGGCAGCAAAAACTGCAACTGCACATCAATTTCAGCCCACTCCTCCACACAGAACAGCTTTAGCTCTTTGATGTTGGTTGGTTTCCTCACATGATCTATTCACTTTAGGTCTTTCTACAGCATTTTAATTGATTAAGGTCAGGACTTGGTCATTCCAGAACATTTACCTCATTCTTCTTTACCCATTCTTTGGCAAAACAACTTGTAGGATTATGGTCTTGCTGCATGATCCACTGTCTCTTGGATTATAGACATATGTCTTGACATGTTCCTTTAGAATTCTGTGGTTGAGTTCAGAATTTATTTTATTTTCAATGATGGCTAGCTGTCCAGGCCTAGATGAAGCAAAACAGGCTAAAACCAGAACACTCCCACCACCATGTTTCATGGATGGGATAAGGTTATTATTCTGGAAAGCAGTGTTATACTTTATCCAGTATATGGTTTATTTAGTATCATTCTGGTTTGTCCATATGGTCTTTAGCAAACTGTAGATGGTCACACCATACACACCATTGCTGTTCTCTTGAAAGTGGACTCACGAACATCAACAGTTGTCAATGTGGGACAGGCCTTTGGTTGCATGGACATTACCTTGGGTTCCTTTTTAACCTCTGGGACTATTACACACCTTGCAGTTGGAGTTATCGTTAATGATCTACCACTTCTTGTAGGATAACAGTGGTCTTGCATTTCCTCTAGAGATGGTCTTGTAGCTTTTCCAGCTTTATGGGCATCAAAAACTCATTTTATGAGGTCCTCAGACATCCACTTTATTCGAGCCATAATACACATCCATAGATGTGCGATCAAGCTTTATTGATTAGTATGATATGAATATATAAAGGTTCAATTAATTTACAGTAGAACTATGGTCCCCTTCAAAATAAATAAGTGTTACAGTCCCTATAGGTATAGATTTTTTTTTGGTACCCTGTGGTACCCTGCAAAGTCCTAAAAATTTGTTTTGATCTTGCCAATGAGGACCACCTAATACAGCTTCCTGTGATGGTGTAGTCACTCTGATGTAGGCCGTGTTTGATTGCACTCTAGGGGGTTATTCAAATTTTGCAGGGGTCATGGTTATCAGTGTTGCCATTCCTGATTGATGAACCTGTAACCTGCCAATCAGCACCTGACGAGACCTTGTCTTGCCCACTGCTTTCTAGATGGAGAGTACTGCCCACTGCACTGTCTTTGTGGGAAGCATGCAAAATACAAAGGAGCATTTGGCTTAGGTAAAGTAAGAAGGCTGAGCTTCTGCCTCTCTTTTTCAGTGTCCACCAAATGTCAGGGTTCTATGAATATGATTCTGCCATTGGGTAAAACTTGCCAATGGAGATGCCTGCAGGAGGGTCCATATGTCAAAACAGTTAGGCTTTAACGATGATGGTGGAGGTGCAGCATGTCTCTTGTTGTGGACAATACAAAATGACTTAGATGAGGGGCCATTCTTTTAATAAATTTAAAATGCTTTTTTTCCCCACTGACTGAAAAATTGTTTTACCAAGACTATCTCAAAAATTTTTTTAGCATTCCCCTCAAGTTAAACGGTTGCAACCTAGGATTTCAGGTTAGAAAAAGACAAATTCAACAGGCTGAATATTTGTCACTGATTAAGTATTTCCACTTGTCCTTTTGAAAAGAAATTCTAACTCTGCACAGAATATTATAAACTTAAACCTAGAATGGTACTAGTGGAATTTAAACCTTAATCAAGTCCTTTCTCTTCCCCACCTTAAAATTAGTAGTTTGCCTTCTTTAAAAACAGACATACAATCTTTTTGGTCTGCAATTTTTTTTTAACAGAAAATATTATTTGCATGTAGTCTATTGTTCTACACAATAATGGCCCAGTCCTTAGATTTTTGTAAGCACCATCTTCATGATATGACCTCTCAGTCAGAAAGCTACAGAATGTTGAAAAAAGAAACAAACTCAACTATATTCCATGGATCAATTACTTTATAACACATTTGAAAGAAATCTCCCACAGCTACATTTGCTATTGTTAGATATGAATGGAAGCGGATGGCTTTTAAAATTGAATGTCCCACTGCTTTCCATTCTTCTGTAAAACGTTGTCTGAAGAGGGAGCTGAAAGCTCTCTATCGAAACTCAGTGAATTACTGCCGTTATAAACACCAAGCTACAAACTGTCATTAGTTTTCTATTAACAAGATCTTTGTAGCTGATGGAGTAACAAATGGTATTTACTAAAAGCATTCCTTCAAAAAATCATTGTATATCTTGTATTTTGCTGTATAGTGGGGAACCAACCAACAAGGATAAGGGATAGCAAAACTACAATATATTCTTTTAGTAAACAGTTGGTGGTATTACAGAAATTTGGAATTAATTTCCAACAAAAAGTCATATCACTGTTGCATAATAAGTTATAGGATTCTCCTTTCAGATGCAATTAAGTGATTTTCAAGAAACAAGACTTAATGACAGGGCTGATACATAAAGTGGGGAAAGGATAAGGGGTTTATGACAATGCTTTAGTTAACTACCTCTATAGATCTAATATTTAACGGTGTACTTTTGCTAGAAGATATGTATTCCTATAGAGGTAATAATGCTTCTTTCAATAAAAAAAAGTGCCACTAAACAGCAGCCTAGCAGTGTCATATGTACAATATGTTTTGATATGCCATACTTTGCCATTGTTTTTACACATGGTGATTACAAAGCCCAAAGATACATGTGCCATGGGTTTGACCCAATATTAGCTCTGCAAATCAGAGATCTTAGACCTTAGAAATTCATAAAGGGGAAAAAAAAAAAAAAAGCTGTTGACGTGTTCTATTGCAGAAAAATATCTGAAGATGAAAACCATGGTGGTAACAACATGTAATGTAGGCAATAAATGGCATGAACACCTGAAAAGTACAAGTATATGTAAACCTGAAAGCAAAACTCCAGGAAGATAAAAAAGACAGAAATTAGTAAAGCTCTAGTATCGAGTTATCGATATTGCAGAGAAGATTAAAATATAGAAAAAAGAAAAAAAAGACTTTAATAGGATGAATAACACCAAATGAGGAGTGGAAAGGTGTCACTAATGAAATGTAAGATTAGAAAAAAAAACAACTAAAATATTAATTACTATACTCTACTATACTATAGAAAATTGACAGTTAAGCTGCGTACACACTTCCAATAATTATCGTTGGAAACGAATTACGAACGACCGATCGTCCAAAAATTGTTCACAAAAAGGTGACCAACGACGCCGCCAAACAAGGATTGTTGTTGGAAATGAGCGACCTTCACGGTCGTGATCGCGAATGTTTCTGCAATACACTTTTTCCTTTACATGTTACTCCCTGCATTGTTCAAACGATTGTATCTAGCATGTGTACACGGTGGATTATATTTGAACGATCGTATCGTTACAGCATGTACAGAACTGTGCACAATACCATCGTTTATATATTATCGTTCATAATCATTAATCAGTCGTTATCGTTCGTTTTCTAATGATAATTATTAGAAGTGTGTACCTAGCTTTACAATGGGTTAGAGGAGGAGAAGTCATTCCTGTAATCTGAATCTCTCCGGCAATACTATATTTGCATTTAAACTTTGTATTGATCATTATGTGAAGTAATGAGCTTCTCCTTGCACAATATGTGGTTGTCAAATATATTGTTTGTATTCTTCCTCAGTCTGTATTGTCCTTTTTTGCTGCAGCTAAGCAGTAATGGAGTAGAACTTTGTTACTGAACAATAATATTCAAGGATATATCAATAAAAAGCATTTAAAAAAGAAGAACTAAGGATGTCCCATACTTTAAGGCTTATTTACTAAAGAATTGACTAATATTTCAAAATACATTTTGTAAATATTCACTCTATCTGTCCATTCATGGGAAGATGCAATTTGTTGTGTGAATATTTTCACTTCCTTTAGTAAATCTGCCTCCTTATTTTATAAAATGTAAGGATGTTTTCTAATTCATACCACATATATAAAATTGTTCAGTTTCCTAATCCTGATTCCAGCAAGGTTCTGAAATGCTTGGGTAGATGCAATGTAGAAAGAGGTAGATGCAATGTAAAGTCCACACATTTTATTAGTGCTATTTTTCTGCAACAAACAATATAGTTTGGTTTTAATGTGTAGCCTGCTAATGAGTGAAGCCAAGGCTAAGATAGGGAATTAATTTTTTAAAAAAATTGAGACTTCATACATTAGGATTTTCAGAACCTCTATGTAAAAACTTTAATTTTCATAGGGATTCAAAATGGGCTTTACCATTTTTTGATTATTGTTAGCCTAGTATTGAGAAGATTCTCCAAAATGTAAATAGGAAATACTCTACTTAGAAATAAGGTTCTGAGATTTCAGCACTGGGTCTCATCATACTCTGAATTCTAGCTTTACACTTTTCATTATGTCATTCCATTCCTCTGCAGCTACTGCCATTATTGCCATTAATAACTATTAAGCACTGCTGTCAGTGTGGTTGTTCCTCTCCTACCCATCTATATGCCAAAGAGATTCCAAGGTCCTTCCTGTATCTGTGTTGTGTAGGTTGGTCTGTGGTATTGCTATGGAAGTTTTTATGCATATATGCTAAGTTTAGGAAGTATACCTCCATTTGAAAGCATTTTTTTAACACAGTAGACATGTTATATCAGTGCATGCAATTCTACACAGCTATTCCGCATATCCCAAATGACCCCTTTTGTCATTGCATGTGTTCATAGACTTCAAATAACACAAACAGATATAAAGGGAGGACATTTTTTAGGATGCTGAAAACATATCTGAATACATACACCCCTAGTCCAGAAATGCCCACCCCGAGCACCTATTTTTTAATAATTCCTAAATACATACCTTTATTTCAGCATTTAGTTGTTGGGTCTAGGGATATGGGTTGTTGTTTTTCTCCTCTTGGTGGGAGTTCTTTATTACAGCACTGTAAAGCTGCGTACACACTTCCAATTTTTATCGTTCAAAATGAACGACGAACGAACGACGAACGATCGATTGGGCAAAAATCGTTCGTAAAAAAAGTAACCAACGACGCCGACGAACGAGGAAAGTCGTTGGAAACGAACGACCGGACCGGCGGATCGGATTGGTGTACGATCGTTCGTTGATCGTCCATGGTCTGAGCATGCGTGACGAACGAACGTTCGTTCACTTCCTGTCGTGCACGTCACTCCCTGTATCGCTCAAACGATCGCATCTATTGTGTGTACAATATCTACGAACGATCGTGTCGTTATCTGTATGTGCAGGATCGGTGCTATACGATCATTCGCAGATATCGTGCAGGATCGTTCGTCGTTGAAGTGTGTACGTAGCTTAAGGTTTTTATAGCTTTGTCCCCTCTGGAAGATTCACCCCTTTTATTTGTCTTAGTGACCATTTCCAAAAAATTAAGGAAACCATTTCGAGTTTTCATCAGACACAAATCTATTTAGGAGGACAACTCTTTGGACTCAACGTTTTGTTAATTTTGGAGCGATTTCTTGTGGTGTCTTTAGGACAAGAAGAGTTGTTTGGCAGTTGTTTGAGTTGTTGTTTGGTTGTAAAGAACAACAACAAAAAACCTGATAGGTGTTTTTAACCCCTCCCTGCTCCATACAAAACTGGCTTGACATAAATAATATCACATATCAAATACCACCACTACATATCTCCCATCCTATTGTGTGTGAAATTCCTCCACCTACTAGATTGTAAGCTCTTCGGGGCAGGGTCCTCTCCTCCTGTATCACTGTCTGTATTAGTCTGTCATTTGCAATCCCTATTTAATGTACAGCGCTGCGTAATATGTTGGCGCTATATAAATCCTGTTTATTATTAATAATAATAATAATAATAATAATCACATTTACTAAAAAGTCAGCAAAACATTACTTTTTATTTCCAATATTGCCACATGCTTTTCTGTAACTCCTAGCTTGTTAAAAAGAAATATCCTCCAGACACAAATAGAAGGGCAAGCTTTAAACAGCATTAAACTTTTTAAACTCATGAACATGGAGTTACAGCATTCTTCTTGAAACTTTTGACTAAAGATCAATAATAACTTCTTGCAAACTGTGAAGAAAAGCTAAATACCAGTCATCCCCAGAGAAAAAACTACTCAATAACACATCAGAGTGTTGGACTGCAAATTTACAGTAAAGTTTTGGAGGTTTTTGTTGTGTTATGGGCACTATGGTTGTTTTCCTGTTAAGACCTGGAAGGTCAAAACTATTACAAGCCATTGAGCTTAGCCTTTCCTTTGAGATTTGAAAGTTAAGCTTTGATGTGCCCTTCACGAAAGCTGTAGCCAATGATGTTATACAAGGTCAGACAAATAAAGAATACCAGAGGGCGCGTACAGCAAATTATCTTAACTTTTGCTTTATAGCAAAGCTTTTTCTTATACAGTATCAAAGTTTAAAGGGGAAAATCTCCCTTGCGACAGCAAATAATCAAGTTTGTAAGGCCATTATCTGAAGTTGAAAAATGTTCTTAAAGCAGTGGCAGCTTTTCTTTATTCATAGACATTGGCGCAAGAAGGCATATTATCTTAGGATATGATGTATATATGTATATATCAGTAACAATTATTTGCCATACAATTCATATATTTATATATAAAATGATTGTAATCAATTGAATATATATATATATATGTATGTATATTTATATATGTATATATATATATATATATATATATATTTTTTTTTTTTACTTTTGATTGGTATTTATTTAGCGATGACATATTAGGCTGAAATTTTACAGTCATATCACTATCACTAACCTCTATGTCCCTAAAATGTCTAATGTCCCTACCATAGTCATATATTATTACCGCAGTCTCAAGGGCAATTTTGCAGGGAAGCTAATTAATCTAACCGCATAGTTTTGGGATGTAGGTGGGAACCAGAGTGCCTGAAGGAAATCCAGGCAAACACAGGGAGAACATCAAACTCTTTGCAGATAGTGTCCTGGCCTAGATTCAAACCTGGAACCTAATCCAAACCTATGCTAATAGATTAATGGTGCTCCTAAAAAGTAGACAGTGCTGAATTTCCTCTCTGGCCAGACAGTTAGGAATAGAAGGGCTAAGAAGCAACACTTGATGCAATAGGTCGGATTTATTAAAACTCTCCAAGATGGACTTCAGCTTCCGGCGCCTCATGAAGCAGTAGCGTGGAGAAGAGGCTCCCGTTCATCCGATCATATTCTAGTGGCTGACTATCTGCTTCATTCCGCACACATCGGGAACAGTGTTTTATTTGTCTGCTCCTCTGGATAGATAAGTTCCTGGAGAAGGCGCTGCCAGATCACCCCCAATCACTGTAAACTCAGCAGGAGAAGAGCCGCGCCAAGCTTTCAAAGATAGGCGACGATGCTCCCACACAGTTACAGAAAGCCTTGTCCATTCCTATTGACAGTGCAAGCCACTTGGTCCCAGACCACACGCTGATTGCAGATGCGGTAGCAGTCCTCCTAGGACCCACGCTGCTAGAAGCTATTGACACAGCAATAGGTAAGGGGATACTATCCATCAGACAGGAAATAGGAGATCATTCCCAACACCTGAGTACTGCTGAAGATAAAATCACATCAGTAAAGGATGATCTTTTACAGGCCCAAGGCACCATTGTAGACATGGGCAAGGGCATTGATAGCCTATATGACAAGATGGACAAACTAGAAAATAACAATCCAAGGAACAACCTGCGCATAGTAGGGGTTCCTGAAAAATTCTCCCAGGGGCAGTTTTCAGAACTTTGCTCTATTACTATCCCTTCACAACTGAGGATAAACAAACCGTGCCCATTGGAACGAGCCTACCGTTTAGGCTCGCCAAAGGAAGGAAAGCAATAACCCTAGACCTATCATAATCATAGATCCTACAGATCCCATAGGGACCTGCCACTAGAAGGCACAAACCTCCTTATCTTTGGAGACAACTCAGCAGAGGTATCACGCAAGCGTAAACTGTTTCAAAAGCTCTGCTCTGCACTCCATCACAAGCAAGTACGACTCCACCTAGCTTACCCGGCTGTATTGCATGTTGCCAATTACCAGGGCGCAAGCCATGTATTTACTGATCATAGAGATGCAGAAACCTTACTAGGCGATCGGCTATTCTTAGCAGAACCAATGCAAGAGATGCCCTCGATGGAACCAGTCTTGGAACCGGCTCTCCCACAAAGGTCATCGGGATTTACTCGATAGCTTCTACTAATTCAGCGCACAGGTCAGACCACAATACAAAAACACCTCTTGACAGAAGAACAACGAGAGGCCCTAACTTGTGATATTATGGAACAGGAATTGAAGGGTGCTATTTCTTCTTTAGTTAATGGAAAGGCCCCAGGTCCTGACGGGATGTCAGCCGAATATTACAAAACTCGTAGGGACGATATTCTTGAAGATTTGGGAAATGTATATAAAGTAATGTGGGAGACTGGAACCTATTTCCCTTCTGGGAACAAATTCTATATTAAAGTCCTTCCAAAACCGGGAAAGGACCCTTCCAAAACCGGGAAAGGAACCGGCATCAAACCCCCCAATATCGCTGATAATTCTAGATGCCAAGATGCATCTAGAATTTCCAGTAGACAGGCTAGCGAATTATTTACCACAAATCATATCTCCGATGCAAGTGGGGTTTGTCAGTGGAAGATAAGCAGTGACAAATATTTGTGGAGTCCTGGCGGTGTTGGAATACGCCAAACATCATCCTAACCTAGATCTGGTAATAATAAGTATCAATGCCGAAAAGACGTTCGATAATATACACATTCCCTGGCTGTTTCAGATCTTAGAAAAAGTGAGTTTAAAAGGGCCTTTCTAAAATTTTTTGGTGGTCATGTATTCAGACCCCCAGGCAGAAATCAACACCCCAGGCTTTTTGTCCAGTACTATACCCTTAGGACGAGGAATAAGACAAGGCTGCCCCCTCTCACCTCTCCTTTTCAACCTAGCGATTGAGCCACAATTGGGGGTCATAGAAACAGTGTAATCTCTACATGGGATCAAATTGCACAACATTAAAATCAGGGATGCACTATTCCCAGATGAAATTTACTGTTGACTTCAAACCCAACTTAAGACATCCCCAATATACAACAAATTCCCACGCTGTCCGGGGAAGTAGCAGGTCTGAAAATTAATATTTCAAAAAGTGAAATCCTCCTTTTGACTAATATTAGGAACAGGAGTTGGGTAGCCTCCTCCCCTTTTGGGGTAGTCAGGGATCATCTCACTTACCTGGATATTTGAATAGGCAAGTTGCCGACATCTTTGTACAGTTTGAATTATCGGCCTTTGTTCCAAAAAGTACAAAGAGAACTGCAACTGTGGGAGAAATTACCTTTATCATTGATGGGACGTCGTCATCTGGTTAAAATGGTCCCATTCCCTTGTCTTCTTTATCCACTTCAGACCATTCCAATTTTTTTTAAAACACGCAGATATCCAGGACTTAAACAAGTCATTCACAAGATTCATATGGTTGGGCAGGAGACCACAGATATCCTTACCCAAATTATTTTTGCCAGTACTGAAAGGGGGTGTTAATTTTCCCATTTTCAGACTCTATAACTTGGCCTGTAACCTTTGACATGCCATAGATTGAATAGGGGGTACCTCCTATTATTCCAACTCAACTAGAACAGGCATTAGTATATTCTTGGCATCTAACTGCATTACTGCATATTAAAATATCTCAGCTTCCACTAAACTTGAAGCATAATGTACTTCTACGTGACACTATACTTACTTGGAGAGAAATCAGGCGTAAACTGGAATTACCATTCTCCCTATCCAAATATCTACCAATTAAAGGCAATCCACATAGAAGCTACCAAATCTGGGGTGATAACAGTTTAAATACAGTCGGGGCTAGTCCTCCAAGACCAATTACATAGAGAGCACTGCAACACAATTTATTGTTTTGGTATTCAATACCACAACAAGCTGCGCAATCAATGTATTATCTGCAATTTTTAAAATTCTGCAATTCACAAATGTATAACCCAGCCAAGGTGGCAGAAAATTACAGATCTGATCATTTTCTGTCCCTGACAAAACCATCTATCTCATCTCTTTATCCACAGTTACAAATGCTCTACCTAAATCACTTTCAGAAAGACCAGTCCAAGAGTGGCAAAAGGAATTTGACATGCCGAATCTCACCAACAAAATTGTACAGGGCTATCTCACTGTTCCGAAGACAACTCCTAATGAGGTCTGGAGGGAAACTCAATTTAAGATATTACATAGCGCTTACAAGGTGTCCCGTCCAACTACTAATTCTGATTTTACAAATTTGACTAGGCAAACTAGATGTCTACGATGCAACCATGATAAGGTCACACTCAAACACTGTATGTGGGACTGTGTTCCGATACAACAACTGTGGACAGATGTTTTAGCCTATATCTACAGAGTAACAAAGATGCAGATATCCATAGAACCACTACTCTGTTTGTTTGGGTGCTGGGACACATATGAAGGCATAATGAGAAAAGGGACTAGGAACTGGATATTGTTGCACCTCAAGATTGTTTATAGATATCATTGTGTTTGTTAGCTGCACGTAGAGCAATAATGTTGCAGTAGATTCATGCTGTCCCACCTAGATTGGGGATGATTGAGTCTTCTATGTGTATGTTATACTACAGGGACTCCCTGGAGACAGAAGAATCGGATGATTTAGCTGTGACAAAATATTTTTAGTCAGACTGTAACAGGCCTGCATTTTGTACTATGCTTTTATTTGCACTGTCTCTGTTTATTTAAAAGTGTACCTGAGCCCATCATTGCTAATGCTTTGTTATAATGTTTCAGTTATTCTGTTTGTAACTGCCTTTCTGTGGTTATAAATAAAGTTATTAAAAAAAACTCCCCAAGACTGGAGAAGATAGACTAGAGACTTTTTTTAAATCAGGCCCAGTGTGGCAGAAAATCTGACTGAGCACCATTCTATATTGAGTAGTGTTCTTCGGCGGAAATTGCTAATGCAATTTGCTTGGTGGCCCTCAAAACATGTTAGGAATGTGTACTCTTGCCTGGTGGAACATATGACTTCTTTTTAGAAGCCTTTAAAGTGTAGATATACTAATATATTAATTTTTAACTAGTTAAATATATTCAAGGTGCATCAACACAAAAGGAGTTTAATGTCTGGGAGTTTTTGTTTCTAAAATGCAGTCACAGTTTTAACTGAATTTATTATTGAATAAATAATTATAATTTAATAATATTAATTGTAATGCAAACACATAGAAATTTTGCATTAAAGCATATTAATGTATGTTAAAAGCAAAGAGTTTGATTGAAAATATATGCAAAAATGCAAGTGGACATAGATGGTCCCAAAGTGTAAACTTACAATACACGCTGTGGCCAATGTGGTTGCTTCCATTAAAAAAAGCAGGATGGATTGGATAAATACAAATCAAATAAACCCTCTGCAATGAGCACTTTGAATTAATAAGGACTAAAAAAGTTGAAGAAATTTCAACCAGGTAATAAAATAGGAAACTAGCTGCTGAGTTTCTGTTTGAAATATCAATAAATGTTATGCTGCTATAGAAAAACATTGCAAATTGTTACCTCTGCCATTGATGCTGTAATATCACTATTGTAATTATTAAAATATTGGTATAATATTCGATATGTAAGATATAACAGCATAATTATGATTATTTTTTTATTTTTTTTACTCTTAAAACAGCAAACTTACAAAGGCTAAATTATTTAATTAAAATTGAAATGCTAAAGTTATTCATAGCAAGGATTTCCAAAATGATTTAATCTTTAATGGCATATTACCATATCCTAACAGCTCACAATTCATGGACAAGCATACTAGTAGGCTGCTTAGCTTTTAAATAGAAGGTACCCGCAATTATATGTGTATGAGATACGACATTCAATAGTAAGGGCAGGAACGTGTGAATTGTTCATGTATATTAAAATATTTCCTGACCCTGAAAATTCCACTTGGTAGAGATGAGAACATTAGTTTCCTATTTTGCATAATCTCATGCACCCTTACTGGTGATCCTAGGGCTCGCTTACTGGTTCGACATACAGAGTGCAGAACATGGTAGCTTTGGTGTCTAGAACACATTTGAAAATTAGTGGCACTCTGCAGGCAGGCGATATCAATTTAGATAGCACATTTTCATGTTTGACTTCATTGACCTAATTACTTTTTTTATGATTGCTCCCCTTGGGGAAATTAACCCCCCCCCCCCAGCATTCTAATTCTGTCCGTATTTCCATACAAAAAGCGTAACGTTTTTTCGTGCATGGAAATTTATTTTACATTGTTGGCTAAAATTTTTAGGCATAACTCACCAAAATATTTCCAATGTTTAGTAAATTTAATAATAAACTTTAAATAAAAAAATTTAAAAATCTGTAAAAAAATAGTGAAACATATAATATATCTGTACAGAAGCATTTATAATATAT
Source organism: Pyxicephalus adspersus (assembly GCF_032062135.1). Taxonomy (NCBI): domain Eukaryota; kingdom Metazoa; phylum Chordata; class Amphibia; order Anura; family Pyxicephalidae; genus Pyxicephalus; species Pyxicephalus adspersus. Next base: position 51,149,008 of record NC_092860.1, read on the forward strand.
ATAATTATATATATATATATTATATGAAGAGTTCTTTATATTTGACTCAATACATCTATTTTGTATTGAATCCAATACAAAATTATTTGAATTTCCCGCCGATCCTTCCGCCCGCATGAGGAGATTGTTTCTGCAGTTCGTGGCTGGAGGTCAGAGGAGAAGGACATGTCCCCAGGACCTGCAGGGACCTTTTTTTAAGTTTTAAGCGACCAGAGTGTGACTCGGGATTACCTTTTTGCAGCTAATATCCACCACATTTAGGATTACCGCCAGGGGGGCTAGGTAAGTACAAGAATTGAGAGGAAATCTCCCTAATAAAGATACAGACAGAAAGACCATTCTCTATTCAAAATTAATACTGTACTAATTATTTTTTTATTATTTATTAATTATATTATTTTATATCATACATGTGAATAGTGGACAATCACATTCATTTTTCATGCAATTGGGCATTTTATTTTGTTCTTTTCTTTTGTTTTAACACAGAGAGGTTGGTAATATATGCATTTCATCTATGTAGGCATCTATATGCAGTAAAAGGTACATAACAGTTAGTCTAAATGCTAATTTTTATTTTATTCAGTTGAAAATATATATATCAATCTTTAGAGCAAGCATGTGAGATCTACTTCTTTAGAAATCCTAAAACATGTAAAAGATTGCAGTGTGTGTCTGTACTAGGTGAATTGAAAAATACATGACTTGGAAGCAGATATCCAAAGATAAGGGAAGATATCTCCCCAGTTTGTTACACTGAGCCCAGTTTCAGCACCTAAAATTATTTCTGCATTAAAACTAAAGCACCAGGACATGACAGATTGTCAGGGGAAAATTATATTATCTTAAAAAAATCACAAGCCATCCTCATACTTTATATAACATCAGACATCAAAGTCACAGAAAAAGTGGAGTTCAATCAATTAATTTCATAATTTAGTCACAATTTTAAAATCCATACCCAGCTGCACTTAAACTATATGTCATTCCAGTTGTAACAAAATCACAAACAGGATTTGTTTGATTAGGTTAATATTACATAATAGTTACATGTGCTATTTTTTAGCTTTTTAGCTTTAACTTCAACCCAAACTAGACAAAAATAAATTTAGTTTGATGCAAACAATGCTCTTTTTGTGTGTTTAACTTTGTAGGATAATCCAGCACATATTCTTCCATAAAATAATTTTTGTGTTTTTTATCTAATCAATATACACGGCCACTTTTTACACCTGTTTAACAGCTTGTTAGTGCTAATATGCAGTCAGCCAATCACATGACAGCACCTCAGTACATTTAGGCATGTAGACATTGTCAAGTTGACCTGAAAAAGTTAAAACGTATCAGAATGTGTAATGTAATTTGGCATTGTAGCATGGTTTTTGATGTCAGGCAGTATGCTCTGAGTAGACCATCTCAGAAGCTGCTAATCTGCTGGGATGTTCAAAGACCAACTCAAGGGTTTATAAAGAATGTCCCGAAAAAGGAAAAATATCCATTTGTTTTCTAGGCAAAAATGCCTTAGATCATAAGAAAAATGCCAGACTGGTTTGGGAACAACTAACTACTTGTTACAACCAGGTATGCAACAAAGCATCCTAAAATGAACAACACGTCAAACATTAAAGCAGATGATCTACAAACAGCAGGAGATCACTCCGATTGCCACTTCCAATAGCTAAAAACAGACATCTGAGCTTACAGTGCACACAGGCTCACCAAAATCAGTCTGAAAAGACAGGCAATCAGATGCACAGGTTTAGGGCCCTTTCACAATCTAAAAATTAAATCTGCACTGTTTTTAGGAGTGCAACTCAACACACTATAGTGCAATGCCAAGTAGGCCGGGTCATTGCACTGAAAAATTTGTATTTTGGACACTATGCATAATAAAAAACACCACATGGCACCAATACATGAGATCCCACATGTTATCACAATGCATAGATGTGAATGAGCCCTTAAACAGTAATACACAATGGAGAAAGTTTGCATTAGACTGAAGATCATTAGTTAGAGATTTAGTTGTTGCTGCTGCTACCTATTTGAAGCTTCTGTCAGTGTTGATCAGTTTTCAGGAAACTTAAGAAATAAAGTGATAAGGTGCAGGAGCATAAAAAAGTTGAGACAATAGCAGTCTATCCATTTATCTTTGTCTCAGTAAAGGTTTTTCCCTTAAATTGGTAAATCAAGCAAGGATCTTAAATTTTGCATTTTGCTGACCTAAAACAACATTAGAAGCCTTGAAAATTCACATTATTTTTTTAAAACCATCCAAAACAGGAATTCATATAGACATTTGTAGTGCAAGCGGGTGAGCTCTCCATTCTAGATGTTCACAGTCAATTTGCTCCCATACTGTTCTGCAATAACAAACTAATCTTAGAATGAATTCTCCAAGGCAGTTTGAAATCCCAGGTCACTTACTTCAGTTTAGTAGTGTATTTGAAGAAGAATTGCAAGTGCATTCCTACTGAGTTGGTTTGCCTATAGATATTTTATATATATATAATATGTAGCCACATGAATTTAAAGTAATAGTTGTTGATTGTTTTATATGCCTCTACTAAAATATGCTGTTGTATGAAGATAAAGAGCCCCATGTTATCCCACTACATTTAAAATGTTACTCTAATTTGTCTTTGAAAATGTTTTTAATCCTTTTTTGAATAGAAGGCTGGAGAGGAATGGGCAACTTTGTAGGCCAATAAGGTTCTACTGCATTTTAGCGGGATGTGAATCTAACAAATCTCTAATTAGAATAATACAACACATATATCATCCTATCAGTAAGCCGCTTATCCTAAAAGCAGACCTATCACTAAAAGTTTTACTTTACATAAAAGGGTAGACAAAGTTTTTTCAATGGGGGACAAAATGCCAATCTCACGCATGCGGTGTGAGATTGGCACCCTTTTTTTTCCATTTACAGTGGGCTACATCACCCGATCTTGCGCCTGACATTGTTTTAGTTTAGTTCTGCTTTAAGTAACCAGCTACAGCTTTGACCTAGCTATATTGATTTGGCTGTAAAGGAGAAAAGTTAATGGCCACAATTAACTAGAATTATTGGACTGAAAAACGGATTAAACACAATTACAGATTTTATGCCTATAAATAAATGTAAAAAACCCTCCAAGTGGTAAACCTGTGGAAAACAAAAAAGTTGCAATGAGGACAGACTGCATATTTTAATTGTAAATGCAATGATTTCTCACTTCAGACTGCATAATGTTCACTATCACTATATATAGGGTGGGTGTTATTAAAGCATCATTTTCCATTTAAATGGCGATGTTGTGGATGAACATGGTGAATATGCAAGTTACTATTACTGGGAAAGTATGCTTTATAAATAGGTAAAAGGGTTCCCTGGTGATTGCGTTTCAAATGTGTGCAAATAATGTTAATACAGGTGTAAAATAAGGGGTATTTTTTTATGCCTTTTGTTCTCTTTTCTACAAGAGGTCTTACCAATATTTGAAATAAATACACTTATTTCCAATTGTATGTGCCTGTAATACATTGAAAATAGCAGATCCCACTGGCAAAACAAAATAAACAGTTTGAAATGGCTGAAAGGATTATATATCCCATTTTAGGCACCATATATTTCTTGTATTGTTTGCACAAATAAATGAAATCAGTGTGAGTATTGATTTCCAAATTCATCCACAAAGTGTTTCCCTTGTAATTACAAACATCTTTAAGGATTTTCTTTTTTCTACCTTGATATAACCAGACCTCCATGGGAGAATCTCTAATCAAAGCTCACTGCTAAACACAAGTTTCTTAGAAGTAAAGTTCAAGATACTCTTAAGGTGCATAATTCCATTCAATAACAGCAGTGCAGCAAAAGCTGTTTTCTTCAATCTTTATTATAAAAAAAAATTTAAAGCAACACTGTAAAATTATGAAATGTTAAATGCAAGGATATTTTCTTCACTGCTACAAATCCTAAATTACAGTACTCAAAGCTAACCCTCCTCCCAATCTCCTTTTCCACCCTGCCATACAATAATCACGAGCTTATATCTGTCACTTTTTTTGCTTAAAAAGAACATATATTGGCTCTGCATTTTTTTCTTTGGGGGTTGGGACTAAAACCTTTTCATTTCTTTTAGTCAGGTAAACATTGACATTTACATAATAATTCATATAATACAGTCTTCTGAGTGTCAGAAGATGGAGCTCCAATCTTCTATTCCCATAATCAGCCATTTGGTATTTCAGTGGTGCTGAAAAAAGCCCAGTGATTACAAAACTTACAAAACTCCAGTGAGTCATTACAGTGGTGACTCATTTCTGCGATATGAGTCAGTATGAGGAATCTATCAGACAAAGAAGTTGCAGATCAAGCAACTCTGCTGTAACATTTCTTTGGAAAAAAACCAAATCATTTCTTTATTATCTGTATAGTGTGTGTGTGTGCATGCGTGCGTGTATATTGCAAAAAAAGTGGAAAGCAATATAGGATACATAAAACATTTGCTAATAATAACTGGAGTTATTCATTATATTGATCAATAAAAGAACCATGATAAATCCATTCCAGGTTTGTTGGATCAACCAGGTTCACCCAAGATAGTCTATGTTCTCCAGTCTAGAGGAGCCTTAATATATTGGGCTCATAATTTAATCACATTCCATGAGGTTAATATACAAGTAGAGGATATTGACCTAATGAATAAATATGCAAAGCAGTGCTGATATTATCCAGTGATGTGAAAGCTAAAAAGCTGTTAATTTTCTGTTGTTAATAGACATAACCTGGGCATTTTTTAGCAAGTCAGTATTAGCTTTACCCCATGTGCCAAGTTAAGTGTAGCAGAGCCTTGTACTATGTTAGCCATCAATCATTGTAGAAAGTTTCTAGTTTAAGTGTTACCTTTTATTGGCTAATAAAGATGAAAGCTTTCTGAATCTCTGCCTTTGGGTTTATATGAAAGCTGCACAAAGCTTGTGCATGGTATCTAAGGGGTTCTGAGCACATACACCTCTAATACTTTGAGTTTCTTTGTATTTGACTTTTATAACTGGTACTATGCACTATGATTTTTGACTTTCTAAGCTAGCTTTTTATTATAAATGTATTAAATGTAGAGGCCTGTAGACTAATCACTAAAAGAACAGTAGATTGGCAGCGTAGTTTCTTCAGTTACAAATGATATAGGAAGACTTTATAAACACGCAGGGGTCTATTTATCATTATCAACTTTCACCTAGGATTTACACATTAATTAAAAATTTGTTAATTATTGGTTAAAACTTTGACATCGCAGTTAGAACTGTTTTCAGTTAGTTGGTCAACTCATGTAAGCTGATTATAAAAGAGTTCAGAATTCTAAAAAAATAGTCATTAATTTATTTTACCTTACCTTAGAGCCTGCCCTGACCAAAAGTGTGCCACATTCATCTCCCACAATAATTCTTTATTGTACAGAGAACAGTAGCTAAACTTCTATTTGCCAAGGAAAATTCTCCATGACAGATGACATGACAGCAGGCAACAAAATACTGTTTTCCCACTTATACAACTCTCCCTCTAAACAGAATATGACCCAGCCATGCGATATGGTTGATATCAACACCATTGTACTGTAAAATGTGGGAAAATGTATTTTGGCACAGATAGCATTAAGGATAAAAACAGGTAGATCAACTATATGGACAGTAAGGATTTGGGGATGAGGTTTTATTGTATGTCAGATCATGCTTTCAGTTTTAAAGGAAACCTCTCCTTTGCTCCAAACAGAAAGCTGCCTATTTTCTTTATATATTTAGATATAGATACAACATATCAAAATTACCAGAAAAAAACAAGGGGTTACAACAAATATAACCATCAAAACAATAAAGGTGCCCAAAATTAGAGAATTGACGGATTGGTCAGACATCCAGCATTTAAACATCTACTTTTTAAAACCTATGATTCCTAAAATAGTTTGTATGAAAAAAAGTAGAAATAGGAATGTTCAGTTTGCTAAAAATCCTTGAAATATATGCAGCAAACCTGGAATGGTGACATTTTACGTCTTTACTTTAGTGTTGATGTATGCAGCTATTTAAAATGCAGTGTTCTTCATTCTGCGATCATGTTAATTAATGCATATTTCTTCTTCAAGAGTTTTAAACAACTCACAGTACTGTGGTAACAAGGCTGACGCATCCTGCTGCTAGGGAAAGCCTAGGGAGTGCTTCTATGGCACACACAGCCACTGGGATTTTCCTATTAGTAAGTTAATAGAAACCAACCGGACTAACTCCCACACACATCTGTGCACCACTAGGATGGAAAAAAAAGTCTAAAATAGCCAGGGGTATATATTTGACATACAGTGATGTTAATGTATGTTGTGTAGACTGTAGTACAATCTTATTTATTATTTACTATTTCCTATTTTGAAAGAAGAATATCCATTTAATTACAATTAATTACTTGAAAGTGTTTGTATCTGGCCCAGATCTAAGGTCCATGTGTTAATGTATCAGCTACAGATGTAGCATAATTATCTAGTCTTAGTTACAGGACATTGATTTGTTTCCCAGTTGTCATAAACAGAGATTACAGTGTATTAACGTGCAGTCTGATGATGTTGTGGTCCTTCTGGCTAGAATAGGGAAAAGTACATTAGCTTGTTTTAAAACTGGCATGTATAAAGCAGTGTGCCAAATTAAAGTTTATTATGTTCTTACATTATTTATAAATTGAGTTAGGTATGCATATTAGTCATAGAGTTATTATTAAGATAGCACACACATGCTAGGTCAGCTAAATGAAGTCCAGGAATCTAGGTAATAATGACCACTGGTCACATACTTTATTATGATTCATTATGATTCATTATTGTCTGCAAAAAGCTTTCAGAACCTGGCAGCAGTTTAAATCCTATGTGTAAAATGTGTGGTCTGATCTGTGAACACATATTTCACTATGTTGTTTGGTGTTTTGGAAATGAGCCATGTTCAGGTCTGTGGAACAGTAGAAAGGGTCTCAGGGTCCATCTGAACCACATCTTATATAAAAAAAAGCCTCCTAAATATTAAAGGGTGCATTTCCACCATCTGCCCCTGGTTTTATATAGATAATGTGGGGCTAAATTATTATTTGGTTTGTTGTTTCATTGTGTGATTTATTATTTGCCTAAAACAAACACATGTGCTTTGAGCTGCATCAAGCTTGCCTCTTTAGTGAACGGTCAAAGTCAAAATCCATGTTGGATTCCCAATAACAGAAAAGGACCAGAAATTACTCTTAGTTTTAATAAAAATGAGACTGTTGACAGTCTGTGGCCAAAATCTTCTTTCCTATACATACAGGCTATCACTATTGCAGCAGTCCACAGCCATGCTATGCAGATATATAGTCTATGTCTAGAGAAAATGAAGGTGGTTTAATATAGGCCAGATGAGAAAGGCAGGAAAGATACGTGCATCTTAGGTGAAATTTAATTGGCCTTTAGGTTATTACATTTTTTGGCTTGTACTTGAAATGACCAGAGCAACAAGACCCAAACCTAAATGTATCTTATGCATGTACAACATAAAAGGAAAAATACTAGAGCTACTATAAGCACAGCCTTACCGGGTTGACTACAGACTACAGATTACATTCCTCTCCCACTTTACCCAGCGGTGGGGAAAGGCATCTGGGGTGAGTTTTGCAGAGCTGGCTACTGGCAGAAAGAGCTCATATGCACTGCACCAGCTCCTATTCCCCTTCTCTGCCAGATGAGGATATCTCTCTTCCAGATGAGGAAATAAGGATATGGCTGGACATAAAGGGCACCATTTTTAATGTTGATAAACTGCACAATACCATTTTAGGTTGCAATTAAGGATTTTTGGACTGGTGAATTGTAGTCTAAATGATTAACTCTAATTTCATTTTGCACAGAGTCCAGTTTTAAGGTTAAAATTCACTAGCACTAGCTGAAAATATTGACATTGGTTACCAATTTGAAAAGAATCATCATAATCGTTACTGCTGTAAAAGATTCTCTTGAGCATAAATTAATTAATACATGCTGTAATCTACTCATGTACTGAAGCTTTGTATTTTATGTAAACTCTTTCCTTTTTCTTGTGATTTTTAAATATAATTAATATGAGTATGGCCTGAGGGACAGACCTACATTTTCTGTGTCTAATATTTTGACAGAATGTCATAGCTTATTAAAGCATCAATCGTATGAATTATTACAGTGCAATAATACTACACCACATTTGTCTTTGAAAGTTTGAAAGCTATTTTTAATCATTTATGCGAGACAGACTTACATATTGTGCCTTAATATATATATATATATATATATATATATATATATATATAGCGCCCTTTTTTGTGTTTTTAAATTTAATTGCTCCTCCTAAAGGATTATTGTATTATTTTATGCCCCCTATAATCTGACTAACAACATATTACCAACATATGTGATTTTAAAATGGAATGGTCCCTAAATATCTGATATTTTATTTTTTGGTAGTTGTTGGAAAGTTAGGGATTATTTACACGCGCTGTTACTTGTCGATCAGCTCCAACACTGGCAGGAACATCAGAATTTTCTTAGAGCTATTCAAGCATTTATCTAGTTTTATCTTTTGATTATTCATAATTTATATAGTATTTATTTAACATTCAGAAAACATTAACCTAAGCTATAAGGGGGATGTGATGTTCTCTGACTGTTCTAAAAGCAACCAAAAAGTGTATTATAGAGGCATTGGTTGATTGTTTACTGGACATCCACTGTGGAGGAGACACTCAATACAATGGTTTTCTACAGTTTAGAAATGGTGAGATTAGGAAAATGTAAAACAAACACAGATACAACTGTTTGTGTAAATTTCTCCCATTTCCTACTATAAGCAGGCATTTTTCCAGGTCTAGTTAGGTTCTCAGCTGTTCATCTATATGAGACCTTAAACACCCTAAGTAGTTTTCTATATGTTTGAGTGACTTGGGTGACTTGGGTAATGAACATTCTGTTGGACAGCTGCCATTGAGAGGATCCCTTTTTCCTATTAGATTTAAAGTTAAATTAGGTGGCTCAGTGGTTAGCACTCTGGCCTTTACAGCACTAGGTCCCAGGGTTCGAATCCCGGCCCGGAAACTATCTGCATGGACTTTGTGGGTTTCCTCTGGGTATTCTGTTTTCCTCCCACACCCCAAAAACATGCAGTTAGGTTAATTGGCTTCCCCACAAATTGACCTTAGACTGGGGAAGGGACTTATGACTATGGTAGGGACATTTGATTGTGAACTAGTCACTGAATATTTTCTAAAGGGCTGCGTATTATGTCAGTGCTATATAAATACTGAATAGTAATTAGAAATGGGGCATTAAAGTAGAAATACAAACCAAATGCAGGCAGCAGATTTGCATTGATCTCACATAAGCAATATTGATGATAGATAAGTAGTATAGCATGCAGAGGCTTCATGCTATGCCTTAATTTGCCTTTTTTACTGAACCAGCCTGTTTACTGAACCATGTCCTGTAAGGTATAGTACTGAATGTGATCTAGAGTGCTAGCCAAAATTCCTTATGTAATTAAAGTAACTACAGTGCTATCTGCTGCAGTAAATGAGATTAACTACTCTCAAAAGTTATAAAAAAAACTACAGTCTGCAACACTAAGCTACTGAAAACATTTATTTTGCTATATGATCTTTCTATAAAATAATAAACAGATTTACATAAAATACATGAATATATGTGAATGTAAAAAAAAAAAAATAAAAGTCCATAATATAATGACTTTTCAAAGTGTATCCTTCCTCATCAAACAACAACACCCATATTCCACAGCTAATGTGATCAATAATTGGACGGGACACTTTTAATAACCTCTCCATTACAGGACTTGGATTATTTTGGGAGCAATTGATAATGCTACTCTGGATCTTGTATTCTGTTAGTGTTTTTTAATGTGTTTAATCTTGATTTAAAATAATACACTATAAAACAGGGAATCTGACATTCCCTCAAACATTTACTAGTGAGCCTCAAATACTACCTATGAAACACATGGACCTGGAGGGAATGTGAGGTTTCCTGTTTTATAAATAGAACCCTTTATGTTATATGAGCATCATAGGGAACATATAATAAATATGAAAATTGATTATATATATATATTGGGCCATCAATCATCTATTAAAACATATCAAGTTTAAAATGTTAATTGAGCAACTGTGTAGATTAATAAAGTGGTAATAATATTTTTATTTAAGCTCTAATTAACTTTCTGTAGTGCTGAGATAATAAAAAAATTAGTTTAGTCCAATATGTAATCACAACCTTTCCCTTTTATCCTGCATTCAAAGTTTGCATTTTAACAACAGGATGTTCAAAAGTAAATGGTTTTGATGTACCCCAAGATGGGTATGAATACAGCACATAGTTATGGCAGGTAGATCTTACCATGGAATTTCCAAGAAAAATAAATGTTTTGTGTCACACCTGTGATTCTAACCAGCCATTGCACTAATGTGCTAACTTTCTAAATAAAGTAAGCAGACAATACACAGAAAAATCATGGGGACCTTTTAGGCATCTATTTTTCATAACACGTACTTATAATTAAAACCTTACGACTATGTTAAAACTGTAATTTTAAAAACATCCAATATATAAATAATTTTCAATTTGACATGTTTAGCAGACAAATATCCTTTTCTTCAGGAGTTAATGAGACCTATTAATATGTGCAATGAAAAGAAATAATCATACAAAAAATGTTCACATATTACATAATGAAAAACAGTATAAAACAACATACATTGTAATACACTCACACACCTCTGCATAACACATGCAGATCAAAGTGGTTCCTTCATTTATAGTGTTTATATTATAAACCGACAATATCCAACTAATGCATTTAAAAACCCAAAGTATATTAGTTAAGACAAAGTAATGCTAGGGAGTCTTTTTATCTGTTCTTCTTGCACAGCATACCTCAAGAACTGCTGCAAATAACAGTGGCTTCTCTTCTATTACTCTGAAATTGGTTGCCAAGTGGAATGAGGTTATAAACATTTGATTATAGTCATCATGTTTTAGTACAGACAGATTTACAGAGAGTTAACTACCTTTACCTTCAAAGAATCAGCAACCTGTACTGAATCAATATGAGAGAATCTGACAATGTTGTAATTTTATTGGAACAATGTAAGAGAACCCAATCTTAATTTCATTATATTTTTTTATTGATACAGTAATGATATTTGGATGATATTTTTGTCTCATCTGCATCCTCCGTCTTTCGTCTACAGTGTGACTGAATTATCAATGTACCAGTGTTATAGGGACCCCAAAAGAAACACTGTGCCTGATTTATTAAAGACTGGAGAAGATAGACCATAATAGGAAAGGCTGGATGATCCAGCAACAAATCTAGTCCAGAACTGAAAGCATTTGCCAACTAATAGCAAATAATTTTTTCAGATATCCATTCGATATTTGCTGGATCACCCAGGTTCTCAAACAATAGTCTATCTTTCCCAGTCTTGGAAAGATTTAATAAAAAATAAATCAGTGCCTGGCTGCATTATTGATCTTCAAAATGTAATATTTAAAAGAAAAAGTGTTATAGGTTAGGTCTGAACTTCACTCCTCTGATAACCATTCTTACTCTTGGGCAGGGATTCAAAAAGTCAAAACATTAACTTAATAGTTTGTTATATAGCATTTGCAGAATGAGAGCTCAGTAGTTACCGTATATGTAACCTTTTTAATTAATATTTTTGCTCCAAAAATGGCAATCATACTGTTATTCCCCATCTGGTTTTTTTTTTAGTACGAATCAAATCTGATTGGTGGTGGGGGAAATTAACTGATGGTTTTCAATACTAACTATTGATTCTTACCTGCTAGTTAAATAAGCTGAACACTTGCATTCATTTCTTGGTCGTAATTTTCTTATCCTCCCATTTATTTCTTGTAATTCTAATTCCCAATTTTTATTAATTTGTTATCCCTAAAGACATTGAAGTATTTGTTGTATTGCTAAAAATATGAATCATGTTACTATTTGTTCTTCAGAAGATATTACAATCTGTCACATGTCCCTCCTGTCGTCTTTCGGCGACTGACCATAAATAAGAGATGTAGATAGTGCCCAAAAAATTGGGTATAAAAACATTGTGAGTCAGTTTTACTGCTTGTTATAATATGTCATGTTCATAGCATAGGCCTGTCCATTGCTGATTGAGTTCATTGGATTTTTTTGGTCTGTGTGATAAACTACATACTGATCTACAATACTGCCTATTTAATATCATTTCTATTGAACTAATTTTGTAGAAGTAAGAATTGATCATGCATGACATGAAGGGGAGGTAGAGGAGGTGGAGAGGAAACTTCTTGTTTACTAGCTGATTGTGGACAATTTGAGCTATTTGCAGATCAGTACTTAGCACAATAAAATGATGCCCACTTTTATTCTTGCTGCTCATTGATAGTTTTTAAAACTGGCTCATACAGGAATTTGTGGTAACAAACATTTTAGATTTTTCAACTTTGCATGGGGCTTGGTGGTAAGATATTAGCCCATTGGTTGCATATCTATTGAAGCACCCCCAGATACAACCATGAATATTCCACTGGAAAGTAAATGCAAGCCTCTTATGAACTGTATAACACTCAAATCTTTAGTGTTTAATAATAATATTGTTTTTTTTTTTCACAGTATGGCATTAAGAAGAAAGAAGAGAAAGAAGCTGAGGCACAAGCTGCTATGGAAGCTACATCCGAAGGGAGCTTGACACGTCCAAAGAAGGCCATCCCTGCTGGCTGTGGGGATGATGACGAGGAAGAGGAAGAAAGTATTCTAGACACAGTTATTAAATACCTCCCAGGTCCACTTCAAGATATGTTCAAGAAGTAAAACGTAGTAGACTGTGAGACTGTTTAATGCATAAACAGAAAAGCAATGGATCTCCCTTGTTTAGTGGGAGATTTCAGTATTGCCACATGCTACCCTATCCCCCGTCTCTAAACCTTTGCTCACTAATAGTCCCTCCACTTTATTTTCTCCTTTCCTTTTGTACATAGTTACATACAGTAGACACCTCTCAAAGGATGTCAAGGTTATGAGCTGCAGTCTACGCAATTTTATTATAAGCCATAGTACAATGTGTGTTCAATTTGGCAGTTGTGTACACAATCAACATTATACTTTTCATCATTACTATCCATTGAGAGTCAGTGGGTTGTTGTTAATGTGATACATGGTTTTCCAGCCAGCTTTGGAAAAGACCAGTATCAACATTTGCCTCTTGCAAAAAAAGGAAAAAGTGAAAACAAAGCAGGCAACTTATCATTAGGAGGTGAACAAATGTGTGTTTTTCATTTCATGTTCATCCAACAGTAAGAGACAATTCAGAAAATGAACCATGTAAAGCTCCTATGCCCAGGACTACATAACGAATTGTAACAGCCTCTAAAATATCGAATTTGTACTTTATATTTAATCATACTTAGGGTCTATGGTGAAATAATTCACATTGTGATTATTTGATTAGAACGTTGGCTTTTAAAATCCCAGCAACTTCATTTACTTTTAAATGCTGTTTCTTTTAAGTTCATAATTACTGGAGCTGACTGAGATAGCACAAAGCTTCAAATTATTTTGTACCTTGATTAACATTTCAATAGTCACTAATCCTGTATTTTCTAGATTTGCCCATGTAGTGCATCTTAATACATAAACCACATTTGTAAGTGCTTTACTGGCAAACATGAGCTGGAGTAGAAACCAGCTTCCTAAAATGGGAAGTCTGCACACAATGGATTTATATTATGTTGCTGGATGGCATTTATTTTTTTTTTACATTAGGTAATAATTATCAAGCCTTTTACTTGAAGGTATTCTTTGTGTAGAGTGTTTAGAATGAAATAGAAAGTGGAATTATGACAAAGTGCTGATTTAGCTGCAGAGTTCTTCAGACTAATGGTCTTTTGTTATCGATCAATGGAAACAGCTCCTGCTGAACAGAGATACTGTTACTTTTTCACAATAAACAAATGTTTAGATGACCAATTTAATAATAGTTTAGCTGGTGCTCTGCAAGCCAGAATTGTTTTCATTTTCAGACTAGAAAGAATTGCACAGCAGTTTAGGCCTCTCCTTGGAGCTTTTGCTGCTGCAGTAATTGGACCCTCCTGTAGTTCCCCGATTGTTTGGAACTTGTCATTTTTATTTAGCCAAGGAGCACCAGTAAAAAGTAAAGACCTAAAATAACTCTTACTGATGTTGGTCGCACTGGTGCTTCAGGGCAAGATATAATAAGTGCTTGTGTCTGGAAGGCCTCCTACGATGACCATCACTCAGAACCAAGGTTGGTGTTCTGCGTTGTGGAAACCCCTTAACATTTGGCTGATGTTCTTTGGGAACAAGCATTTAACATATATGCATTTACTAGCACTAAATAAAATAATTCAATAAAAAAGTAACAAAAGCTTCAATAATACTGAAGCCTGCAATAGTAAGATACAGTATATTAACAATAAACAAGTTACCTAAAGAAACACAAACTTTCAGGATAACTGTTATCTGATACAGGTGAGGCTCCTGTTCTGCATTAAAGGCTGCTGCAGCCTCATTCCCTGAACCAGTGCTAATTGGTACACCATCATCATCATTAGGAATTAGCATTGATTAATGAGACTGTCACCACGTGTTACCCTAGGAACTAAACACAGATGGGCAAACTGTTTTAGTACTTAAGGGCTGCCTTTTGCAGCAATTTGAGATTTTAGGAAAAAATATCAGCACATGCATTCTGCATTTTAAATAAATAAATAAAATCAACACTTCTAGGTGTTTTAAATTGAAATACTTTCGGGGATCACTTGACACCAAAGACCACTAGTAAAAAAGCCGATAGTAAACAAGATAGTAGACTTATGCACTGGCTTTCAGTGTCATAGTAGGGGTACTGTGGATGGCCTCGAAGTCCTTTAATCTAACACTTACGTAACTGTTAATTTTTTGGGAGAAATGTGGGACTGGTATCGTTCTTTAAAAGTATCAAATTGCTACAGCCGGTAGGCCGTCTGTAGTAAACCTAATACAGATTCCCTACATTTTATTGTCAGTGTAGAAGGTTGCAACATAGTCTTTTTAAAGAAGTTGAGCAATGGCAACGTTTGACACCAACTGACTGCCTCAGCTGTGCTGTGTAAGGAGTGTACTGGCATTTTCCTTTAAACCACTGTAGATAGGTAAAATACTTCAAGTATAGATGTATTTTGTTACATTAAAATAGTTTGCTCTTAATGTCAATATAAAAAAATCAATAATATATAATATAGAGAAAATCAATGAATAGAATATAAAATAGATGTCTATTTCAAATCTTTGTAAAATAGATCTATGAGCTACAATTAAATTGGCTATTGTGCTCTTTGCTACTTTAACCTGCACATCTCACAAGCCTATTCAACAAATGGAACATGAGGCTTTAATACAAGACCAAAGAGAAGCCTGGTTCATTTGTTTAATTAATGCTGAATATCTCTGTCATCCTTCGTTGCTTACTGTCCATAGATGTGTTTAATCTCAGGTAATTGAGGTAGTCTTTTGTAATTTTCTTTGTCTTATAATAAGGAGGGGGTGCTTTACATTAAGAAAGACCTAAGGTTCTGCCAACCGAATGCTAGATTTGCATTTCCCTATGTTTCACATCAAGGGAAAGGGGAATCATCACCCTCTGAATTTTTTTTCAGAGTGTAATGACTATGTGGAAATAACGTGGCATTGTTTTTAGGTTTTTATTATTATTTTTTTTTACTCATAAATTACATCTACCTTTAGAGAAAGCCATATTTGAAAAAAACAGACTGCAATATTAATTTTGAATGCTACTATGTGTAAAAGAGAATAGGTCATGTGTTAATTTGCACTTGAATATCTCCGTCTATGTTTACTGCGTGTTAGTTTAGTGTTTTTCCCTTCTGTGTCAGAGTAACACATATCAATGCTGCTCTACATGTCTCCTTTGACAAGCTTACTAATATGCTGTTGTCATGTAATGTTACTATACTGACTTGCTGTTGTGAACTAAATGTAATGTCTTCTGTGTACACCACATTATTATGTGTTTCCTCTTTGTGTCAGTATAATGTTTGGGGTAACAGTCTTTTGGAACTGTTTTCACACATAGAAATAAATCCGCTCAGCCATAATTTTGTGATTAGCTGAATCATTTTGTAATTTAAATGCTCATATACCCGGATCAAATGCATGCTTCAATCTTCTCAGTGACAACAAAAAAAAGGAAGATGTAGAGACTTTGTGAATGTAAATCTCATTTGTAATTTGCCTGCTATTCCTCATTGCATGATCTCAGTTCAAATGTTCTTTTAAAAAGTGGGATCACAGCCAATAAAAAATAAAGTGATTTCATGCTTTTCTTACATTGTTTTCTATTATTGTATTTGTTTGATGCTAGCTGGATGTTTGTCCAAAGTTCTGATCTTAAATAAATGGAAGAAAACTGATGGTGATGATGGGGGATACAAAAATGGAAAATGAAATGTTGCTGTTTTTCTACATTAATTAAAAAAAGTCACCTTTTTTTCTTTACAGTGCCCAAGATATTGAAGTATGATCTTGTATTGCTATGTAATTTATTTACTTAAAGGATCGGAGTTTCTTTGAACACAGCCATTCTCCCAGGGTTCTATGGAACCCAAGGTTTCTTCCAGAGTTTACAAGGGGTTCATTGAGCTGTGGCTGATTTTCCTCCCATTGACTGCATAATTCTGGACAAATCGTTTTAGTTGTTTATATAAACAATATTCTGACTACCAGTGTAAAAGAGAAATATTTCCTACTGTCCACCAATGTAAGAATTTTCTTACTACCCCCTATAAAATAATTTCAGCAGCGTCTCCCTGAGACCTGTATAGTTATTCGAATGGTTTGGATAAGCAGATATAACAGTTATCACACATTACTGATTTGTGTGTGCAATGGGAATCATTTGGTTCCCCACCCACTGTATTAATTATATTATGGACAAAACTGTAGTCAAATAAGAACTTCAATTCTCCACTTTTCTCACATACAGTCTATAATATAAAAATGGAAAACTGCAAGCACGTATGTTCTTTATTGCCAAAGGAACAGGCAATATAAGTTCTACAATAAAACATACTTATTATTACTACACAGTATTTATATAGTCATTTGTCTTTAACACAGTCAAAGGTCAATTTTGGGGGAAAGCCAATTAACCTAACGGCATGTTTTTGGAATGTAGGAGGAAACAAGAGAAAACCCACACAAACACAGGGAGAACCTGAAAAATCCATGCAGATAATGCCCCAGGCAAAATTTGAACCTGGGAACTAACACTGAAGAGACAAGAGTGCTAACCTCTAAGCCACCATGCTGGACACTTTACCCAACTGTTTTGAATCTTTTGTGTAATCTACACTGAGCTGGGCATGAACTCCAGCGCATGTGAAGGAGTTTAGTCATGCCAACATAGCCAATCAATATAGTCAAAGTTCCTAAACCCTAAGGAAGACCAAATGTAGATGCCAGTGCCCACTACAGAGCAAGTAGATGTGAGTGAATAAAAAATTGTGAACAGACCATAAACTTTATTTTATTGCAGAAGGGCCATTGCTTGTTTCATTTGCAGTACAGAGCTTGCCTGCTTACAATTGTTTATCTTTGAAGTTTAGTTTAACTTTAAATGGTAACCAAAAGCCATACAGTACTTTTAGGCAGAAACCAATGCCCTCTGATTTCTGAATATCAAGTCTTTCATATAATCTTTGCTGAAGGTGTGCGATTTAAAGTTTGATCTTCATAGTATGGAATCTTTCAAACTTCCTGGAACATAAGTCAGTCCTTGGTTCATCCTTAACAACAACCCTTTTACTATCATTTCAGGAAGACACCACGGGTCTACTCTTTAATAACAAGTCCATTATTTGCTTCCTTTAATCAAGACATGCACACATCCATATTATCCACTTGTACTCATTTTACTATTGCTTCTGCATGCACAGCACCATTGTGAGAAATTGATTAGTCCCAGGCAACTCCACACTGAAAACAAATTTCTTTCTTTTGACTCTTTTAAAGAGAAATGGGTTTCAAAGCATTATATATATGTATTTTTTAGCATTAAATATTATTTTTTGCTAAAACTTGTAATAATGCACTTTTTTAAAAGGAATATAGAAGATTGTGAAAGAAGAGAAATATAAAGTGATGATGACTAAATCAAAAATGTCTTCAAACATTGCAGAAAAAATGTTACCTCTTAAGACTGTTCAGATAGATGTTTTATGAATGGAATTATCATTTAGTTAGGACACATGTTAACCTCTGGGAATATAATTCAGTATTATAACCAAGATATGAATAAAACCTGTACCTTATGTTACAGCTCCTCTGGTCGTATTTTAGCCCAATGACACAAAATTATTCATGGTGAACTCTTTATTCCTGAAAAGAGTTAAAAATGACTATGGTCCTCCTTCACTATGCAGGCAAAAACATACCAGTGTGCATTTAATTTTAAATCATTGATAAAAAATATAACTGGGTAGGGAATAATGTCAAATTTTTTGTAAAAAACAAGAGCTTCTTCAAGCAAAAGAATGAGGCAAATTTATCCTGGTTTGGGGGTCGAATCCCAGAAACGAAATACATTACAACAGCAATAGTAAAAGTAAGGGTTCAAAAACATGTTTTAAAGTTTGTTGATTGTTTTATATTCCTTACATACCAAAGAACTATGATGTACAGAACCAAACAACTATTCTAAAATGAACATTTACCAACTTCATATTAGCAGTGGGGTGATAAAATTCAAGAAAAAAAAAACTGAACCCAAATCAAGGGGCCTAACAAAGACTTTGTGTTCTTAAAAGTGTTTTTATTTTACCCCAGAAACATTCCTTGTTTTATATCTAAAAATAAAGTGTATCAAGTATTATAAATCCATAAACATACACTCGGTATTAAGTGTAGATATATGGGAAAAAAAAACACAACTGAAATGAAACAGCCACAATCTACACTGACACCAAATCTAAAACACTATGCTCCATATTTCATGCTTGGTGTTTACTTCATAAAAGGTTAATGACCCCTAAATGTATAGATTGCAATTAATTTGGAATACTGACCACATTTTCTAATCTGTCAACAGTCACAATGCTTCAAGGGCTTATTCTCCTAGTAAATTTGTATATATATTGTATCTATATTATTATATTAAATTTATTTATTAATCATGTTGCAAAAGGTCAGAGTATAGCACATCATCGAAAGACAAATTAGGCTAAAATTAGGTAATGTAACTATTATTTTGAAAGGCTCTTAATTTGAAAAAAATGATTTTTTTTATAAAAAATGGAGCAATCAATAGTTTCCTTTACTGACAAAACTTGCCCTTTGATGAAGCAACTTTACCTGGGGGAAACATCTTTAAGAATACCTAATGGCCTAACTGTGCATTAATGACCATGAAGGGAAAAGTTAGAATGTAATTGAAACTTTCACTGCTGATAACCGGTCCCAGGCAACACCATGTTTACATGTCATCTATACTGAATGCTTAAAAAAAACTAGCCAGAATTCAGGAGAGAGACCTATTTAATTATCCTTTTGTGGTTAAGCCTGAAATAGGTCAAATGCAGATCAGAAAAAGGTCAACTGCAAGTGCACCTGTTTTTTAAAATCCTGTTGATATATACCCTTTAAAGCATGCTAAGACCTTAAAGTTCAGTCAGTTGATAAAGATTCCACTCCTATAAACAACACCAGGAACAACTAGCCTGGAAAACACATTTTTTTCAGCTGCCTAGTCAAATCAGTTCACCGGGAGGATGAAAGCCCCATCACAATTTTGCTCTGATGCCCTGTGATTTTAAATTGTGCTGTAGAATGTTAGATGATGTGCAGGATATTTATGTAGCATCTACTGCTGATTTGGAAGACTTACCAGATCATGTTTATTGCTGATAGTAAGCTATCTGCCTTTAAAAAAGCAATCAAAAAGGATAAAAAAAGAATGCGAGCAGCACTGAAAGACTTTAAAAATAGAGCAACACGATGGAAAAACTAGGTGTGATTATCCAAGTTGATGAGCCCACATAATGGGTAAATTAATGCATATCTAAAAGCATTGCTTTAACCACTTTAGTCCTTGGCTTTTTTTTTCTTATGTTGAATTCTCTTGAGTACAAAACCCTTTCCTGTAAGTTTTCCAAATGTAATATGTATTTCATTTGTACATCCCCTTATATTTACCACAAAATATGAAAAAAAATCACATTAGTGCAATTTTTACAAAACATACAAGAAAAAATCATAGTACATTTTTAGCTCACTGTTAAAGTATGACAAATAAGAGTTCACTTTTTCTCAAATTTAAACGACAATTCTTCAGCAGTAAACGCAAATGTCATCTACCTGTAGATTATAAGACATATTGGCTAGAAGAGACATACATATTACACATAATTAAAAAGAATTGACAATAACATTTACCTAAATTATAACAAATGTGAGGGGTTACAGAATATAGCACAGTTGAGTATTAGATCTTAAGTTCTGTATAAGCATAGGTAGTTGAGATCATTCCTGTAGACTTTTTGGCAGGCTCTGAATTTGATTATGATATATTTTGATTTGCATTATGTCTTTTCTCCCTGTTTATAAAGAGCCTACTAATAGCATACTTTCAAATCTTGTTCTTATAGTGTTAAAAACAACACTATGCAGAAGAATGTCAATTCCAAAAATCATTTAACAAATGTTCTTTTGTTTCTCTGTACATAGCAAAATTCTTGCCCTTTGAAATTTGTTTTAGTGCAATTCATGCTAAAAGCTAAATAGTTTACATTTCACTCTACTATTACAATTTGTTTATTACTATTTCATTGGGGGTTATAAGTAGTAACTTATAAAAGGAAGAATGCTGCATTTCTAGCAAGATTACCAGGTATTTTTTTTACTTGTTAAACTTGCTGAAAATGTTTTTATCTAAAATTAAACTACTTCAGTCCTCAGCTGAGGTTGGTGTAGGATTTTGGGCTCAGAGAAAGTAGGTTGAAAATGTTGGCCATCATGCTGAATACATCTAGCAGCAGAAAAATGTAATGCAAGGTAAAATTCTGGAGTGAAGGTGAATATTCCAGCAAAAGCTGATTCTTTTTCATGTTTTCATGGGCTATTCAAAATTGTTTTGAGTCTAAATATATCTTGAAAAGTGCACACCCTATCAAATGCCTACACAGGAAAATGTAACTAGCAAGCCACCTAGTGTTATATACTTCAGTGTTTCTGATTTCAAGATACTCGAAGATACAGCTTCAAAAGAACAACTTTATACCTACAACAAATAATGCAATAGACCAATCCACAAAACTCACACACCAGGATAAGGATCCTTAATTTAAATAAGTAAGTAAATTTGAAAACTATGATTACATGGATAAAAATCCTTAAGTGTTGGTACAATAGAGTACACAATCAATAATGGCATATGTACCATTTTTTGGAATTAGGCAGACAGTTCAAATTATCAGATTGCCTAAACACTATTGGCCTGATTTGTTAAAGCTCTCCAAGACCGGAGGAGATAGACTATCATGAGTGTACCTGGGTGATCCAGCAAATCTGGAATGGACTTCTTGAAATCCATTAAAAGATATGTGAATATGCACTACTGAAGATTCTCACAATTTTGATTTGAATGCATACTTATAAGTTCCATGAAAAAATGTCTAGTATTTTGACTTTTGATTGGTTTAATACCAGATTCAGATTACATCAATTCAAGGTCACCAAAAATCCAATCAGATCTAGAACTAGTTCTAGGAATGGCCAGCTACCTCAAATTATTAACCTTATAACTTGCAGATACTTTACTTCCTCTGAGAGTACTTTTGAAAAAAGCTTATAATATAGTGACCAACTGTACAAAATAAAATCTTTGAAAAAATGAAACTAAAATAAACTGACCCTTCATGCAATTTTATCACACCAATCATTGATATTTTAAGGTCAATAACAGACAGAAATTCATCATGAAAGGTAGATAAATGCACTGTAAATGTCATGCTAAATGGCTAGCCAAAAGCACAGTGTTCATGTCTTCCAACAGTGGCATGATAACTGGTGAACTTGAATAAGAGGGTACATTTTTTCCACAATGAGTTGCATAACTTTTGAAAAACTTAAACAATAAGTTAAAACTTTTTCAAACAATGATATACTAGGGGATTCCAAAAAGTCTACATTATTCTGTGACACATTTAGTACTCATAAAAGGAAGAGATTACCTTTGTCAGTGCTGAATAGCGCTTTATTGCTGCAATGGGCCTGATTTATTAAAGCTCTTCAAGGTTGGAGAGGATCCCATTTCATTAGTGAAGCTGGGTAATCCAGCAAACCTGGACTGAATTTTTTAAAAGTAATTTGCTATTTGTTAGCAAATGTTTTCAATCCTGGACCAGATCCATTCCAGATTTGCTGAATCACCCAGCTTCACTGATGAAAGCGTATCCTCTCCAGCCTTGGAGAGCTTTAGTAAATCAGGCCCAATGGATACAAAAAACAGAAAATAAGTATTATCTTCTTTTTTCTTTTTGGAGTCAAATTAGCCTTCTCCTAAAGAATATCAATACCAGAGAAATACAGAGGGGTTGTTACGGTAGACTTTACCTATACAGAAATCTCCACCCAACTTTCCTTGCACACAGTTGTCCCCAGGCACCTGGGGTTGGCAAGGATTGGTAAGCTACTAGGGGACCCTCTGGGCAGACAAGACCAGAGGTAAAAACACTGACCCAGGTATACAGTTACTTGCTAGTCAGAAGTACCTGGGTCAGGTAGTGTCACGGTACATTAAAGATTGTGATTTGTAGGTCTCCAGGACTGTGCACTGCTCCGCAGCCTAGGAGTGCAGAAGGGCTGCAAAGACCATCTAGTGCTACAGAGTCTGGGGATGTGTGTAGCAGCATGCTTTCTTCTGGGCAACTGGAAAGAGACAAGGGCATGGATCGGCCTCCTTATGGAACGGTAAAGAAGTAATCTGCCACTACTAAAAGACTACACCCATGGTTATTACCTTAATTCCTTCCTGTGTATCCAGGTTCTTTCTCATAAAACAAAAAGGGTTCATCTATGTGACCAACACCATGTTTTGGGGTAAGAGTCATATCTACATCAGATTTCTGGGTAAAACTACATTTAGACTACTAAGCACTGCTGCAGACATAGATGCAGCTCAGATTTACAGCAAAACTATCTAAAATGAAATGGTCAGAAAGCATCAGTGATAGCTACTAAATGTTTTTTTTTAAAGTTTTCCATTCTAATCAAACAAACCAGATCAGAACTATTGTCCTTGGAATGAAGCTCCATGACAATGGATTGAGGCAGAATAAGACATTCCCTTCAACTAACCTTGATGACATGAATAAAAATAGCAATAAGCAAATAAAAAACTCTCTGTTTGCATTGTCTTTACCGTTATGTAAACATGAGATACCAATTGCCTAAAATTCTATCCTCCCATGTGAAGTGTTGGGGAGGTACACAGCTCTGACACACTATTTTTATGATTCCTGCAAGATTATTAGGATTGACATCCACCAAGCCCTAGGCTTCTGCATATTCTTGCTTTGTGGATGATTTGTTTGGAGAAAAATAAAAAAAAAGTTCTCTTTACTTGAGAAAAGGTAATGATACATAATGATAAAGTTTACATACTGTATGCAAAAGTAAAACTACAGAAAATGTGAGAAAAACTTAGCAATAAATTCTTATTTAAAAATCTATATCAGGCTCAGCTGATGAAAGGCCAGCACATGCAGAACCAGACAATGTACCTTATAAATGGGGGAACACCTGCAAACTATAGGGGAAGAAATTGAAAACTTTCATTTAGCAGAACTGTTTCTCAATGGTCTTATAGACAGCTATGAGACACCTATTAGTGCACTTGATGCTCACCCTGATGATGAGCTTTTCATATATTATGATCACAGCTTATGGGTAAATGATTGTTGGGTGAACATGTGGGGCTTATGATCACAGTTTAGGGGTGAATACAAGTTTTGTTAAATACACAGTTTGTGGGTGAATACAAATAAAGTGCAAACAGTGAAAATGCTCCTGTGGCAGAATCTGCACCAAGAACCCTTAACTGCAATAATAGCGGAAATCCTCTAAGTGTACAGGGCTGGAGGTAGACACAGGGATCAGAGAGGAGCCAAGAGTTTGGTAGGTGTGAGTCCAGGTTTCTTGCACAGAGATGCGGAGTGCAAAGTGGATAATCCAGGGGTTAGAAAGTTCCTAGTCAGGAGAGAAAAAGCAAGGCACAGGAGGTCCCTCAGCCAAGCAGGTTTATTACATGGTTGGGATGTCAGGCAGAGGGGGATAATTAAATAATATGAAGGCCAGCAACAGGTAATCAGGAACAAAGGTTCACCATAGCAGTTAATTCTACACCATACTATCATTGGCGATGTTCAGTTTTTATATAGGTACTGGTTAGCTAGGGGTCAGAAGCTACAGGGTTCTGTAAGGTCAAGGTAGATAAATAGCGGGTCCCATGAACATGACTAATGAGTTGGCTTCTTACAAACTACTTTGGTGTTAAAATTTATACGTTTTAAGTAAAGTATTGAAACTTCTTAGTATGATATTGTTATATCTATTCAGTAATCCCTGAAATTTACGAATACAGGAAAAAATAAATTCGAAAATGACATATGCTTAGGCTGCCAAAAGCTTTTCTATAAAAGAATACCATGTCATAACCATGTTTACCATCACAGCTGCAATCTAGTTAGACAGAGAGAAACCATGTTTCTATCCATTTAGGGAAAGGAATACATTGTAACAGAGATCCCAGTAGGCTATCCCTCAATAAGCACATTGCTGTAAATATATCCACGTACTCTTCATTTAATCCTGAAATTAATAGCCTATAAATACAACAATACAGCATGTAAATATTGGCTGATAAATCCCTAAGTACACACTTAACATTTGCTCCCCTGATAATTACCACTGCCCACCAAATTCATCACCTTCAAACTACTTAATATCTCACCTTAACTTACCCCATTGATGCATGAGATGTTGAAAAAAAGATTTGTTCTTTTTTTCTTGTTTAAGACATTCAGAAAATGGGAAGATGATTACATTTCTTTAGCAATTTGGAAAGTTCTAAATTTAGATTAAATAATTCTTAGCCTGTTGTAAATTGACCTATGTTAATTCAATTTTAAATTAAATCACTACTACCAACATTTACCATAACATCAATGTTAATAACAATAACTGGAGATGAGTTTACGGAAGATGCTGCCGGCAGGGCTTTTACTGATCGTGTGGATGTTACAAACATTGTTGATGAAGCTTTATATTTATTATTTACCAAATCTGCGAGCATAAACAAGATGTTTATTAACATCATAATATTCTTCTCAAAATGTTACAATTTCATAACACAAACTAAGAAGTCAAACGGGGTTGTTTCAATGATGAACTGTACTAAGTGTTAAAGGGGGCACTTTTCCTATATATTACCAAATTATTCCTGACTTACCTCTTAGCCTATCTTCCAGCGATCATATTTCTTTGTTCACTATATGAAAGGTTATGTTCCCTTGTTCTTCTTCCACAATAATGATTACATTGGAAAGAGAAAAACTTTTAATGGTTTGGCTCTAAGAAAACATTCTTTTAATTTTGTAACCTGTTCATTGATTCATTTATTGATTTGCAAATGTTGTAATTTATAGCACAAATAATGCAAATAAAAGATTTTTTTTAAATACCTGACACCTTTGGGCTTATAGCAGCTTACCCAATTTTAGAAAACTTGACTAGTGGCCCACAAATACCTTCACACTCCTTTGTGCTTTTTTGGACAGTGATTTTTAAATGCAAAAACAACTTTATCTAGAAAAAAATATATTAAACCCTTACCTCATCTGCCGATAATTGCAAATTCAATTAAGAAAAGTTGGCTACTGAGGTCTTTGAAGAGTCCAACACTTCCAGACATGTCAATATCTTGTGTTCTCTGTTGTGCCCCATACATAGCTACTTTGCACTGTTTCAGAAAACAATTCACTCTGACATTTCTCCTAACCTTCAGTAGATCAAAGAGGCAAGTTCTGCAAGGAACTGCAACTCCCTTCCAAAGTATTACAGGTTGACAATCAAAAATCTGGCAACCTCTGGACCAGAGGAGTGCCAGATTCTTGAGAATTCGGGATTTTTAAAAGTTATACTTACCTCCATCTGCAGACATCTGGCACAGTTCCTGGGAGCAGGCAGCAGGGATGTTTCAGCGTGTATTTAGCAAGCAAGACCTAACATCTGTTTCTGCAGAACAGCGCCACAAAATCATTAGTGGCCAAACAGTGAACTGCAGTCCCTGTATTAAAAATGTGATCTGAAATTCATGCCTGGAAACTGAAGGATACCGATTATTGATGGCTGGATATAAAAATGTGTTGTGTAGATGATCAGGCAGCCACAACACTACTATTTTAAAAGTACGGGTAATGAGCAAAGCCAACAATACCTTGGGGTGACGTCACTCAGGAGTTGAGATGAAGCACAGTGTCATTCCTGACATGTTTTAATAGAATATTATCTGTCTTTCTTACCGCTGGCTGTAGGTATCCAGGCACACTTTGAACTCAAGGTATTCTCTGTCTTTGGATTGATTAACACCTGAATAATCAATTGTATTGTTTTAGTGGTATGGTTTAAAATCATTCTTGATTATAAAGAATATTAAAAAAACATCAATAAGTTCACTACTGTACCCATTTTAAAAGTTCTATAATAATTCTGAATTTTGGGGAACACAAACATTTACCGTTGCAGTGGGTGCCCCTTCCCACTAGTAGTGCTAACTGCTTGGTTTGTCTAGGAAATGATGAATACTGAAATAATCTGACACTTTGAAATGTGAAATTAGCAGTGCTGCATTGTAGAGCTCACGCAGAGCTGTGACTTGCCGGGTAGTGAAGATGTTTTGGGGGACTGGAAACATGAAAAAGAAGAAAAGAAAACTCTAAAGAGGCAAGGAGTTTAGGCTAAGATAAGGTCTTCAGGGGGGACAAGGGGTACTTCTGTACCAGGCCTTGGCTTTTGGGGTGGAGGCTAGGAATCCTACCTAGTATGGGGCCCAGAAATTTTTGATGGCAGTCCTGGGACCCACTGCAAAGGGTAAATGTTTGTTCTGAGCAAACTGCATCGGCATCATTTCTTTTTTGTAAACACTATTTCAACAAACCCTGGAGTATCTTTTGACAGGGTCTATTAGCATGTTATGAATCTAATAGCATGCTAGCACAATTATAGTTCTGTACCAACAGAACAGTAACATGTTGACAGATGTACTGTATGGACTGATAAAACTGAATCATGTCTGCAGAAATACAATCAGTATCTCCATGCTGATTCAAGCAGAAACCTGGGCAGTGGTGCAATTAATAATGTGTTGACAGAAGCAGACACCAGCAGTAGCAAAATCAGTACCACACAGTCAAATGTATGAACATGTATCAATAGAAAAAGTTAGAAGAAGAGAAATGCAATAATCTGCAGTCTGCAGAAATATAATAATAACTAATATGAAAATTAAATATATAAATATATATATAAATATTAGCTCAGTGCCATCATTGACAGACATTTGATTTGAGTCAGCAATCAGTATACTCCATGCTCATGCCTGCTAACTACAAACTCCCTGTGTGTATTTACCTGCAATGGAAGTGCTGGCTGTTGTATTGCATTATATTTTGCAGTCAGTACCTGCACAAATGGCCACCATGGCAAGTCCTTCAGTTTCCTGTTACTGCAGGATATAGCAAGATCTTCCAGTAGATGATGCAACCTAATGAGTTTTTAACAATCAAAATATTCTAATGAATACTGCTTCCTTTTTTCTAAGTGGAATTAGAAACTCACGATGGTTTTGTGAGTACAGGGGCCATCCTAATCTAAATATCATTTTTAGGCCAATTTCCATTTTTTTTTATCTGTGGACAGGCTATATGGTAAATTCTATATCTGAATGTTGTGGTTTCTGTATACAAGTATCACTGCTTGCCGGTGCTGTCAAACTGCATACTTGTCTTATTAGACTTAGTGAGCTTCAAAGCCTAAGTTGATTGAGAGATTTCTATTCTATACAGTTTAAATTTCAAATTTTGCAGTTCAGTGTGATACCCGTTTAAGTGATTTCCCCTTACCTACTATGTGATCATCAGGATGGGAAAACAGTGAAACCTCCCTATTGGAGCACAGAAAACAATAATAATATAACAAATGTTCCAACACTTTTTACTGCATCCAAAATAGTTGTTTATAATAGCTGGATTTCAATCAACATTTGCTTTTCAAGGTTAATAACTTATTTTGATTGATTTCCAAAAATCTGGCTCAGGTTTGATATTGCATGAACGGAATGGAAGCGTAGTGTCAGTGGGATGATCGTCTTGCACAAGTTCTGAATTAAAGTGAAACTACTGACAAAATAAAAAAAAGTACATACAGTGTATGATTTAGTTTATTCATGGCAGTAAAAGTAGCTTTAGATTTTTGAGTCCAGTAGAGTTTTTTAGGCTGTGATTTTGCCTTTTTTGGAAAAAGAAATCCTTTAATGTTTACTTTTTATACCAGGCTAGATCACCAATACATCACTGTCATATTGACCTGAACTAGCTTTCCTATTTATTTATTTTTTCAGGATTCCTGAGCCCAGGATGACAGCACCAGATGTATATGGATATAATATAACAATCTTTTTGGCAACATTAACCACTTTGTTGCATTTCTTTATTGTAATTATATTACATTATATACCATATTTTTTATGTTTGAATGATCTATTTGCCAGTGTAGGTCTCCATTTTGTAATAATACGGTTA
Organism: Pyxicephalus adspersus; assembly: GCF_032062135.1. Classification (NCBI taxonomy): domain Eukaryota; kingdom Metazoa; phylum Chordata; class Amphibia; order Anura; family Pyxicephalidae; genus Pyxicephalus; species Pyxicephalus adspersus. The sequence goes on from NC_092860.1 coordinate 51,177,960, forward strand.
TTTATGTACTGTTATCTTTGAAAGTGATTATATTACCTTGCCTGGTGAGATATTTCACTAACAAAGGTCACTTTCATATGTAGGTATTCACTGTATAGTACATGCTTTAGAGGTATCTTTCTACTGACTGTCCTATAACTTCTGAGAAAACAAATTGTCCATTAGCTAAGCCTCTTACTTTAATCAAACTGACCAGAGAAATTGTTATCATACATCATGAGAGTAAAAGCTCTTGAGTCTGTACACCACATAGGAAATGATTAGGAATCTTCTTTGGAGTGAAAAGCATACCAAATATCTAAAGTATTCTCAGTCTCTTCCCTTGGCAATTGATTTGTTACCTCTTTTTTTTCTCTTCTGATTTGCTAGCTATCCAGCATGTAAACAGCCTTTAAAGAGACCTATTCTCCAGATTTTCTTAATTAAAAGCAAGAAAATGAACAGTAATATTAATAGGTAGTTTCCTATATTCTTCTGCACATTAGCTAACAAGGCTATGTGATAATAGAGGACATTTTGATAGGAGGAGTTAACAAAGTTGAGTATTTTGTGTGTTTCTGCCTCTCCATCGTCCAATCAGAAGGCTGCTTATGGATGGTTATGCCACTGAATTACTTAGATCTAATAAAGAAAATAATGTCCCCTCCTGGCTATGCTATCTGGCAGCAGATTTTATCAATCACAAAAGTGGTTGGACTGAATTATAAATCTGTGGCAGATAAGATAATTCACATATATTTATTTCAATATATTTGCCTGCAGTTAAGGCTTAAAATGACCTTGCCTTTTTTGGCACACAAAGTAAAAATGTGTTTCACTTTGCATTGTACTGTTTTGTTCTCATCTTTTCTTTTTTTTCCACTCTCCATAAGCATTCCACTGCTCCATAAGCATTTATTATTTTTGTTAGCCCTTTTTTGCATATATTTATCCAAAATTATTTTCAAATGTAAGCACATCATCTGAATGAGCAACCAGGACTATGACAGTTGTTTCATAGCTGCTGGTGAGACCACTGAGCAGAAATGTTTCTATGTGAAGGTTTTTTTATTATATTTCCTCCACCCTACAGGCATTCTACCTTTTCCATGGTTCATCCTATATAGGTCAGTGTATACTGGCCATTTATCAGACTATCCTTTTATAGCTTCATAATTGTGTATAGTTTATTGCTAAGATCTGCTCTCCATTTCTACATTTTGTATCTATTCCAACCCCTTTTTTCAATTTGAGCGTTAGATGTTATACAATTAATCATTATTTATACCACAGCAGTTACTTCAGCCCTTTAAAGGGAGAGTAAAGTTGTGAAAATACCATGCTTTGGAAAATTATGTAATAAAAGATTTGATGCTTACTCACAGTGAGACAAAATAAAAACATATACAGTAAAATTAAAAAAATACAAATTAACCAAAAAAACAAAATGCAGTTGTGGGAACACCTTGGCGCATTTGAAAAAAGCAGAATTTCGTAAAATGTTCCCCTCTGTTCAAATAGATATGCCACACCATGACTTATTACTTATAATAATATTACTTATAGAAATAGAATCAGGTATGTTCTTTAATGTAGGAAACCTGGAGATAAACTAAAAAAAACCCAGTTTTTGACCAGTGTTATCAGCCCCAAGAATCACCTTTGCCACCCTTGAGGACAGGTGGATCTGGTTTTAAAAAATAGGGGGGGCCCACACTTTCTTTTTTTGATTTTTTATGTACAATAAAAAAATCACTAGTTTTACACATCCTACAACCTTATAAATGTTATCATCAAATAACATTGTATCATATTGTACTACAACTGTCACCCAGCCCATTATCACACAATGGGTTTGCAAGCAGTAGAATTTATGATTTGTGAAAGTGTCACATAGGACCTAATGCTAATGCTAATGAAGAGCATATACACCATACATATATATAAGTTTTTTTTTAATTCTTATGTAGGTCCTCCTGACTCCCCCAGAAAGTTTGAAGACAATCACAGGTTCAGGGACCTGAACCTGTAGGGCAAAAGCCTACATTTACAAATAGGCAATTTAGCCTATATGGAAATGTTCCTTTTGGAAACATGTACATGCTTTTTTACATTTTTTGGAACATTGACGCAAGGACAGCAATTTTGGTGACAATGTATCCCTAAAAACTTGGAAACAATGGGGAAAAGTGAACTTGACTGGGCAAACAAATAAAATGAATAAAAGTGAGATCAAATCCACAGACATAAAATTATAAATGCACTCCTATTTGTTTTTCCCACTTGAACAAATTCCCCTACTGAACAGGATATGCATAATGACTGATTACATCATTAATTTACTGTGAAATAAAGGGAATTACTTCAAGATGAAGACAGATAGAATAACTTTATGAATTTGCTGCCCCGCATGCACCGAGAACTCCCAGGTAACGTCAGTGCACTTTCCGGCTGAAGATCGGAAGAAGAGGGAGCCGCCCGAGCATAGGATCCAAAGGGCAGAACCCTGGAGAACGCCGATGGGACCAGTGTTTTTTTATGTTTTTAGCTTCCCCGAATGTGGCTCGGGGTTACTGCTTTCAGCATGTTTTTTTTTACCCGAGCCACACTCAAGATTACTGCTCAGAGGGTTAAATCATAACAATGATAATGCCTTATTAACAATCAACATAAACATTTATATTTTTTAGCAAATAGGGTCCACTGTCAAGGGCAATTTTCCAATGTACATTGACAGGAGGTAATGAATATGAGAAATATTAGAAATAGAAATATGAGAAATCAGCTTCACATTTCAATAAGTCCAGCTACCATATATACTTGAATTTAAAAAAATCTGAATATAAACACTAATATTTATTTTTAGGAATACAGATAACCTGCTTTGCATATTTGTGACATGGTAGGCATTTTGTGATCTAGGTTTATACTAGAGTGTACGCATGTTTTTATGGGCATGTTTTTCACTGAAATGTTCTTCCTACTTTGGGTTTCACATGGTCACATTTGATTGACCCTTCCAACAACTAAATTCAGAAAGGAGAGGAAATGAGGTAATGAACAAGATTCTAGTCTTTAAAAACAGGTATTCTGTCCACCAATTTGCTTCTATACACTGTTTGTATTCACCCATTAACCTGATAGCTATTAGAATTATATAACATACTGTTAGGTTCTCACTCTACAATCCAATGACTGGTATTAACAAACCATTTCTTTCCTTAAACATATTCGAATATATATATTGCATACAGAAATTTAATTTGTACAATTTGTCTTTTTTCCATTATTACCATTCTTTCCACTGCAAAAGAATTAATAATGGCTTGTTCGGTTTCATGATTATCTTATTTCTATTCAACATTTATTATAAATCATCACTGTCTAGTATATACTAATTGTATCTTTTGAATTTTAATCAGACTCACCACCAACAGTGTATGGAAATCTAATAAAAATGAACTCTAACACAATGGCAGCTCTTGTAGACTTACAAGCAATTTAAACTACTTTGGTGCAATGCTTTATGTACTAATTCTAGCTGACAATTTAGATCTGCACAATATACATTGTATTTTATTCTCATCCTCATTTATTTCTGGAAAATACTGATATTGAACATATAGCAAAAAAGAAAACAAAGGTGCTGCAAAGACTGTAATAAATTGAGAGTGCAAAGATTCCTAGTTTATTGTTGTTTGTGCCTATTACATTAACTATAAAAGTTGACAGTCCAATTGTGTCAATGATAAAAAAAGCAATACTCTGCAAAACCAACCATTTGAAATTAATCTGATCCAGATGAGAACAAGAATATTAATAAATAGTATGTCAACCTCTAAACAATGTTTTAGGTAACCAACTGTCCCCTTGAGCTTGCTAACTATAATATGTATAAAGGAACAGTTATACCTGCATCTTTCTGTTATAAACAACATCCTTATATCCTGTATGAGATTACATACTTTAAAAACTCAGCATGGTAAATGGGAATGGGAAAAATGTGAATTTTTCAAAACCTTAATGTAGGGTCTTTAATTATTTTTTGTTCACTAAAAATACACCCTAAATTAAATTTCCTTTTTTTGGAAATGAAAAATGAGCAAAAGCTGTGCCTGCAAGAACAATATGTATTGCAGGGGGCAAAGATATTAACATTCCGGTAAGTTTTGGTTACTCAGCAGACAAAGGGCTAATACTTTTCTATGGAGTAGCATTTTGTGGCAACTCAAAAAGAACAGCTCAGTGCCCAGTTTATTTTCCCTACAGGCTAACTTTGACTGTGTACATTTACTAAAGTTAGAATTCTGAATTTAGAACAGGGTGGGTGCACAATTTTTACTCAATCATGTTCTTAGACAATGAACATCTGCCTGGTCACATTCTTTGGATAAATGGAATAAGATGCCTGTACTAGTTGTGTTGTGATTTTTGCATAGATACTCTAACACGCAATGGAAAGTGGCTGCATGACATCAGCCATGTGACTTACTACTGCTAGCAATACCAAAAAACAGAAATGATTTAAGAAATCCATTTAAGATTTGCTTGATCACACAGGTTCCTCCATGATAGTCTATTTTCTTAAGTCTTGGAGAGCTTTAATAAATCAGCCCTAATAACGTGGATAAATGGAAGCCTTAACAGCTATTTTAAGTAAAGGTTTATAAAGGGATCAGTTTTCTTTAAACTTGTAGTATTTGATATTTATTTTCAGATCTGATAAATGTAAACTTTAAAGTATTCTCAAACTGTGATACACAGTTTTTATTAATTTCTTGGCATCGATCATACTAAATCCTCTTTTATGTTCTCATTTGCAAAACACCATGATATTGATCATACTGACTAATTATAAGGATGGTTATTTTCAAAGAATGGTCTTTTATAATCAGATGTTGCTAAAATATGCTGTGGTTTGGATCCAGGGGGTAATTAGCCTAACCCGTCCAAAAATTTGGTATTCTAAATGTCCCAAATCTGAATAGCAATAAAGTCATAGGGAAAAATGTTGTTTTGTTCTGGACTCTGTACCATATGTACTAAAATGTCATGTGAAGACTTTGCACATTTCAAACCTACAGCATAGCCTTCAGAACCATACTGTACTGCATGAAAGTGCATACATCTATGGGTTATGTAACATAATTGCAACCAGAGATTCAAATATTTTGTATTGGATTCAATACAAAGTCCTGTATCCAATCCAATACAAAATAATACAAAATATATTTATGTGGTATTGTCTATAGGTATGTGACGTTGGACTCTGTTTTAAAATTTACCACACTAGGGAGGTGTTTTAGAAAAATATATTACTATACAGTATATAGAATTATTGCATTTTCAGTATTTTTGATTTATTTATGTATTCTTGTTTAAGCTGATTATTGTGTTTTTTTTTGTTTAATTTTATTAAAAGTGAATTTTTTTTTTACATGATTGTGTGTTTCAAACTTTTTTTATATTCATGATATCTACTGGACCCTTGTTCGGACATATTTCTGTAAGTTACAGGCCTACAATTTAAGAAAAAATTTTCTGAAAAACAGTGTACCGCTTTTGGTACAGAAATCCAGACATCAGTGAAACGCCCAGGTGGTTAAAGTACACTGTATATAAAGCCCACCATTTTAGTTTTGGATAGAGTAGGGAATAGTTAAAAGACCAGTTAGTAAATTTCTAGATTTAAATTTGTATTGCTGTATATCAGACAGAATAAAGTGATATCTAAAATGTCAAGTAAACATTTGAGTGATATCTTGACCCATTTTGGAAATAGTATAAATAGTTATATATATCATATGTAGTCACCACCTTTGCATATCTAACATATGTTTGGTACTTCTGGGAATAAAAACGGTGGGCAAATCAAGTTCTGTATAATCTGGTTAATTAGGAAATTAGGTTTTCCATTAGCTATACAATAATCTGTTAAAAAATTTTGTTTGGTAGACCTAATTTTAGCATTTCAAAGTAACATGAGAACTGAAATCTAATAAAAAGAAGGCCTCCCTGAAGTGAGCTTCATGTTCACTTGAAGGATGCTGTAAATGGGGGAGGACTTCTGTGAGCTTTGAGGGTGACAACGGTGCTGAAAAAGTATAATCCAAAGTACTCAGTATGGTCCGTGTCACACTTTGAGGCCTTCATCTTCGTAATTGTATCCACAGGGAAAACAGGGAAACCTAAATAATATAGGCAGGTTTTGTGCTCCATAGTCTCCAAGCCCCAATCTCAACAGCAGTGCTTTTTAGCTGTGACTAATTAAAAAAAGTAACACACGAACAACAAATTAAACATCAACTTACTTTGCCACAAGGCTTAGCTATTTACCATAGCAAAAAAAAAAACAAGATTTGGCAAGATATGACTTTTGTTGGTTAATATGACCTCAAGAAATAAACCTCATAGTGTATGGCTCAGTCAATCCAGCTAGTGGACGATGACAGCTGTTCATGAATAGATGTTCATGTCATCATTTTTTACTTTTGCTAAGCCAATCAGGTTTTAGCTGGAGTTTCAATATTACTCAATTATATGAAGTCAGCAGTTAGGATTATTTTTATGTAATATATATCTAATTTGATCCAGCAATGGTTTTATTTTTACATCCATAGGCAGAAAATGTGAACAAACAGAATGTATTAAATGAGCAATAGAATAATTTATCAAAATTATTTTTTTCTAATTCACTGCCATCTGCTGCTTTAAATGCCCTCTTTAAAAGTAAAGTATTTGATTTAATGCATTTCATAGCAGTCTTCACAAGATATATCTTTAACCTCTACCTTTATGATACCATTACATGTCATATTGTTCAGAAATAGACTGTCAGAGGCAATCCTGTGTTCATCTTCTCTCCATTAACCAGAAAAATGTACTCTGAACCACAGTCAGTTATACAGGATCATCATAATAATAAGTCTTTCAGAAGCATACATTTGGATGTGGCTATGTAAATAATAAATGCATGTAAAGTAATGCGAAAAAAGTATTTGTTACAATGCTTCCACTTAATGATTGATCCATGACCTGTACAGTATATCCTCTACTTTGAATGTGCTCTAAGTGTCTTCTCTATTGCACAGTCATAAAGTTTTACATCTTGTTTTCATTCCCCATCCTGACTCTCAGTATTGGCTGCATATTTGCCCTGGAATCTAGAGCTTTTCATATACGAGTCACTGCATGTTCCTTCAAGACTGGGTAATCAATATGTACTTTACATGAAGAACTATTATTCAATAGCACAAAACACCACACAAGATAAAGGAGTAACTGTTTCTTAAATGAGAAACAATGAGAAGGGGGAGAAGAGAAGAGTCCTGTGTTCATTGTGATGCATTACAGAATAAGTAGGCAGAGCTGTGGATTCTGAAGCAAAGAAATTGTTGCCTTGTCAAAAAGGAAGTTAGGCGTACACGATATTTATGGCACATCCAGTTATTTTTCTGTACTTTCAGTACTATAAAACCCAAGGAAAGGTGCATGTGCTGGCTTTAAGCCATAAAATGCCACCTGACCCTTCTCAACAAATCTCATCCCCCTAAAATGATTTTGCTGAATTTAGTCACACATAGGCGGACAAACAAAGGAAAAATTAGGGATTTTTATTTATGTTTTGTTGCTTCATCCTTTACCCTCCAAGCCTGCTGCCCTAGGCCCCTTAGTGTCATTGTAATAAATGGAGACTTGGCTTCAGCATTTTTTTGAGAGATTTCCAAAACAATCTTGATTCTCTGTTTATAAATGGAGCCCAAACAGTGTGTCCCATCCATAAAGGCCACGATATGCTTGCAGATCCAGAATCCCAAGGGCAGAGGTGCAGTTCGTAGGGAACTTTTACAGCACAAGATGGTATCGGTAGTATAGAGGTTAGTATAGTATTTTCACATATCTGTTTTCACTTCTCTGTGTTGGGCAGGAAATATGATTGCATTACAGCCAGTCTGCATTCTATAAAATGTGTTTGGGTCGTGGTAAAGCCAGTAGTGTGTTTTACTGTGATGTCATGTAGTGCATATATCTAGGTTCCCTACATTCCTGACTCCTCCTCTATAAAATGGTTCATATTTACATTAAATGATATGTACAATTTATTTACTAAGGAGGATAGTACGATCTACTGGACTCAATTTTGCCTCCTCCTTGGCTAGAATTTATTTTTACCATGAAGGATTTATTCCAGGATGGTATGCTATCTGTATTCTGTATAAACATAAACCACTCTAAAAAACTGAATATAAAGTATAGAAGAAGATAAGGTAAAAGAAAAGAGGTTTGCGGCTCACAGAAATGCTTAATGAACTTGTTTGTATATTTGTAGAAAACTTATTCATACACAATACAAGTACAGATTCAACATTTGTACAAAAATGCCTGTTACAATACTCACAGGGTTCAGGTATATTTTACATATACATACATTGACGCAATATTCATATAAGGCAAAGTAAGGATAACCGCACATTGTTGTACGATATCTGACGCGTTTCGCCAAAAAGGGCTTCCTCAGGGATAGATTATTGTACGGGTGTAACGGTCTAAACACATATATTCCAAGAATCAATATACATATAAAAGATAATCAAGATACTATTTACATGTGTATGTGCAAGGAGTGCATTATATTCATAGACAGTACATAATATCAAAGTATCAAAAATTACTCTCTCAGAAATGTATTCTTATCTTACATGTACTGAGCCCACATTTAACAGTCAAACATCAACCAAATAAATAGATCTATATTCTGTAAGAAATATATCGACTTACAATTGAGTGTTGAAAATCTCAAGTGAATAAACAAAGAGTTAAAGTTTGAAGGTTCAAGATACAGATGTGTCTGTATGTAAATAAAAAATGAGAATTACTGTACGTTCAGAGTTGTATGGGTCCATAGAAAGCTTTTTTCTATAAGGTAATAGCTGAAAGATAGTACAAACCTTAATGGTATTCTCATATGATATAATTACAAAGGTCAAACAGGGTAGACCTATTGTATTGATTGTTAAGAGAGAACACATACCAAAAACCTTTCCCTCTCTTTTGAATATAAAGTATACTAATGGTGATTTGTATTCACTTGGTAGCACCTTCAACAGCTTTATACCACTGTAATCATGAACTGCCAATATATTACAGGTCTCGTCGACTTTTAATTAAGTCATGTTTGAATGACATCACATTCCTTTACTTGTAAATGAATACGTAAGATGAAAAGCCACAAATACATATATTGGCATGTAGCCATCAGGACATCTCTTCCTTGCTGCCAAAACACTGCTGGACTGGAACACCATTCATGATGGTTGTTGAAAACCATCTACAGAACACAGTTGGCAGCAAGTTTAAGATTTGTGGACTTCTTTAACGTGTAAGAAATGTTAACTGCAACATCTCATTTAACGTATTTATGTAATTTCATTAGATGCTTCTGCTCTTTAAGAGTCCTGTAACTTTTTATACAATTTGCTTTTACTATAAATTAAAATAATTTCCTATTTAGTTAAGCGGTATAATCCTAGAAAGCAATTAAGTGAAAAGCTGCTTACAGTAAGTATCTAGGGGAAGACAATTTGCATGACAAAACAGCAAGAGTTTTCTTAACTGATCACTAAAACAAGAGTAAGGAAAATTATTATTTTTTTCAGTAAATATGTTTCAGTAGCACAGAAATGTGCACTGCTATATGAATAATACTTTGTGTCATTATTTTATACATTTATTTTTTGTTTTAATATAAATGCAGACCATGTGCTTCTACAATTACAGCATATACCCTGCCTAATATGGATTTATTTGGCCCAAATTGTAAATTCATGGATTAAAAACTGGATACCATTGGACAATACTGAAATTACATATGGAATTCTTTATGGATAGTAATTGTTTTCTGGATGCTATGGTATAGGTATAAAGCCATATATAAGTGCCATACTTTGTATTAATTCTCTAGGCTAGTGAATTATTTTTGTCATTATCTACATGCCTTCCCACCATCTCTACACAAATTGTTACTGGCTTTTTCAGCAGACAGTTGGTATGAGTAGAAAGAGGCAAAGGAAAGGATGTAGTATATAGACCCCCTGAGTGCTTGCAATTGAAATAACTACTGTTTTGGCATTATAGATCAAGCTAATCTGGTAGAGGTCTGATAATGATTTTAACAATACCAATGATAACAATGAAAATTAAAGTGCTAATGTATTTATAACAAAAATCCCTAATACACAAATACATATCTATATGTACATATACAATAGATTAACAAATATAAACAGGCATTACAGAACTATTACAACAAAGATCATACATAAAACTGAAAGTCCCTCCTCTAAATTCTGTATCATAGCTTGGCTTATATAGAGAATCCTTGGCTTTTGCTCAGTCCTGTTATAAGACAGACCTCTGATCAGTTTTAGATAAACTGGTAGCCTGGGCAAAATCAAATTGGAGTCGTTAACGCTAGAATTCTGTAGGCCCTGATATGACCCAGTTCATAAAAAATACTTTGCTCCTTTGTGTCTTTCTACTTGTCTAATTTGATTTTATTTTGTGCGACATGAGGAGAGAAAAGACAGACAGTTGACTGGAGGAAAAATAAAAGAGACAGATATACAGTAACATGGAAATAATCAAAAAGCTTGTTATACCTTGTATTAATTTGGAGGTCAAATCAATCTGGATAGTGCATAATGAATCAATTGTGGGGAAAGTGGCAGGAATGATGAAGACATAAAAGGTGGTAAAATAGTAGTGTTTATTTGCTGAAGAGTGTATGCAACTAAAACACTGTCACTGTGTATGCTTTGATTATATTTTTTGTTTTTATTTGTAGTGGCTATTAATCAATTAACCAGAATTTATTAAACAATGGACCAGTTCACTTTTATCTATACTGTTTTGATGACAACCTGAGGTCAGGTAGAATAAAAGCTGGGTATTGACCTTGCCAACCACTTTTAGAATGCTGCCAATACCATCTCCCTGCCAGCTGCCAAGGTACACAGTTGGCAGCATCCCCACTGGCTGGTGGTTGTCAAGAGCAGTACCTTTCTTAGGTTCACTGCCATTGATTTACTTTGAATTTAAAAGAAAATTATCTGAGCCTAATGAATATTACATTGGAGTGTGCCTATTTTACCCATCACTAGTAATATACAATAATTTGGGGTTGGTGGATTATGTAAGTACAAAATGCTGCTGTGCCAGTAAAAGTATGAAATAAATAGAAGTAGAAGTAATAAATGCTCTGCTGCCATTGGCTTTTGAACATAATAAACATAAATGCCAGTGCTCAAAATGCAGCCTCTGGGCATGATTTATTAAAGCTTTCCAAGGCTGTAGAGGAAAAACTTTCACCAGTGAAGCTGGGTGATCTAGCAAATCTGGAATAGATTTCTTTAAATTCATTTTCTATTTGTTACTAAATGTTTTGAATCCTGAACCAGATCCATTCCAGGTTTATTTGATTACCCAGCTTCACTGATGAAAGTGTATCCTCTTGGAGAGCTTTAATAAATCAGGCCCACTGTGTCCATGGTTAGAATAGCATCCCATTACCAGTAGGAAAAATTGTGCTCCTGAACAAGTGGGAGAATTAGTGCTTGTGTGTCAGTGGAAGGAATAAAGTCCTTGAGTCAGCGGTAGTAATGATGTTCCAATAACTGGGACATGTATGCCTGCATATATAGGGGAGTCAAGTGGCCCCTTAACAATTACATTTATTGCATTTTAATCAGTTTACATTATAACAAGGAGCTACACATCTGTAGATTCAACAATAACAGGTCATCTTTTTTGAGCCATATGTGTCTTTTAGAACCATTGATGTCTTCTCTGCACTGCTTACAGACATATTGAGTACAGACAGTATTTGATTTGTATTGCTTGTCACAGGGGGGCTAGATTCTGACAGCTGCAAACATGAAAGTTCACAAAAAAGATCACTTCCAGGTTCACAAAAAGTGAGAGGAATGATAAACAGATAGAGATTGGTTGAAAAGAGGGGATTTATGTAGTAAACTGCACTGTAGTTGCACTGCACACACAAACATAAAAACAATCTGCACTTTACACTCAAACATATAGGGCCTGATTTATTAAAGGCAATTATAACCACACAGAATACCTAAGAGTGCTATGCATTAGGTTTCATTCAGAAAGTGGTATCTGTAATGTATTTTCACTTTAAATAATCTGCTGGACTGGTCCTAACAATTCACAACTGGCCTATCAATAGCCAAAAAAGCCTTGCTCCCAAAATTGGACAGCTACACATAAATATATCTACATGTTTTTCCATAATGGGATTAATAACATGAAAATACTGAGCACTGTAACATCACCACACACTTGTCACTTTAAATATAACTTTCATCATATTTAAAGTGACAGAGTCTAATAAAAATTGTAAATATACTAATGGATCAGACCGTTTGCACTAATAAATTCCAGCATGAAGTGAAAAATGTACCAGTAAGGTCTTCTTTTGTAGATAAAATGTAAAGCTTGTTACAAGTACACACTGATCCTAAATGTTCCTGTTTAGTTAATCTTAGTCCCAACCTTTTTCTGCTTTATTGTAATAAGTATAAATTTTAATAGGAAGATTCAAGAAATGTGGATTTCCATACTTTCAGGTGCTTTTATGTCTTAGGTGTCTTGGTTAGTAATCTCTTTAATAATGCTTTAATCTAGTACAGATCTGTATTGGTAAATTTAGCACTTTATATATCACTGTGTTGCTAATTCTAATTCTAGCTATGTACATCAAAGCATGGACAATCATTTAGTCATGATCATTTAGTCATGATCTGTATCTTTTTTTATGTTTTGAAACATATATATTCTGGCAACCCATTCTTGGGTTGCATGGGCATTCCTGCTTAAGGTATACAAAATGGTGGGAGAGGAAATACCAAATTCTTTGTAAATCAGTGTTTTTTCCAACCTTTTTTACAATGGGGACCTTTTTGAAACAAACCTTCAGTCTTCATGGAACCCTACTTTAATATTCACAGCGCAAAGTACATTAGTGTAGTGGTTAACTGAAAAAAATGCCCCCTACTACGGGTGAGAAGGCTGCCACCCTTACAGAAACTGACCTGAGAGCCACAAACTATTTATTGCTCATGGAACCTCTAGCAACCTCTTGGCGAACCCTAAGGTTTACCAGAACCTTGCTTTAGAAACACTGCTGTAAATCATCCTGCCCCAGCCTAACTTGAAGGAAAAAATGAAACAACCATCAGTCTTCTATCTTTACCCTAGATTGTCCATAGTTGCCTCTTAACCACCCGGGCGGTTAGCCCGACCTTGGTTCGAGGTATGTAAACTTGCTACAATCGTTTACCCCTAACCAAGGTCGTTAAAAGTATAAACTTGCGTTACAGTGCAATCCGATTGTCATACAACATTGTATGACAATCGGATTACAACTGAAAAAAAACACTTACCTTGTCCCCGCAGTCCTCCGGAGACGTCTTCTATCTTCTCCCGGCGTGTGCAGTGATGATCTCCAGGGTTTCCCAGTGACGTTGGTGCGGGCGGAGGCAGGACGGGAAATTCAAATCACTTTGCATTGAACTCAATACAAAAAAGCTGTATTGAGTCAAATACAAAGAAATCTTTATATAATATATATATAATTGTATTATATATATATTATATAAGCTACTATACAGTTACATTACATTATACACTATTTTTTTTTTTTTTTAATGATTTTTTTTTAAAGATTTTTTTATGTTTTATAAAAAAAAATGTATTATTAAATTTATAAAAGTTTGGACATATTTCGGTGTTATGTGGTAATTCGGTGAATTATAAGTAATTATTGAGTAATTCGGTGAATTATAGCCTACAATCTAAAATAAATTTCCATGCAAAAAATTTAACACTTTTTGCATGGAAGTACGGAAGTTCAGAAAGAATTAGAACACTCGGCGTTCGCGTATGCGTCCCTCGGCCATTCCTGATGATGTCAGTGCATGCGCCCGTCGACTGGGGTTGTAGCAGGAAATTCAAATATTTTGTATTGGATTCAATACAAAGTCCTGTATCCAATCCAATACAAAATAATACAAAATACGTTGGACTCTGTTTTAAAATGTACCACACTAGGGAGGTGTTTTAGAAAAATATAGTACTATACAGTATACCGAATTATTGCATTTTCAGTATTTTTTATTTGATTTTATTAAAAGTACCGTATTTTTCGGCGTATAAGACGCACTTTCTTCCCCAAAACTGGGGGGGAAAAGTGGGTGCGTCCTATACGGCGAATGCAAGTTTTAAAAATAAATAAAACCGGTAACATACTCGATACCGCGATCCCGCGATCCTGCGTGCTTCTGCGATCTTCTCTCCTCTCCTCCTGGCTGCAGCGCGTGTCCCCACCTTCCTGCAGACCCAGCGAGGAGAAGCCTGCACACGCGATCCCGGAAGCAGGCTGAGAGACAAGCGTGCCCCCGCGATCCCGGAAGCAAGCCGGCGGAGAGAAACGGACCGGTAAGTGGGAAGGGATGATCAGCAGGGGATAAATAGGCACAGAGTGGGGAATTTATCCTCTTCTGATCACTCTGTGTCAATTTATCCCCTTCTGATCGCCCTGTGCCTATTCAACCCCTTCTGATCACTCTGTGCCAATTTATCAGAAGGGGTTGAATTGGCACAGGGTGATCAGAAGGGGATAAATTGGCACAGAGTGATCAAAAGGTGATGAATTGGCACAGGGAGATCAGCAGGGGATAAATTGGCACAGAGTGGGGAATTTATCCCCTTCTGATCACTCTGCCAATTTATCCCCTTCTGATCGCCCTGTGCCAATTCAACCGCTTCTGATCACTCTGTGCCAATTTATCAGATCACAGGGTGATCAGAAGGGGATAAATTGGCACAGAGTGATCAGAAGGGGATAAATTGGCACAGGGTGATCAGAAGGGGAATAATCTTTTAGAATCTTTTTTTTCTAGATTTTCTTCCTTTAAAATTGGGTGCGTCTTATATGCCGGAGCGTCTTATATGCCGAAAAATACGGTAATTTTTTTTTTTTTACATGATTGTGTGTTTCAAACTTTTTTTATATTCATGATATCTACTAGACCCTTGTACGGACATATTTCTGAAGGTTACAGGTCTACAATTTAAAAAAAAAATTTCATGAAAAACAGTGTACCGCTTTTGGTACAGAAATCTAGACATCAGTGTAACGCCCAGGTGGTTAAGCCCCGTAAAGACATCACACAGTGATAGTTCCTGATCAGTCATTTATAAATCCACGTCAGGGGACCACTGTACACATGCTAGATATTAACCCAACACAAGCATGTCTTTGTCTAGGGCAAAAGTTTTCAGATATGTGTATGAATTATTAGACATGAGGTTGTCATGTAATCAGGCCAAAACATTTGACTCAGAAGATTTTGAGACCATGATACAATATGAACTCTTCTGTTGTCCAACTAAATGTTGCATTTTTGAAATATGTATATTTTTAATGGAGCTCTGGGGATGCTTTAAGGCAGTAAATATTTCTCATGCTAGCAGTCATACAACTCTCTGGGCTGGGGCCTGTGCCATCTAAAAGCTATTTAGCAGATTTTAGCAGAGGCGTACTTCTGGCTTCATTGAATGAAAGATGTACATTTTAATTAGTCCTCTTGAAACTTCACTGCTTTTTCCCTACTTCATATTATTGTCATTTCTGTTCTTGCCTTGACTTTTCTTTTAAATGCTAGTCACTTTTCTCCCATCTGCCCTAACTTTACTCTGTTACACGACTCTCGTTCTTTGTTACTGAACTTATCATGCAGCCATTGTATAACTCCTGTCATCTAACCTAGATAAATCTTCCTTAGCAATATTTTTTTTGTCTATTGAAGTGGCTTTATCTCTGCACCAGCTTTGTTGTGGTGTTTAAAACACTCTTCTGTAAACTAGGTACATTGAACAGCAAAACCCTTTCCTTTTTGATAAAAGCAAAGGAAGAGGAGCTAGGATGTGCATAACTTTCCTATAAACCAAGATGCTATTCTAGGTCATGATGAAACCTAAAGCTATGCCAGCCGCTAGTCTACTGAATGAAGACTCCCCTGATGTCAATGCACAAATGCTAGGTTTAAGGTTACGTGACTCAAAACTGAAGCACAATACAATTTGCTGGTTAAAAATGAGAGATACAAATTCTTACACCCCCTCCAACCTTCACAATTATTAATAGTAGGTATATATAGATGGATAAAGCTGCTGCATGAATACTGCATGTTTTATTCTACAATACTTGGGCTGAGATATTTATTATTTGTGAATAAGATGGTTGCTGTAAAACAGCAAATTAACACTGTAATATAAGGTATACAATTCTGATTTACTAATACTTACAAAGGTATTGAGTGCCTATAACGCTGGCACCAAAGATGAGCTGCTGCACAATTTGTATCATTGCACAGGAAGTCTATTATATTATGATTTGCCAAGCTAGTGTTTGTGTCACATATTAAGACTAAGAAAGGGGTTTAGAAATGTCAAGTGAATATCCTATTCAGAACAGCAGATGGAAATACACCCACTACAGCAAAGACCACACAGATCAATCTGGTGCTGGAAAAAATGCAGTACTAAGCAAGCTATTGATTTTTCAAGGTTATAGAAAGGTTACTCATTCACATTGCAGCTCAGTCTGAAATCTGCATACTGAAGCACAATGCTTGTTTGAAACCATGCACTATATATTAGACAGTGTATGCAATGCCATATAAATTATGTACAAAGTACCAAGGTCATTTAATGCAATCTAAGCACCTTAAAGTACATTTGTAAAAGAAAAAATATGCATCATGCATGCATTTTGCATGAATCATTTATAAAGAATATAATCAAGCAAAAGTCTGGATCTACAGGGAGCACATTGGCACATAAATAAAAAAACAATATTACATTTATTTATAAGATGTTGATCAAATATATTTTAAAAGGCAATCCCAAGCAAAGACAATGCTTCAATTGTTCCAGAAGTATTATTATAATATGATGCTCAAAATTAAAAAAAAAACAATAAAAACATCTCCAGGGATTCTAACAGTTACCATTTTTCAAATTTTCTGTACAATCACAGATTAAATTATTAGAAAAAGAGTTGGAAGTCCTTCATTAGCAGTGTTAGGAAACTGTATTTTAGCTCTTGAAAAATACAATACTTTTATATCAAGAAAAGGGGTAACCCAGGGAGGTTTTAGATGATACTG
Source organism: Pyxicephalus adspersus (assembly GCF_032062135.1). Lineage (NCBI taxonomy): Eukaryota > Metazoa > Chordata > Amphibia > Anura > Pyxicephalidae > Pyxicephalus > Pyxicephalus adspersus. The sequence continues at coordinate 51,195,191 of NC_092860.1, forward strand.
TGGTTGCCAAGCCTATGGTATTAAAAAAAATTGATAAGTAAAGTAAGTCAGGAGAGAAGTATCAGAGAGAGCCTTTTTTATCAAAGATTCCTTACCAATTTATTCTCTTTATTATCCTAAAAGTCTTTAAATAATCACTATCATTTCTGATGTCACCATATCTTCTTGCAACCTTACACAATCATATTTGGATTAATCAAACACTCTACTTCATGGAATAATTGGGCCACCAAATACTATTTGATCTACATATCATATTATAGAAATAGTTTATATATATATATATATATATATATATATATATATATATATATATGGTGTATATTTTGATCATGTACCATGTAATATTTGATCATATGTATGGGCATTTTCTGGAAATTGAACAATATAATTTAAGTTTACAATATCACAAATATGTATATTTTTTTATTTTTCTATATGATACTAGCCAGTCTCTTCAAATCCCCAGCCATACTGGCAAAACGCGTTGGGACATTGTGACAATTATTATCAAATGTAATCAGCTAACTTCTATATATTTGATTTATATATTCTTACATTCACTCTATATGACAATAGTTGAGTTCTCGTCTAGTGAAAATATATTGTTTTTTGCCTTTCTCTGACAATACATTTATATCCCTTTACCCCACATATTGTAATTTTTTTCTAAAAGGACTTTGCATTGGAATAGACAGTCAGACAGACATATAGACAGACAGGCAGATAGATAGATAGATAGATAGATAGATAGATAGATAGATAGATAGATAGATAGATAGATACATTGCTTTTTAGTGGAGACATTGGACATGTAGAGGTGGGTGCAATCAATTTTATTGTATAGGTATTGGTCTACCTTAGAGGAGAGCCCCACTCCTCGTTTCTAATTTTTCACCCTATGGCTAAGTTTAGGCTGGCAATGAGGTTGAGATGGAATTACCACTCACTACCACACACTAAACTAAACTAACCTCCCGAGCAGCGTGGCTTGGGGTAAAAATAAAATAGCTGAAAGCAGTAACCCCGCTCAGGGCAGCTAAAAGAATAAAAAATAAAGCGTTACCGTTGGCGTCCTCCCGTCCTGCCCATCCGCTCTCATCCTCAGCCTCCTGTCGGTCACCCAGCAGTTTCGGGAGACATCGGTGTGTTTTTAATTTTTTTGTATTGAATTCAATACAAAATAACTGAATTGAATCCAATACAAACTAACCAGTATATTTGTTACAGTGCCCTGCCTGTCTGCCATTACCTTTGATTACTGACCTCTGCCTGACCTTTGATCACTTCTCTGCCTGCCACTTGCCCTGACCTCTGCCTTAACTTTGAATACCTCTTTGCCTGCCGCCTGCCTGACCTCTGCTTGGATTCTGACCATGTCTCTGTCAGTCACTTGCCCTGACCTCTGCCCGTATTCTGACCACGTCTCTGCCAGCCGCCTGCCCAGACCTCTGCCTGTATTCTGACCATGTCTCTGCATGCAGCCTGCCCTGACCTCTGCCTGGATTCTGACAAAATTTTTGCCTGCCGACAGCCCTGACCTCTGCCATGGCTTCCAATAGGCATCTCTCAACTTAAGTGGTTTTTGAACAATTTGAAGACAGCGAGAGCGACTTAGAATTGCTACTGTAGTCAAGCAACAGTGATTCCCCTGGAGACCTGTCATTGGACACGGAAAGTGACAGCGAAGATTCTGTCTGGAGTTAGTGATGTTTGCACTTGGTACTCGATTGACATTAGTCAGGCACAGCCAGTGCCCCAAGATTCCCATTTACTGAGGCCCCTGGTCTGAAGGTAGAGGTGAAACACAACACCTGGAGTTATTTTTAAATGACAAAGTCATTTAGGAAATAGTTGAGGAAACCAACAGGTATGCTGAACCACAATTAGCTGCTACACACAGGAGGTTTTGGAGAAGCAGGAAGTGGGAACCTGTCACTGAAAAGGACATCTGGCTTTTTCTGGGCCTAGCTGTTCTCCAGGGAGCTGTGGGGAACCCCCTGCAGAAGTGGTATTGGTCCACAAAAAACAAATTGCTACACCTTTTTTTTGGACAGTCATGTCAGAATATAGATTTGGCTTGATCATGAAATACTTACATTTTTCCAATAATGACACTTTTGATGAGACCACTCATCCTGCACCTAGGCTCAAAAAAATTTGGGAGGTCTATCAGATGATCCTAGATAACTTCAAAAGCAACCACAGTATGTGCCTAAAAGAGAAATAAGTATAGACAGAAGTCTAATGGCCTACAAGGGGCGGCCCAGCTAGGTGAAATACATGGGTGTAAAATCGTATATATGCTGTGCTAATCAGCAACAGGTTATATATGGAACTCTCTAATGTACACTGGGAAAGGCACAAAGTTTAGCCCCAGATCTAGTAGCTATGGAGTGGCAACATCATCTGCCCTGTCACTTATTGAGCGATTGCTTAATCAAGTCTATTGTGTCATTACAGACAATTTTTAAAGCTCCCCTGAACTATTTGAGTTTCTCATCCAGCATTAAACAGATGCTTATGGAACAGTTAGGGCAAACCAGCATGAAATGCCATCCATGTTCACCAAACAGAAGCTCAAGACTGGGGAAATAGTTGCCTGGCAGAAAGGAAAAATAATGGCACTGCGATGGTATGACAAGAAGGATGTCTGCCTTTTGAGCACCCTGCTTAACTCCGCCACTGCTATGACAGGAACAAGAGGTGGGGAAGAGATCCTGAAACCACAAGTTGTCCTGAACTATAATAGCGCCATGGGAGGTATTGACAGAGCCGACCAGGCAATGACTTTCTATCCGGTCATTAGAAGGCATCAAAGAAAATACTACAAAAAGATTTTCAGACATCTTGTGGAATAATGTTTGTGGAATGCCTACATTCTTTTTTAACAACAGAATGACAGGCCTGTTCCTCGCGCTGAGTTCATTTGGAAGGTTTGTGAGGCCATATGTTTGAAATACCAAACACCACAAATGGATACAGGTCGAGTTGGTTGCTACTACAGTGGTGAACCCAGAACGCCTGACTGGTTGTCACTTTATGGAGCATGTACCACCAAGCGCAAGAAAGCAAGCACCAATAGGAATGTGCATGGTGTATTGCTGTAAGTGGGATGATGAAGGGGAAAAAATTTAGAAAAGAAACCTGGTTCCTACTGCTCGGATTGTGACGATGGACTCTGTGCTGTCCCTTGTTTTAAAATATACCACACCCGGGATGTTTATTGGTTTATTAGATAAATGGTCTGCTATTGTACAGTTACATTACAGGTTTCAGTATTTCTGATTTAGTTATGCACCCTTGTTTTAACAGATTTATGTGTTTTTATTTAGAGTTTGTTATTAAATTAATTTATTATTTTAACATGATTTTGTGTTTCAAACTTTATAATACTCAGACCCTTGTTTGGACATATTTGGTGAGTTATGTACTGCTTTTAGACATAAAAATACAGACATAAATGAACTGCCCAGAAAGTTAAGCAGTTTTGTTGGTACAATGACTGTGGCATATGTGTACCAAGTATATTGTGACTAGGGTCAGGTTTTATTTAATCATTCCACTGTAACCCTTTTTTAATGCAATTTGTCCACATAACAGTTTGGGGAAACTCAAATCTCTTTTCACAAGCTTAGGTGACCAACTCATCTAAAGTGAATCAATTAAAGTAATAAAGCCAGAAGGAGCATCACAGGTTGCAATAGTATCTCAACAATAAACAAAAACAAACTTCAACAATAAAGGAACACAATCAATAATTTAGCCATACAAGTCAAAGAGCTCTTTTATGAAAGATAGACTTAATAGGTAAACTTGGGTGATTCAATAAACCTAAAATGGATCTGGTCCAGGAATAAAAATATTTGCCAAATAACAGTTAATGATTTTAAGAAATGTTTTGCAGGTTTGCTGGATACCCAGGTTCTCCCATTATAGTCTGTCTTCTTCAGTCTTGGGGAGCTTAAATCAATCAGGCCCAAATTTTTGTTATATATTACGTTCACTTGTCCCTTTTCCAAAAAAGATAAGGTATGTGCTGCTTAAAGCATTAAATCAAAAGGGATTACAATGCCTTGCTTTGACAAAGCTCCTTTTTCTACATCCACAGATAGTTCCTAAATAATGCGTTTTTCTTCTCAGATTAATATCTTGAGTAGGAAATTGTTCTCAATATGAATTGCTCACCATAAGGTGGTTAAAATGTGTCAAACAGTCCTTACTGGCTTCATGAGTTTTTCCAATTTTCTGAGTGACAGATATATTGTTATTTTGCCCTTTCAGAGCTCTGGAGTTCACACATCTGTCACTAGTACAAGTGCGACGCTTTTTTCTTTTATTAAATTTTGTTGGATTGGACATTCGATGATGATTTTGTACTCCAATAAATTCATTTCTATCTCTAAGTCCCTAAATGATTTTTAGTACTTGATCTATAAAATGATTCATAGTACTTTTTATAGACTTTGTAGTACCTACAATAACTTTAATACAGTAAAAGTTTACAGCTTTAACAATAAATCCTAAACTAAATAATTCACTAATATTCATTGGATATCTTATTCATTGGATACTTAATTCAAGTACATTCCCCATCCACTTGATCTAATATTACCAAAATTGAAGTATTATTCATACTTTCGTAGAACAACCCTCAATAAGTAAATAAAGTACAAATAAAAACAAATCCCAAAAGTTGCAAGGCCTGCAAAAAAAAAAAAAATACAAATTTAGAAGGTGATTCTTAAATCAATGTATTTCATGGCAAAAGTGTAGATTTCCCACTAGGACAGCATAATCCATTTACCCACAAATATAAGAAAGAAATTAAAAAAAGCAAAACAAAATTTTAAGCGAAATTAAAAGCAAACAAAATTTCTGCTGTCCAAAAGCCACACAAACATGTACAGTTATTTTGTATGACTCAACATTTTTCTTGCAGATTCAGATGCAGAGGCACCAGCTGTATCTTTGGAAAAATTATCAATCGGTTAGAAAAAGCAACCCTGACAAACAGACTTTCTCCAGGAAATGTACTAACTGGGGACTGTAATAGCAGACACACTTTTAATTATAAGTACGGCAAATTTTTTGTTAGGAGGTGGTAATAGTCCTACTTTAATACATTTTAATAATATCAAACTCAACAGGTATACTTGATGCTTAAGGAAAATATACCCCCCAACTAGTTAAATGGAATGTACAGTATATGAAAGTAATAATTTTAATGCTTCTGTGTTCAAGGCACCATGGAGTACTAGCAAGCATAACTTTATTTACTATCTGGGACAGTGTTTCTCAACCAGAGTTCCTCCAAAGGCTGCTAGGGGTTCCTTTAGCAGTAAGCAGTTTGTGACTCTCAAGTCAGTGTGACTCTCAGTTTATTGATATTCATGATCTTTCTGTAAGAGTTATATTCTTTCCACTGACCAGCAATGTAAGAAACATTCTTCCCAGTCACCACCACCCTAATGATCTGTGGACTAAGTAATTTTAAAGGTTCCCTATGACCTGAAAATTACTTTAAGGGGTTCTCACGTGTTAAAAATGGAAACACATGTAAGTTTTGCTTAGTTTTTCCTTCTGTCCAGGGTATTAGAAATTAGACCTGTACTGTGTTTTGCAAGATTACAGAGAGATGAAAGCTCAGTTTTTAAAACAATATTCACTGACTTTTTTAAACCCCTAAGTAAAGATTTTTTTTTTTCGCCAATAAAACTTTTTCTATTGTAAACCCCAGTTAACTTTATTCTCTCCTTCCTTACTATCCATAAGTTTATTTTTTCCTCCAAGGTGATGCCATTGCAAGTAAGTTATTAAAGCTACATAATTTCATTATCCAGTTATTGCTAAACCATTAGGTTCATATAGAAATTGCTCTGTTACACAGGGGTATACTGTTACAGAGCTTAAGTGACTAAAGAACTCTTAAACCAGGGAATCTGAGAGAATCTTCTATCAGGAATGATCAGACCTGCAGTCATTTATCATCCAACATACACATCCACTGGGCAGTTCATGTCAAACAAACTACTGATAGGAAGGCAGAGGATGTGCTGACTTATCTTTGAGTAGCAGAGAACATCAGGATTCATTTGATGATTTTGTAGCATGGAAGATTGCCTTTCTGATGGTTGGTGCTATTGTATTGCTATCATTTTGTACCCAGGCACAGACTGTCATACAGCTGAGCTGGAGCTATTCGGGTTGTGCAACAATTCATGGTCATGTATGAGATTGTGATTTATTTAAATACACACCAATATAGAAATGAAACCTTAATGACATTTTTATTTTGTTCTTTATACATATATATATATATATATATATATATATATATATAACCTGGCAGCTCTTGTCATAATGTACCAACAGAATAAAACCTGCCAGTGGATCTGTTTTGAGTTAAAAATCCATCTTATTTTTAACATTTTAATACAGAGTTTTACAAGACTGTCTTAGTTGGCTACCCACAATTACCCAGCAAATATACAAATATACAACCAAAAAAAACATTTGCAGAGGAAGTATGATTTGTGCCTAATAATGTTGTTTGTTTGATTAATACATGTCCCCCTATGTTTTTAATAGACTGTTTTTTTAAGTTTAAGAAGTTAGCTCAGCAGTAACTGCCTACATATGAATTGCTTCTCCCAAAATCATGCTCCCCACCACTGTTTCTCAACCATGTTAACCATGTCTCAACCTCTTATATTACCTTTTAGGTGCTCAAGGAACCCTTGCTTTATTTACTATATCCACTGCTCACAGTATATTTGCTTGTGGTCAGCAGAAAGAATGCCTCTTATATTGCTGGCCAGTGGGAAGACTGTCCCTTTTACAGATAGCAAAAAAGATGATTGATGTCAGTAACAAAAATGCTCATATAACCCCCAACAACCTTTGGAGGAACCCAAGGGATCCAAATAACCCTGTTTGAGAAATACTGCTCTACCTAGACATATTCTAAATGCATTTACAGCTAAATAATACTAAAAAGTAAGACAAAAGTAAATAACCTTACAAATATTGTAGTCACCGAACTGCACCTGCTACCTTCACATGATACATACAAATTATTAAAATGTAATTTGTTATATTTACCTAATAGCAAGTAAAAAAAACATACATTCTTTTTTTATAGATGTAAACATTTTTACTCGACAATATTTTTGTCTGATGTAGTTTATTCTGATATTTTTAAAGCCATTGTATTAGTAAAAAAAATGAAATTTTTTTTGCCTACAGAAAGCAGAAATCCTGCTAGGACTTACTTAGGAAATGCCATATAGCACTTACAATAAAATCTCTATTAGAAAGGCTTAAGAATAGTTCAGGCTATATCTGTCTTTGTCTATAAAATTAAAAAGCCATTCCACACTATAATAATAGTTCTCCGGTTACCAGGGAAACTACTATTACATTAACATTTGTTGACAGCTGAACTCCCAAAGGTAGCAGTTGACCAGAGCCAAAGGTGGAATAGTCGAATCTCTGAGAAGAGGATTTCTGTAGAGAAATACCATTCAGCTATCAGGTTTGGGCCCTTTAAAGACTGAACCACTCATCTTCAAGGGTGTTGCTAGTATCCAGAGACACCCATGGCACCCAATGGCACCATTTTGAATCAAAGCAGCACATTTCAGATGGTGGTGAGACTGATATGGGGTTTTTTAAAGTACCTCAGAACCAAATATATATTATTCCTGACACTTGCTGCATTATAACAACTCCCAGTGGCATCATAATATTGAAACCTACAACCCACAGTCAACAAGTGACTGGATACAGAATATCCTCAGGGAGGGATCTTATTGTGGACATGTTGATGCCTTTTGGTGTTTTTTTTTTTAATTACAGCTTATAATAATCTATAATAACAAATTCAGACAACCACTTCAGCTTCCACTCAAAAACTTCAGGTCACCTCTCAAAAACAAGAGCAATTTTTCACTCCCTGCCACGGATCTATTTGGCCAACATTCCTCATTACCTAAAACAACAAAGGGATGAGAGGTAACAGTTCAACCAGGTCAAATCTGAAACAAAAGAGTCAAATTTCACAGTAAAATTGAGAAACCCTTTAATAAAATTTGCCCTTGAAGTCAAAAAGGTCAGTGTCAATATTTCTACCATTAACTACATTTTTTGGGGAAATTGTAAATAGACAAGTTTTACCATCCTTAAAAGTAATACAAATGTGTTTTTTTAAATGACAAAGATCTTTAAAGTGATATGCCTGACAAAAAAATATTTCATTTTTTATGCAATCCATTAACAAAAAAAACAAAACTAACAAAATAAACTCTCATAACAAAAAAAATAATAAAGATAAGGTTTTGTGGCAATTGTAGGAGTACAGTTATGTTGTACCATGCCCCCTACCAGTAATTGGAAAGGCAGGCATCGTATACAGACAGTCTCATTAGCCAATTATTACTTTGTATTATCTCCCTAGATAAATTGCTGCAGGATGTTAGCCCCTAATTTGACATGTAGCTGTTCGTTGCTGAATTAGTAAAGGTTAATGCTATGTAATCTAGCTCCAATGCATATTACATTGGGCACAATCATTTGGAAAAGGGACAGACGGAACAGGGGATGGGGATTCTCAACTCTGCATTTTTATAGCATAGAGAATAAAATATACTTTTTGTTGTGTTTGTTTTTCTGTGCTCTTCAATTTTCTAGCGCAGTGTATATGTGCTGCTGTTGTATTTTTTATTAATATTTTGGGTTATTCAGTTTTGAAGTACAATGGAGATTACTTAACCTGTGTTTTTTTCTGTGCTCTGCAATTTCATAGCACATTGAAGTATATATTCTTTGACTGTTAGCCCTGTGTAACAGCATTTCTGCAGATCTTTTTTTTACATTGTTTGATATATTCTGCTGTTTTTTTCTAATTTGTAGAAAGCACACTGACTTCTATTTACTATTCAATTGTTTCACCCTTTTGACACACGTTCCTAGGTAACCTGAAAAATTTCCTTTTTGACTCTCCTTTTATTTGAATGTTTTTGCAAAAGAGGCTGAAGTAAATTAAAAAACATTGGTAATGGTGGAGCGTGATTTGCAACAAAAAGCAATACTGCATGCCTACAATCACCTACTCAAAGCAGTGCAGCATGCGTGGATGTGAAAAAGAACAGTGCCACCAGAGCATGAACTGGCAGAAAACCTAAAACTCCCGGATGTTGAAGAAAAATTCCCCCTATTACCTAAATATAATGTTAAATGCATGAGCTAAGAATTGGAGAACTACTTAGTGATGACACAGAGAATGACACTGTGGCAACAGACAAAGGTAGTATTCAGCATCGTGTAGGAAAAAGAGTAAAAGCTTGAGAGAAGTCTCGAACCAGAATTAATAGGTCCTGTGGATGAGGACTTTAGGCTTGATTTATTAAAGCTCTGCAAGGCTGGAAAGGATACATTTTCACCAGTGAAGCTGGGTGATCCAGAAAACCTGGAATGGATTTCCTAAAAATCAAGCAAATGTTTTGAATCCTGGACCAGTCAATTTCAGGTTTGCTGGATCACCCAGCTTCACTGATGAAAGTGTATCCTCTGTAGCTTTTTTTAAATTAGGCCCTCTGTTTACATAGGGTCTGAATCTGAGAAAGAAGATGACAGGAAGAGACCTCCAGCGCTCACCAGGTGAAGTGGAAAGCAGCTGAAATTTTCAGTTTACAAAAGCAGAGCAGATGTAATGTAGACCAAAGGGTAAAAAGGCCTACTGACAGCCGAGTAAAAGGAGTTTGTTTACAATTACTGACAGTAGACTAACACAGCAGGCAACAAGCACCCAGAAGCTTTATGTGTTATGACATAAATTTTGTTTTGTTAATGGCTAACACTATGACAAATATCATAGTTGAATGACAACCCCTAAATAGGTGCAGTTACAGCATACCAAGATAATATCTTCATGGTAAAAATGCAATACAGTGGATCTGTCCATTAAGGGTCTGGTTAAAATTTAGGGGGACCTCATTATAACCCAATACATGTCAGTTTTTTGGTCAATGTTGCCCTTAAAGCCACATAAAAAAGGACCTCTTACCAAAGAACACATTTTAACATTTGTTTTGAATTGGTAAAAATGACACTGCCCATATTCATATTTTTGACAGCAGTTTGCCCATTTGCCCAAAAAATAAATAAATATATATATATATATATATATATATATATATATATATATATATATTATATACTTTGTAATTATTTGAATTATTTTGTATTGGACTGAATACAGGAGTTTGTATTGAATCCAATACAAAATGAATGAATGAGTTTCAGTTTGAATTTCCCGCACGCGCGCCGACGTCATCACGCACGCAGGGAGAAGCCGTCCGGTTTTTTTTTCTCCGCCGGACGGCTTCTCCCTGCAGAGATCATCCGGCGCTGGAACGAGCAGGACGTCGGACGATCGGCGGGACCAGGTAAGAAGCCGGCCGGCATCTTGTGTTCCGCCAGCCGGCATCTTGTGATCCGCTGGGCCGGCGGAACACAAGATGCCGGCCGGCGGAACACAAGATGCCGGCCGGCTTCTTACCGGTCCCGCTGGCACCCGACGAAGGCACCCGACGCTGGAGAGATCGGCGGACGATGACCGATGGAGGACGACGCTGGATGAACACAGGGGGACCAGGTAAGTGAAAAATCTCGGGCTTAACCATCCTTCCAATTTTTTTTTGCCCGAGCGAAGGTCGGGCTTAACTGCAAGGAGGTTAAACAGTGAATGATGTTATTTGCACAATATTGTGATTCTTGAGAAAGACGTATTAGATGTTTCATTTTATAATAATTTGTAAACAGATGAAGCTCCAAAGAACAATTTGCCTTCTACACTTTTTGAGTCTGTTATATTTTGCAATAATTGACACCACATAAAATACATACAATAGGTAAGATAATCATAAGCTAACTTTGATCATTTTCGGTTATATGCTTTCCCTGTAACTTCCCAGATTACACATTTCTTTGCTGTTTCTTTCTTCCTTAATAATACCTTTTTATTCATTTTTTTTCTTCTAATCTAAGAACAAGCACAATCCATTATAAATCCACATTCAGTTTACAAGTAGTTTATTTAACTATATTTAAGGTTACATACATGAAGCCTAAATTACTTTAGTAAGTGTAAGGTACAGTAAATGAAGTGAACACAAACACTGATCATGGGGCAATACAGAAGACACAAAATATTGCTGCACCGTGTTATTTAACACATCATTACTTTTTTTTTTTGAAGACTGCTTGAAGACATCAGTTTGGGGATACATTTTGGGGAGTGTATGGGGAGGAAATGTGACCTGAAATTAAAAAGAAAGAAACTAGAAAAAACAATATAAATACAGAAATGTGAATTTTCTGACAAAAAAAAGTACATCACTTTTACAAATTTCACCGTTATATTTTGCAGTTAGCTTAGAGCTCAGCTTTAAGAAAAATACTTTTTTTGTATCTGGAGGATTATGTGTTAAACAAACTAGCAAAACATTCACTAAGATGTCATTTGTATCTCACTTATGCTGCTGATCTGCTGATGTACTTTGCCAATATGATAAGCAGATGATAAGTCAGGTCATCTTGGTGCAAAAATAAAAAAAATGAAATATATTCATTACGTCCCTGCTGCACATACACATTTCTCATGTGTAATCTCTTTAAACACTGTTGATCTCCTAAAACCAAATTACTTCTAACTAGGAATGGGCAAAGAATTGTACAAGCTTGGGGATGATGTTACATGGAATGCAAAAATATGTTTCTAACTACAGAACAAGGGAAAAGAAAAAGAGTATTGGGACATGTGATAGAGTAGGGATGCCAAACTCTGGCCCGTGAGCCAAATCTGGCCCGCAAGGTCCTTTTGTTTGGCCCCCAAAGAGTTCCTTAAAATGAATTGCATCTGGCCCACCTGCCCGCCACTACATTTTGCACTACTACAATTCCCGGCATCACTCGTATCTATAGAGCAGCTGCCTGTTCAGTTCTATAGACGCAAGTAATGCCGGGAATTGTAGTCTCGGCATCACTTGCGTCTATGGAACAGTTCTCTGCCTATGCGTAGCTCCGCATTCGGCTGTTCTATAGACGTAAGTAATGCTGGGAATTATAGTCTCAGCATCTTTCGCATCTATGGAACAGTCTTCTGTTTAATAATAATAGTCACTTTCAGCAGCGGAGAGGTTTATCTACAAGTGTGGAAAAAAGAAAGTAAGTTGGAGCTCTAATTTTAACTTCTGACCCCCATAACTTTGAAGGTCAGCCATGGTAGACAGAAGAATAATTTGAATGGTAAAATTGCAGCTGCTGAAGAATGCAGTGTGGAATATGGGGGCAGAGGTGCTGGAGAAGACATGAAAGACTTGAGGGGGCTGTCAGAGAACATGGTGCAAACAAACGAAAGGGAATGGAAGAACCAACAGAGAATGAAGTGTGGGTGGTATGGGTACATTGTGCAGAGTATGTGGTGTGGATATTTGGAAATGGTTAAATGAAGAGCTGTGACATAGAGAAGTGTGGAGTTGTGGCTGCCAAAAAAAGTTCCTGCAAATAATATATAGAGAACTGGTGAAAGCTATAACAAACATTGGGGACAGGTTACTATTGAAATTTTACTCAGAAGGCTACAAATAGAGAAAGAGGTATAGGATTTTTTCTTAAGCCTCCTCCTCTATTATAAGCTTGTTCCAGATTGAATGTTATGCAATACCTCTTTGTTTCCATATAAAAATGTTTTATATTTAATGAGAAGGAAAAAGTTTTTAATTTCGTAAATTAATAGACGTTTAGCATGTAAATGTAGGTTATGCCAACATATAAACGTAAGGCATGTTGTACCAACCTTGATTATTAAAAAGTTAAATGTTGTACTTTTTACTTACCCATAGTCAATTATTGGGTGTATTTTCTCAGGCCAGATCTTATGATAAATGTGTTGTATACATGATCATGACTGTGTATGTGTGTCCTTGACAGATATCCACTTGGATACTAAATGGCTTTCACCACATATAATTCATGTATTGCTGCTAATATAGGAGAGCGGACCTTAAGCGGACCTAAACTCAATATTTTTACTCTATACAAAAGGGATGGCGTGAGATCGGATTGAGAAAAGGTCAAGAGACATCAATAGATCTGCAGAATTAAAGGTAACTGTGAGTTTGAATTAGGTCCCCTTTAAGGAATAAAGCAAAATGTATTCAACGGTGCTGTATTTATTATTCTGTTTTCAAAAATAATAAATAATAAAACAAATTCACAATAGTTGCCATTTACATTTACCTTAACATGCTGACAATTGCCTTTTTATTTTACAAATCCTTTATACTTTCTATAATTCTCTTTTTTATTTTCTGATAATCCATAATTGTAGAGGGTAGGGTATTTTGATTGAATGGAGTGTTATATTAACAGTTCTGACAGGGTAGCATAAATAAATTTGTAATTACAGTAAAGCAAATACAAATAAAATATTCCCAGCCGTTGCAGAAATACTACTTTGCTGATATTAAATATTCATGCTTCCACGGCTCTGTAATAAAAAATAAATGTAATGTTTGTCTTGCAAAGGTTGCTGTTTTCTTTGGCCACATCCAATGCTTTGTGTACATCAAAATCAAGAATAAAATAGCCCATACTTGTTATATTTGCCAAAAAGAGGATATTTTTTTTACTTTATTTCATTGGTTTCACAAGGCTAGTCTAAAATATCACTTACCATGCTACATTACATTGTGCCGAACATTTTTAGATCAACAGCATTGTCTAGCATATGACATAGATATATACAATGTTTTAGAGAATGTACATGATCAGCCAAATAAATATTGCATGTCTAGCATTGTTCTGCTGAAAGGAATCAAATTGTAGGTCAAGCATTTTCCATCAACTTCCATAAAATATTTGTTAGCTACATTTCCTAATTACACGAGTTGACTTTTTTAAAGCTAAAGGATTTGGCCTTTTTTTGGGCCTGTTTAATAGGTGTTAGTCTTTGCTGATCTGATAATCTTTCTTTTTGTTTCTTAGTTTAATAATAAAATGTTACTCACATAGACCTCTTTAAAAGCCCAACATTCATTAATAAATTACTAGTATTTTGCATTACTGCAATTAATGTAAGTACCTAAATTTATTATGCATTAGCCTTCCTCCTACCTCCTGCAGAGTAGAACAGTAGCAGTCAATCTATACAAATTGCCGAACAATAATACAAAAGAAAAACAACACTACAAAGCTAAACAAAACTAAAAGTTGAGAATAGATACTACGTTCAAAAGTCAAAAAGGTCAAGGAGATAAAAAAAGGCATTTAGTTTCAAAAAGAAGGCAGTCTCAACTCCTGATTTCCATTCCCTCAAACACAAATGCCTATAGAATAACGTCAGACAGAATATGAAGTGAAAAGATCTCCACAAAAACTAGGACATATTTTTATTTATGCTGATCAGGCTATATAAAAGGTCCTTTAAAGCAAGGCCCCTGGAGTAGGTCGATCTAGTAGCAATCACTGCCTAATGATAATTACATGTTTTATTAACAAACAAGTATAAAACCAATACACAACTAGTTTAGTGACCCTAAGAAGAAGAGTCCCAATAGCTGAAGATGCAGAGGAGGGGATATCTTTGTAGAAACACCTTTTGGGTGTTAAAAATAAAATGTAGAAGAGAGTCCCAAAAGTCCATGATGCTGGGGCATACCCATAAACAGTATTTTAAAATTGTTTCTTCTTTACTATATTTAAGACAACTTTGTAGAAATGTAGTAGGCGAAGACAAGTTTACAAAAAGGTTAACTGCAGACTGTATTACTTTGAACTTGTCTAATACGCAAATACCCTTGAAAGATATTATCAGAAATACCATCTATGGGGAAGTCCTCGCTCCATTTTCTGATATGTCAGGGCACATGGATCTCATTCATGCATTTCTCTCAGACTGGCGCCTCCCAGCCATCTTTCATACATTTCAAAACTAGTGTTCCGATCAGCCTCCATATTTCAATTATTCAACTCAGTTGACTTTAATAGGCTTCTGTATATATGGAACACACTCACACATGACCTTTTGGATGTCCCTTCTGGTTCCATACATGCGGGTTTCAGGTTATTTTGACATAATAAGTCGGAAATGTATACTGCATTAAATGTTTCTCTGTAACATTGTGTTTTTAAATTGTTCACAAACCTGTTTTATGCAACAAGAATATTGATCTACATGTGTTGTATATTAAGAATTTTACTTTGATCCTAATAAAACTGTATTTTAATTCTCATTGGTTTGGTATAGCTATGCAAAGCCCCAATATACTGGTGCCTATCCTTTAATTTATATATTTGCATCTCGATTTAAAAATATGCAGATGCTTCCATTTTCCTCCACGCATTTAAGCCCCTTTTCAAGGGCCAGACTTGTGCCTCTCATTAGACACCTATCAGCTTGGGCGAATGTTCTTATCTCAATTACTCCATCCATGAATGCATGTGGATGGTCACTGATTTAGGTAATATAGTTATTCCTATTATTACTATCACTTTAACTATTATACTAGTAATTTATATCTCATGCATACTGTTTTTTATTTCCCTGGTAGCCATAAACCAAGGGTGGGCTGAGAAGTGATCATGTTGGAGAATTTTTTTTTTTTCATGTTGGTTTATCTGTAGCTGTAGCAATTTGGCAATACCTATTGTTGTAAAATACCAGATTTATAAATATTTGCACACATTTATGTTTTAGTTTTCTGATATATATACAAAATGTGCCTTTATCCCTAAAGCTCATCTTCTGTTCCTTTGTCTAGGGCAGCAGACGCTGAGCTGTAAAATGCCTCACATCTAGGGATTAAATGCTCATATCTTGGATGCCATCCAACGTTCTATATGGTTTAATCTGTTTTGAACCACATCATATGATTCACATACTTATTACTGTATAATGGATATACTGTATATTTAATACTTATTAAGAGTGGATATAACGTGTACAGGCAACCTAGTAATCTCTGTAGGTAAGTAAAATGGAACAAAATATATTTTTATGGTTTTCCTCTAGTAAGAAAAGACTACATTCACTTTTTTGCTCTTTGCAGATGCAGAAGCATTGCATCTAGTGCCAATACTGCTTGCCAAACAAACCAAGCATGCTGATCTAACAGATACAACTGTCATTCACCTTGCCTTTCTATCTTTTTGTTGTTGTTATGTTGTCACTAAAAACCTGACTGCAGTTTTACCAGTTGACCCGCAGGAAGCTTTTTCTTGTGTAATAATATAATGCGTGCCCTGCATATTTGAATGTATACTTAAGGATTAACCATGTCAGTAGACATTGGCTAATCACTTGTTTTTAAATTTATTCTTTCCACACTCTTCATAAACAATAACTTCAAGCTTCATATGCTTTTTCTCACACAGATTTTCTCAACATTTCATCTAACGTCACACTTGTTTCCTGCATGGCCCAGATTTCTGAACTATATTTAAGGATTTTACCCTTGAAAATTAAACTAAAGTCTAAATCTAGTATTGTAAATATACTTATTTTTTTAGTTGATGTTGGGTATGGTGATTTGAGTCCATTTTGTAATGCTCAGCAGAAAACTATCTGCTCTGAAGAAGCACATTTCTAATTACCTTTCTTGTTTTGTGTGTTGCTTGCTTGTTTATGCATGATTGATCTACAAAAATAGTTCACTCAAAATAGAAGCACTCGCTCAGCCTGCAAATGATAGTTGTCATTTATTCAACCATTGCTATTTTCACTATCCATCTTCCCCTAATTTGATTGGTGTTGTTTCTGTTTATCTGATGTATTAGGGGCAGAAGATAGGAATCAGCTTGCAAGCTGCTGTATGGGCATATTTTTGGTTGTTCTTTTTTTCCTAAAAGAAGTTCAGTTACGTTATTTCATTTTCAAATGAACAATACCAGTTTAGTATATATTATTGATATGCCCAAAGCAGTAAAGCCCGATTTTAAAATGTCTTCCTAATGGTAATAGGGTCTCCTGTACACCAAAAGGTCAGGAAATCTTGGTATATGTATCTCAGTCATGGGGTAGTGTTTGATATGAGTCATCTTTTTTTGGTACTCTGGTAAACATAGCCTAACAGATTGATTCATATGTGTCAGATACCAGTATTAGGTACATTAAAGGCAAGGGTATGGTTTGGTTAAGGTTAGTTCAGGCCAGTTGTATAACTATGGTTTGTCAAGGGTTTTAACGTAAGGGCAGGTCTTGCAAACTACAGGCCTCTAACTTCAATAAAGAAGCCCCTTCAATTAAGAGGCTCACTGGAAGGAGCCAGGTCCTGGAATGTAGAGTGTGCCATCACCCAATATTCATCCATAAGTATATAGGGCTGACTGTGAGATTTCCTGCCTAACAGTGTTTGTATAGTCCTAGCTAAGACATTTCACACTGGCACATGTCATGATGGTATGCATGACTATTGAACACCAATAGGAGGGGAGGGGGTGCAGTTATCTATTATTTCTAATGACAACATTTATTACTGAACCATGTAACACCATTGCTGGAGGATTTTGTTTCTCTCATTGACACCAATACTGGGGTGCTAGGGGCTTTTTTTTTACTGCAGCTTTTTTATTACTTCATCAAGACTCATCAACTGATTATAATAGAGCCCAACCCTGCAATTTAGGAACCAGGGTAAGAATGGACATTCTAAAGTCAACCTAGCAAGTATGCAAGCAAGTATGATATGACTAAAGCAGGAATACACAACAGTTCATCTGCATGGGCTTGTATGACAACAAAACTACATTTCAGGTCATGTCTTAAATAAACCACAAGAATTTAAAAATATAACTTGTTAGTTATAAAATGTTATGGTAATTGAGAGCACAGGGATTGCTAGAAACTGATTGTTACAATGAGCATTTTTCATAATAGTATGTTAGCTGCAAAAGTACATGACAAATGCCTAAAAGCTTACAGAAGAGGTGAACAGAAGAGTTGGTATTCCATTAGCCTTAATAGCTTGCTTGCATGTGACATTTCCCAAGTACAACTGGATCACTTTAGATGAGTTTATTTAAGGTTACTGTTCAATAATGCTCCCATGTGATTAAATGTAAATACAATTTTGTAAAAGAAATGATATATACATATATATATATGTTTAAAACTAGAATAGTTTTAATTTAAAAGTAAATTAAATTGAAATGTTTCTAGTTAGCATAACATACATGCATCAAATAAAAGTAATGACAAATCAAGAATCTCTTCAATGGATACTTCTTAGATCATCTTCATGGCCCTACATCTCCCTGTCCCTGGGAATTTAGGGTTCACAGAAGGTAAGTGGCCAGCTATGTGTGACAGGGTAGGACGATATGATAGGTATAGTTTTTCTGTGATGGCACTGCAACAATAAAATCTTAGGGTGAGTAAGCCACAAGAGCCCCCCACTTCTCATACATTTTAATATACCTTCAGCTCCCCTTTTAGGAGAAATTGGGGTTCAAAAAACATAAGCAGACATTTATATGTGACAGGGCACCATGGTATGATAGCAGTGATACAATTTTAGTTGGGGGGGGTAGCCACAAGAGTCCCCCACCTATTCTACACTTCCCTTTCTTTACTAGTAAAGAGATATTGGGGTTCACAGAAGGTAAGTGGTCAGCTATGTGTGATCAGGTAGCACGGTATGACAGGTATAGTTTTTCATATTTTGTGATGGCGCCATAATGATTAAATTTTAGAGGGTTGGCCACAAGAGTCCTGCACTTGCAGGTACATTCCCCTTTTCGTAGAGAGAAATTGGGGTTTATAGAGAGTAAGGGGATAGCCATATGTGACAGGGTAGCATGATATGATGGGTATATTATTTTACTGGGGGGGCGGGGGGCGAAAGGCATTTCCTACTGGCTCCCACATTTCCAGTTGCCATCATCCCTCTGTTCCAGAGAAATTGGGGTTCACAGAATGTAAGTGTCCAGCTATGTGTAACAGGCAGGTCACCAGCCGCTCAGTCCCTCTAACAGCATCTGCAGATTTGACTGTAGGCGGCAGTGAGCGGTACTGAGCATCTCCCCCGAGCCAGGGTTCAATGGCACGAGGAAGGACCAACCTGAATTCAGCCTTGAAGTTTTGTGAACTTTAAAGGGCACCGCAGTGCACAGACAATTGGCAGTACCCTAATGTTCATTGCCATGGAAGTGGCCCACAGGGGTCCCCAGCATGCAAACTCAATTTGGGGACCCTTGTCTTGAAATAGCCCCACCTAATGTGAAAATATCACAGATTTTTGTTAGGATTTTATGCTTGTGACCCCACATCTGGCAAATGTTTCTACATACATGCACCAAATAAAAGTACTGACAAATCAAGAATCTCTTTAATGGATACTTCTTGGATCATCTTCAGGGGCCTACATCTCCCCGTTCCTGAGAAATTAGGGTTCACAGAAGGTAAGTGGCCAGCTTCATTTCATTTCCTGGGCTTCTGCTGTTGATGATTTTTGTAGTAGTTTTCTATTTTTCAGATGGTAAAAGCATACTTGGCAACTGATAAATTTATTGTAAAGAAAAAGAAAGCAGTCATTAACTTTGCAAAAAAGTTTTTATTGCTTCACTTCATCCAATTTATTAGCTCTAGCTTTGGGGTATTATCTTGTCCAATGACAAACATTAAAATAGAAAGGCATGAGTAATGGTTGTACAGAATCAAGTAGGATGTGACCACCACCTCTGATTATATTAAACATAACGTTTTAGACAGCTATAAGAGACAATTTGAGGTTACTAGAGCAGGAAGACACAGACAACAATAAAAATGATATCAAAAGATCTAACCCTTGCCTAGTCTACTAAAAATGTGTTTTGTCTACATCTCTATTGGAAAGATTTATTTGGACCTTAGTCAGCTGTAAAAACGTACATAATTTTTAAATATTTTGTGTACAGTCATTTAAACCTGTCAATAAATTCTCAAAATTAGAGATGAGGTTCAGGATGCCACTTTTACGGCGAATCCTGCTGCCCACTTTTAAAAATGGGGAACACACAGCAGCTATGGTATCATTTAATGGAATATGGAGAGATGGGATCATTTTAGAAAAAACATTGTTTGCCTTTTAGTATTCAGTCCCTCTGGGTATGCTCCCCTCTTAAATAACAGTTTGTTGAAGCACCTTTTGGTTTAATTACATAATTCAGTCTTCTTGGGTACACACCTGCCATCAGTTAAAGAGACTCTAATTAACCCTAAATAAAGTTCAGCTGTCCAAGTAGGTTTTTCTGATATTTACAGCAAAAGCCATGGTTCACAAGGTGCTAACAAAGCATCAAAGGGATCTCATTGTTTAAAAGTATCATTCAGGGATACGGTACAGAAAAAAATCCACAGCATTGGATATACCATGGAACACAGTGAAGACAATCATCAAAAAGTGTAGAGAATCTGCTATGAGAAGGAAATCCATTCTCCATTGTTGGATAAGCACTGCCAATCGATCCAGCTGCTCCTTACTAAGCTCCAGCATTTATTTAAAATGGAGTTGGTTGAAGCCTCCTACTCCAAAGAAACTAAAACCTCACACTTTTTTTAAACATAGAAGAATTTTATTGAAACATGGAAGAATTATTAAAACATTAAACACAACCACTAAGACCCAACTCTAGAAATGTTTCAATCAAACTACCCAGTATCTTACTAGAGTCTTAGAAGGCGACCTTCATATTAATTCTTCCACCCATGTCATTCTGTTATTAATGTATTTGTTTTTCTCTTGAATGTTGGTGTAACTTAATAAAAATAGGTGAAAAAAGTGTTAAAAAATTCTGGGGAGAAAGGCACATAATTCACCAGAAAGGTTATTGCATAACCTGTAATGGGACACCAGAAGGCTTTTATTTTAGGACAAAGTCATAAAAGAGGTTAGCCTCCTGCACTCCACACTTAGGGCACACTTAGGGCACATTGAGGAAGCACTCATACCCGTGAGAAATACTTTGTGGGAGAAATTTGGAGAAATGTATGAGTAATGAAATACAGTAGCTTTTCTTTATACATTGCAGATAGACAACCAAGCTTTTTTTAAATCAAACACAATATCTACATTTTGTTTTTTTTTGGAAAGTATTATTGGAATTATTTTGGAAAGTAACTATTTGACTAGACGCGATGGTCTGGTCATATAGTCCAGAAAAATTCCAAAAAGTCCAAAAATAGAAACAAAAAGTCCAAAATAAAATTCAGAGATTGCTTTTTTGGGCAGGTTAGGGGTACAGAAATGATAATTTATGTTTATTACAGGGCATAGTTTTTTTTAAATTATTTAATTCAAAAAAGTATTAGAAAGCCCTCCAGCTCCACACAGGCCTTGTCCAGTAAATGAAGATGTTAGGTACTTATATAGCAGTAAATACCAGGATGTAGATTTAAACTTTATGCACTCTAACAAAAAAAAAAAGTCCAAGTACACATATATTAGGCTAGGTCAGGGGTCAGCAACCTTTACTATCAAAAGAGATCATTTGTACACGCCCCGTGGTAGATTTATTTCACTGGTAGATTTTTTTCATTAGAACACTGGATAGGGAATCCCCCTCCTCCGCAGTGTCTTGGGAGGAAGGGGATCCCCCATCAGAGATCTCCCCGCGGCAGCCGAAGGGAGCCACAACAAGGAGGCTGAAGAGTTGCAGACCCCTGGGCTAGGTCATTGATCTAGCCTTCAATGATCACTGTAACTGCAGGCACCATGGTTTAATTCATTCTCTAATTTAACATCTTTTAACTTTGCTTTTCTCCCTGTAGATTGTTTTGTTCGTTCTGTTTAGCAGTGACTTATCTGCCTGCAAACCTTCCAATTTGTAATCTAAGCTCAGAGTAGGTATGGATCCCATTATAGATGCTTTGCTCCACAGTGCCAAAGGTCATAAAATACTAGTGTTAAAGTTAATGTATTACTTGCTAAGAATTTGAAAATTTTTGAATTGGCATATCCTGGCCAAAGTATACTTTTAAGTCGCTTTTAAAATAATTGAAAATAATAACGTGCAATTTCCTATAAAAGGGGTGTTCCTCAAACCTTAAGAAATGTTACTTCTCCTGGACTGTATATCACGTCTGTGTGGACCCTGGAGACATACACTGTAAATTGTTCAGGTTTTTCACAATAGCTGTCTACAGCTCCTACTACAGCACATCTATCAAAGCTGTATTTCATCTTCATAAAACCTAACCCTAAAATGTTTTTAGAACTCATTAAAAAGACAGAAGATATCCTAATATTAAGGTTGTATCACAGAATTCACACTCAAGAATTATTTATTATATATTGTATATAAATGAAAGTTAGATGGGTATGGAATATTTCAGTGGAGAGTCTATAGGTATAAAGGTCAAGTCCTCATTACAATTCCTAACTGGTCTTTTCACTGTACCTTTGATTTATTGCCTGCAGCTCAGGATCTGTTCTGCAAGGAATACTTGCTACAATGTCATTTTGTCTCTGCTGCTGCTATCTCCAGGTTTGAAGAAATGTCTTACTTTATGCAAAACGTAACAGGGGGAATGTGACATTGACAGGTAGCGAACAATGGTTCCAGTAACAAGCTTATTTAAATCTGGTCTAGACTTACTGCCTGGCCAAGTTAGAGCAGTACATCACCTTACTTTGTACTGATCTATGTAGACATCCAGTGCATTCATATGAGGAATAAAGTTTAACCTACAAACATGTTTGTACATTTCTCCACAGTCTGTATCATCTGAAGTTGAAATGTTACTTTGCTTTATAACGTAACATTGAAAATGTTTTAAAAAAGAATATCAGAGAAATGTTGAAATACCCTTTATCCCACACATATATTCACTAAAAATCATGTATTTTTTTCAATTATTACAGTGAGTATAAATACCTTTTAAATACCTTTTCTGCTGACACTGGGAGGGCGGCTCAGCACTTTAAAATTGTGAAGTCTTTATTGCTTTAACATAGCTTTTGGATTATTAATGTAAGTATATTCACAGGAGGGGACAGAACAGAGATGTCCCTTTTCTGCTTTTCTTAAATTGTCCAATTAGCAAGTTGAGGTTTAAAAGTCAACCATGTAAACAAAAATTTAGTATCCCTTTTTAAGTTGTGAGCTATCAGAGAGGTGAACACTGTTATTTTGGCAGGCTG
Organism: Pyxicephalus adspersus; assembly: GCF_032062135.1. Lineage (NCBI taxonomy): Eukaryota > Metazoa > Chordata > Amphibia > Anura > Pyxicephalidae > Pyxicephalus > Pyxicephalus adspersus. The sequence continues at coordinate 51,218,371 of NC_092860.1, forward strand.
TTAAATTGTTCACTGAAAGATAAATTATGCTTTAGGTCAAAAATGTTCACAGACAATAAATAATAGATGCCCAGTATGTCCGGTTTGACTGTGTCAGAGACCTTGATCTAATGTCTTGTAGCATCCAGAATCAATGTTCTAATAATCCATTCCCAATATTATTGACAAAACTTAACTGGATAATGACAACCTTACCTGCATTCTTAAGGATACACCTCTTGCAATCGAACTTACCTGGAATCCATGGATTGAAATTTGTTCTTTAGGAAAATGACTTTAATGGTTTTTACAGGTAATCTTTTCAGTACTATTTTGCAATGTAAAAAATGCTGTGTTTTTCTGGTTATATTTTTACTTTTATTGGTTGTAATTTGATACACCCATTCCTATTTATATATATATTTTTTTTATTTCAATATTTTAAAATTGTGGAATTTTAAAATCGGTGAATTATAGCCTACAATCTAAAATAAATTTCCATGCAAAAAATTTAACACTTTTTGCATGGAAGTTCGGAAAGAATTAGAACACTCGGCGTTCGCGTACGCGTCCCCTGGTGATTCCTGATGATGTCCGTGGGTGCGCCCGTCGATGGGGGTCGTAGCGGGAAATTCAAATATTTTGTATTGGATTCAATACAAAGTCCTGTATCCAATACAAAATAATACAAAATATATTTATGTGGTTTTATCTATAGTTATGTGACGTTGGACTCTGTTTTAAAATTTACCACACTAGGGAGGTGTTTTAGAAAAATATATTACTATACAGTATACCAAATTATTGCATTTTCAGTATTTTTTATTTATTTATGTATTCTTGCTTAAGCTGATTTTTGTGTTTTTTATTTAATTTTATTAAAAGTAAATTTTTTTTACATGATTGTGTTTCAAACTTTTTTTATATTCATGATATCTACTAGACCCTTGTTCGGACATATTTCTGTAAGTTACAGGTCTACAATTTAAAATAAAATTTCATGAAAAACAGTGTACCACTTTTGGTACAGAAATCTAGATATCAGTAAAACGCCCAGGTGGTTAAACATGCAACATAAGATAAGGAAAGCCATGCCAGAAGTAAATATTATATACAGTAACTTGACAACTAAATAAAACAGAACAAAAAATACACAGAAAGGCTTACAACCTATTCTAAAACTAGCTAATTTAGTACCTCTTTAACAAAAAAAAAAAAAAAACAGAGAAAGAAGAAGGCAGCTCGATCAATTTATAATAACCAGAGGGTACATCGATAAAGAGACTATTTGTTTAATGTGCAAAAACAAATTTCACATAAAACAGTCAAGACTGTTTATTATAAAGGAACCTTGTATATCCCAAAGTCTTAGACAAAAATATATTTGTAGCCAAAAATAAATGGCACATAAAGTTTGTGCGTTTATATTGTTTTTTGTTTTCCTTCCCCCTGATTTGTAATTATGTTCTACCAATCTTTATGCACAGCAAGGTTGTAGGGTTTTAGACTTCTCTGATTACTACACTGCATTTGTTGTTTTTGTTTAAAACACATTTCTTATGCTTTAGGAAACAGGTCGGAGCTATGAGTTTGCAAATTGATTGATGACGGATACAAACTCTCTTCCAAAATACAGTTGTTGACTAGGAAAGATATCTACAAAAATATGAATAATATATATTATATCTATGCATATATATATCCTGCAAATGAAGATTCATACACAAATAATAGCAAGTCACTCAAACAGTTTAATTAAGAAACAAATTAGGAAACGTAAAATGCACAACAATCTTGTAAGATATATTTAGCAACTCAAATCAGCAAGCAATAAAAGTAAATGAAAATATAGCTGGTAGTACTTACAATACACTATACATCCAGGAATACAATTACATACGGGAATATGGTATAGCTACCTGTTATGATGTTATAGGGTACCCCTGGTTCTCCCTATCTTTCTGATTCTCTAACTCAAAGGTGTCAAACTCAAATCACATAGGGGGCTGAAATCTAAAGCTATGTACACATGTCCAATGGTTCTCACCCGATAATCGGCTCAGGGCTTTATCGGATGAGAATCTGGCATGTGTAAAGCTCCCGTCGTCCATCATCCGAATGACCGTCCTGGCGGATCCACGGACGATGGACGACAAATGATCCTAATGCAAGGGAAGGAGGAGGGCCAGCAGCGGGGTGCCGCTCCATCGTTCTCCCCCTCCCCTCTGCATAGAGCAGAACGGTGCTGTATGTACAGCACCGTTCATGCATCATGCAGTCCTTAGTCGTTGGAAGGGATCGTGAAAGATCCTTTCCAACGACTATAATTGCTAAGTTGTGGGCTGAACTTTTTATTAGGATACATAGTCTTAGTAGAAGTATTGATCTCACCCTGAGACACCATATCACACGCCATCCTCGTGTATTAGTCATTAGTCATTATTCTCAAAATAAGGAACATGCTTGACTTAGAAGCATGAACATGTATACATTTTCCCATCTTTCATTATGTCTCCCTTCTGCATCAACTTTTCTCTTGTTGGACATTTTGGGTGGGATTGCTCTTTTTGTTTTTATTAGCTTTTTCTGAGGTAGGTGTACCTGACCTATCCTGGCCTGTCTATGGGAGGGGAATGGAGCCACTGACTGTGCCGAGGTGGAGGCCTGTGTCTCTGAGTCTGGAGACATTGCTATGTATGTAGTATGTATGTATGTGTGTAGCATCCCATTGAGATTCTATAGCTGGAGCAGCAGCAGCATACTACAGGCAGCAGGATCAAGACTCAGGTTGTGTTTAGTGCTGGGTCTTGGTAGGAGTGTGAAGAAGCAACTGGGGTCCTTCTGCCTGCAACGCGGTCAGGCACTTGTGCGGACTGCTCTGCTTCTTCCTAACTATCAGGGACTGGGCCCTTCTGCCTAAAGCGTGGTCAGGCACTTGTGTGGACCGCCCTGCTTCTACCTAGTATTCTGGAACTCGGTCCTCCTGCAAATGTCAGGTGCAGTGATACAACGCAATAGGTGTGTGTATATATATATATTTATATAAAACTATTGCCCCATATTACTGAATACTAAAGTAGAAAGATTTAAAGCGTACCTAAATTTTCAGTTTACATAAAAGGGTAGACAATTACCCTTTAATTTAACGTAAAAATTCTGTTTGTTTGTGTTTTTTTAAAGTGCAACACACTTTTTTTTAAGAATAAAAAAGGGTGCAGCACCACCCCCTTTATTCTCCATCGCCTAGGCGTGAGCGCAGAGCCTCCTGGGATACCTACGTGACGCATCCCGGGAGGCTCTTAGCTGCTCCTTCTGTGCATGCCTGAGCATCTTGGGCATGTGCAGAAGGAGTCCTTTCAAAAGAAAAAAAATTGCAAATCTCATGCACGCGCAGTGAGATCTGCAAGTCTTTTTTCCTATTTACTGTAATGTTAGCATAGAAAGCACATTATAGAAAGGCTTTACCTGTAGATTTATTGAATGTACCCTATATTCATTCTGGGGCCTAAAAGCCTTAAATAAAGGGAAACCTTTTCAATGGAATATACTTCAAAGTCTATAGTAGTGATTAGCAAATAAAGGAAAATCCACTTTGCTGGTGATTGAACAATGTAGATCCCATTCTGCCAGAAAAACAATTGTTTAGCTCACTGTAATAGTGAACCATAAAAAATGGTCCAAATCATAATTTGCTAGTTAAAGCAGAATAGCGTTAGACATTCCCAACGAGAAGCCATACTTTTCCAAGGTGAAATCTAATAGAAATACTGCATTTAAAGTTAATTTGATATAGGTGACCCAAAAAGGAAGCAGTATGAGGATGGAGTTCTGCTATATCAAATAAACATTATTGCAAAAAAAAAAAATAATAATTTTGAAGACATAATGGTAATTTAAGCAGTTTTGATAATACATTCTTATGCACCCTTCTATGTCCTAGCTTTATGTTTGGTATTACTTTCATAAAAGCAATATTTGCCTCTAATTCATGCTTTGGTGTTTTTTTAAAAAAAAATTTAAATTGGGACAGACAATTTGCCCCCAAAAAGCCTGTTCTACAGTCTGTAGTATGTACAGTTATATTGCTGCCACACTTTCCAGTAGTGTCACATTTCCTTACTGATGTCTTTTGAAAGATGAAATTCAGTGTTTGTGGAAAAATTTCATGCCTTTTCACACATTAAAACCCTGACAGCTGTCGTGTACTATAAATCATAATTAAATAGAAGTGAACAACTGTACACAAAACATTGTGTTTTCATCAGAGGCTTTTACGGATACAAAAGTGGAAATAATTGTTGCAGAGTGTTTGTAATAGACTGATCCCTCATATAATCAACAACTCATTTGATGAATGTGTCAAGGGTCAGCTTTCCTTTTTATGCTGTCAGATTACAAATATATTTATGTATTTTTTATATGCAATAAACTTAGATTTTTGAACCATGCATGATGATAAACAAAGAAATGACATTACTCATTTTTATGAATGTATTACATATTTATGAATCTTCTAAGACAGTATTGAAAATAGAAAGAGAAGTTGTTTACTGTTGGCATCACAGTCTAACACATTCCTGTTACCGGGACTGCTAATATACAGTAAAGCTCTTTTTCAGACCACACACTTGTCATCTGAATTGGTAATTTTTTTTTCAAATACTTTTTATTGAACAAGAAAGAGTTTACTAAAAAAGAAGAATTAGGAATTTTTAGCTGTAAACCACCAACGGATGAAAATGTGCATAGAAAAGAACCATGTCTTCTTTTTTATATATTGTATTCTACTAAGGAAAATACAGATGTATGCAAAAGGAAAATTACACATAACTGACGTTTGCAATGGATCAACAGAACATTAGAGTAAACCATAGAAAACAATAGATAACAGGATTCTAACACGACAGGGGATCATTAGCTAACAAATAGTAAGTAACAGAACCTACATAACAGAGACAATCTGTTTCCTAAAAGGTAGAAGTAAAGTGGCAATGTACGATTTGCAGATCTCAAAGAAGCCTCTATTCAGGTCATCTTTACTACAGTTTCTCACAACCATGCCTTTTGCCTTCTAGATCTCAAAGAAGCCTCTATTCAGGTCATCTTTACTACAGTTTCTCACAACCATGCCTTTTGCCTTTTAAGGATGATTCAATGAACTCATGACCTGGGAGAATATTGACGTCTATTTATATGGGTGGCCTTATGTGCTTTTTACCTCAATACGGATAGACATTGAATACTATCAGGCATTAGGCCTAGCCAGAAATTTGTACTGGAACTGCCATTACAGCTGAAAATATTGGGTACAGTTGGAGGCTGCGGCAGGGAAGTAGAGTTGGGTGCTACCCCCTGGCTGGAGTCACATTTTTGCCGGCAGCCTGCAAAATGCATCCCACTATAGGGACAACTCAGCTCAAGGCGGCTCTTTTATTTAGCACAGGAGGTGTGCAGAGGACACAAGAATGCTTTAAATTTCTGAGAAGATCAATATAATTTTTGGAACTGATCAAACAGATATAATGAAATGATTCTAATGTTAAATTACCACACCAAGAGGTAGTAAGAGAATTTTATAGTTGAAAATTCACATAAAAATTTCCCCCCTTCCTAAAACAATTACAAGTAACTTGGAGATGATCTGTAAATAAACTTTAATGGGACGTTAGGTAACTGACTGGGACATGCCATGAAGTGCAAACCCTCAGTAGATAACAGATCACATGAAATACTCTCTTCCTTCTTAAGCCCCGTACACACGTCAGATTTTTATCGCCCGATAATCGGCATCAGGCAGATATCGGGCGAAAATCTGCCGCGTGTACAGTCGGTGTCGTCCATCGTCCGAACGACCGTCCTGGCGGATCCACGGACGATGGACGACGACCGATTCTAATGCAAGGGAAGGGGGAGAGCGCGCAGCAGGGTGCCACTCCGTCGCTCTCCCCCTCCCCTCTCCATAGAGCATGAACGGTGCTGTATGTACAGCATCGTTCATGCATCTTGCAGCCCCTTGTCGTTGGAAAGGATCGTGAAAGATCCTTTCCAAAGACAAAAATTGCAAGTGTGTACGCAGCTTCATTCTTTGCTCCATATTTTTTCCAAAAAATTATACAAGTTCCCGGATAATGATAATCACCAAATTACTACCTTGTAATAACGGGAGTATCTTAGGTCTCTAGGGATAATAAGGCTAATTTTTGAAGATCAATAATAATAATGTCCTAGATGTGACAATTTGTCACTACCACAAAGAAAAGCCCTATATAGTTTACAAAGCAACCATTCAATACTTATAAAACCATCTGATAAAGGGGGCAATGTGGTTGTGATTGATGGATTGATTGATCAACACAATTGATTTTGTTGGAAAATTTTGAAGAATAAAGATTGGGGAAGGGAAATTACACCAGAAATAGGGGAGGGATTCAATGGTGAATTTTATACCCTTATTTCAGTGGCATTAGAAAAAGGTGTTATTGATAGATCTATGTATAATTTTTTAATATTAAACATCCTAAAATACATTTTTAAACAGCCTTAAATACATAAGAACTCGATTGATCCTCCAGGCAGGCCCATCATTTCTGGAATTGAAAGTGTATCCACGAATGCTAGTCACTTTGTGGATACAGTTTAATACCATTTGTATACAGCTTGCCCTCCTTCTTGAAGGACACTCCAGATTTACTGAAAGTGTTAGATGGTTTAGATATTTCTGAAGGTACTTTATTAGTTGGTATTGGTAAAGAGGAACTTTATTCAAGTATCCATTCATCCATTCATGAAAAGGGACTTGAAATTGTGAACTCCTTCCTAGCAGAAAGAAGTATAGGGGCCTTTTGAAGTGAACATATTTATATTAGCACTACTAAGACACATTTTGACTAGAAATGTTTTTGTGTTTGATGATTGTACATTCCTCCAGGTAAAGGGAGTGGCTATGGGGACCAGATGTGCCCCCATCTATGTCAAACTGTACCTGGGGGGATGGGAAAAGGAAATGTTTGCAGATTTTACATTATCTTATAGGAAATTTAAACAATCAGGTACTTTTCCGTGTAGGAGATGTAAGTATTGCCATTGGATTTACAGGAGCACTGACAACTTTTCAGTACCCTTGGAAATCAAAAGAAAAATCAATCGATCACTGAAGGAGTGATCTAAATGGCCTTCTGCAATTGCGGAGGATTTTATATGGGGAAAACAAAAAGATGTTTTTGTAAACAAATGTATGAGCACCTCTATATTATTAAAAGTGGGAAAATTGCTACGCCTTTTAGTTATCATATAGGTATGGAGCATGCATTCAACTTGGAAGAAATCCGGTAGGAAAGGGTATTTTTCAATCCCAGAGGTTGTGATATTGATAAAATGATCTTGCAAAAGGAAGCAAGATGTATTTTTGAATTGAAAGCAACAAAATTCCCAGGTCTAAATGAGTGTTTCACTTTCAAATCCTTTCTCTGATATACACATGATAGGGTTAGAAAATGAGGTGGAAAAAGTTGTAATTTTGTTTTTTTTCATTTAAGTTGATTTGGGAAAAATTGTAAGACAAAACTATTTTGTTATTCATAAAAAATGTTTTTGTTATTAACTATTGTTTGAAAATCTTCTGATATTCAGTGGGGCACAAAACCCCCCATTGGTGGCTTGAGCAATCCAGTGATCATTGGTGGGACTTAGGTCCTCATTATGGGAGACGTTGCCTCTCCCCTTGGCTGTTGATGCCCTGCTGAATGTCCAGGGTCCCCCTGCGTGGAATGCACAGATGTCTGCTCTCTAGGGCAGATGTACGTGCATCCCCACGATATGCAGGCTTCTCTTACAGGTTGAGGGGCAGAGCTCAGTCAGCCACGAGGGACGCCATCACACTGGCTGGGAGGGGAGAGGAGTGGAGGGCCAGACACCCCCCTTCAAAATGCTGGCGGACATGTATAGGACAGGAATTATGGTTTTTTAATAATAAGGTAGGATGTGTAAAAGCTAAAACAATGTTGTTTTTTTTTTGGGGGGGGGGAGATATGGACGGGTATTGAACACAGCTATTGGAATAATGGTTTTTTCATAGAGATTTTGGAAATACTCATGGAAATATGTATATTGGTGGCATGACATACAACAATCAATGGGGTATGTAAATGTTTTTTTTTAATTGGTATACATGGGTTAGTTTTCAAGATGGATTTCAATAGTAAGATGATATTATATGTTCATGGTGGGAATATGATATGTGAATATATTAATCTTGGATAAATATTTCCTCAAGATATTGTGAATGGTATTCACTCAAACCACAAATCGATGTACTACTATTTTGATGGAATTTGTGGGAAAAATGGCTTGACCATATGCTGGTGTTTTTAGATTATACACAAATATTTGGTGCATTGCTATTTTGAATAATTATTTTTAAAAATATTACACAGGTCAACAAAAAATTAGTTTTGATAAACATCAGAAACCACAGCAAATTTTTCTAAATCAGTTTTTTGCCCAGTTTGTTGCCCAGGAAATTTTAATACAGCCACTTGAATGCATCCCAAGCTTCTAGCTCAGCTGCTGAGAGAGATTGTTTGAAAACATCATCCTGCAAAACGGAATTGATCTGTGGCCCTATAAATATCCCGTCCTTCATTTTTGCAGTGCTTATGATTGGAAAGTTCTCAACAAGGTACTAAAAACCCATGAAATTCGATTTACCCATGGTGTTTACAAGGTTCTTCATCAAGCCTAACTTGATATGGAGAGGTGGCAGAAATATTTTTTGCGGATCAACCAGAGGCAGAAACTTGACACTGCTTGATCTGAGCTTATAGGTATCTCTTGGTAGCCAATCACGCTTGACATAATGGTCTCCAGAAGATCAGCTGTCCCACAAGGCATAGGAAACAGCAATATTTTGGGAATCCTCCTTGCATTCCCATCAGCAAGCCATTGACCTTTAGATCCCCCACAGATGTTCCACTGGTGTGTTTTTTTCACTGGATTGCTTCAAGTAGTAACTTCATGTTGTCATAGGACTCCTTTAGGTTAACGAAATGGGCAATCGGTAAACTTGGTTCGGAATTACCATTATGCAGTTAGACTACTTTCAAGCTTCTTTTAGCGGAATCAATGAAGATACGCCATTCAGATGGAATATGCTCTTGTGACAAACTTTTAAAGACAGCATTTATATCATGACAGTAGCACAGTGAGCCATTATTAATAAAAGAACTAAAATAAAAAAAATGTCAAGTTATGTCAAGTTATGATTTCGTTTTCTGTAGTGAGTTACAGTTACACCCTTTACGCTGGAGTTACCTTTTCTTTCTGTTTAAGCCTTGAAGCAAGAAGTTCTGCTTTGTCTTTGGAGAGATTTAGTTCACGAACAAGATCATTCAGCTCTGCTTGTGTAAAGGTCTCTGGACCTGAATATTCATCGGTCAGGTAGTTGTAACTGGCTGCAACACTAGTGCGGTCTCTAACCTTAAAAAAATAAAACTGTCATTAAATGTTGTAATATGTTAAGGCTATTTATAATGAATTTAACACAAAATATATATAGCTGCATCACAAAAACTAGACGTGCTAGAGAAAAACTGATCACAGATTTGAACTCTGCATCAAAAATTCAAAGCTTTATATCTGATGAAAATAACCTGTGATGGACATCAAAGGACTCAAATCATTGAGAAAAATTTGGTATTTTATTGCTGAAATGTCAAAATAGGTATTTCCAAAGGAGGTGTCTGTCTGTTTTCCTGCCTGTAGCCCTCTACAAACCTTTTTGGTTCCAAGCCAAAAGTTTCTGTGAAAGGAGTTCTATTATGTTTTGGATAAAATTTAAATCCTTGTAAGTATGAAAAAGATCTTTGAAAAAGCCAATAAATCTCTTTTTAAGAATAATATTATATTTGATTTAAATACTGGTATTTTTTATAGAAATATCTGTATCCCTCCTAAAGAAGTGGTTGTTTCCACAAAACGTGTTGAGGACATTCATATACGCATGACGTGAATGAGTGATACAGTAAGCTATGTTTTAAAATCATGTTAGATTTTAATATTTTGTATTAAAGCATTTTTTAACAAATTGTAATGTGGCTGAAAGTGGCATGATTTTTTTGGAAAACCTTTGAAAATTATGTATAAAAATTTGTTATGTGCCTTAAAAGTCCTGTGTTTTTCCCCCTCAAACTATTTCTTTTAAATTTAATTAATCTGGACCTTATATTATGTAGATTTAATATTTGTTCCCCCTATTCGAGAGATGCCAACATCTTCATACTATTTAAACTATTCCTTAAAATCTACCTCCACATTTATTAATCGTCAGCCAATTTTGTCTCCCCTACTATTTGTGTCTAGTTGTTTCCCCACAGCTTAGATTGAAATGTTGTAAGAGCAGGGCCCTCTTCTTTCAACAAATTTCACTGCATATATCAGGTAATTGGCCTTTTTTATTATTTAATGTGCAAGGTGGTGTCTTCTGTCAGCTCTGTATTAATAAAAAAGATAGTAATGAATATGCTGCAGTAAAATATAGTTGTTATTTTCCTTTATTACCAGGTTACATTATTTAGAAACAACAAGAATATATAAAATATAAAATAATAGTATATTCACAAAAAGCATGTTTAGAAAATCATACTCGGAAAAACATGTTCCTTTAGGTAAAAAATATAGCCAAAGGTGAACCTACGTAAAACGTGTGATTTGCTTTTACTATTTCAAATTTATTGCCCAAAGTGTGACATAAAAGAGCACCTCTGTAGTGATAAATCCTTGTTTTTCTAAGATAATTATCAATTTTCACCTAAACCTAGAAGAAGAGTAGAAGCAGTTAATTATACTGTATCTTGAGCCCTAACAGCAGGAGGATGAAAGAGTGCTGTGAGACAAGATGTTCATGCAGTGGAGCTATCATTCATGTGAAATGTTGAAAAAGATATACAGAAGACATAGATATTGCACAGCAGCATGTTCAGTATCTTTATAAATGATAAAAATAAGCTCCTTTATTTCTGGAAAGAAGTTTCTCTTACACACTATATGGTGGAGCTACGAAGTTGTTGTTGTACCTGTAGGTATGCTGTTTTACCATTTCTTAGTGAATCTCTGGTCTCCAGGAATAGGTTTATAAATAGTGCATTTATGAATTGTAGAATATGGGCTGCAGACCATTCAATTTTAAAATACTTATATCATCACGCCAATTTAGATTTCACAATGTACAAAGGAACTCCAAGCTTATAGAAATACAAAAAGCAGTCTACAGATACAGGAAAATCATCTTGTGATCCAAATGATAAAAGAGAATTTTCTTGTGATGTTCCAGCTTTGTGAACATATTACTGGCAATATAAAAGTAAAAATGAGCAAAACCACGATTGTAAAAATCATCCACCCAAACAAATGAATCAGGGCAATTAAGGTCACATTTTGATCAGTTCATTCATCCTATTTATACATATTTTGTTTGGATATGGTTTTCATCCTCTGAATACAATATATTTCAGCAACAAACATAGTAATCTTACTGATCTGAATGTTGTGTAATATAAAAAAATCTAAAATATAAATAAATATGTGTTTTAAATCAACTTAGAAACATTGAAGAGATAATTCATTTATTTCTCTATCTGATCAACTGTTGTGGTTGGAAATAAAGTTCCTAATTCAGTTCCTTAATTGATACAATATTGTGATATTATATAACAAGTATAGTTTGGAGAATTCTCTGTTACTAATCTTGTTAGACATCATGTCCCAGCCCCAAGCTTTCCTTATGAAAGGGATTTGTTGTATTTATAGCAGTCTATGCCTATATTATGATACCCAGCAATACAGGGGCAAAGAAATGTTACTCCTGCAATCTGTCAGCCTGGGAAAGCCTTTTTGCTTTGTAAACTTTAACATTTTATTTTTAAGCTATGCTTTTTAAAAAAAAAATTGAGACTAAAACATTAATTTTTCCATAAATATTTTCCTACAAAAAATTGATCAGCTTTTTTAAATTTAAGAATTTTAGCAAGAAAGTAGGGGATGTAAAAAAACATCAAACAACTTTTTAGACATAAGTATGATTTTTACAGGACTGGTGTATTTAGCCCAATAGGAGAGGCCACTGCAGTTTGCCACTGCAATTACAAATCAATTACAAAGGTTAATATTGTAATCTGGAATTACAGGCAAGGTTTACTTTTAACTAAAGCATACTCTTGGATATAGAAGACAACTCATTCAGGTGAACATTTAGGCCATAAATCACCCAAAGTTGCCAATACTAACATATGGGGGTAGGAAGAATATGAATCTCCTGCAACAGTTTACCTTTTCTCAATGTACTCTAGAATTGTTGTTTTAGTAATGAAATAAAAGTAAAAATATCTCATGAAATTTGTTAAGGTTTTTAGCATGTTAGAACAAGCAAACAATAAATATGTATTCAAACATTTCCTACAATATTTCTAACAAATGAAACATAAAACTGACATGGAATGTTCATCCTCATATTCTAAATTACCAAACAGGCAGACTTGTCATGTGGGAAAAATAAATGCATGACTACATTTACTACCAACTGGTTTTACATATTGGGTGTCAATAATAAGAACTTCTTCATGTGGTATGCTGGTGGAACCAGTATTTTTAAAACCTTGGATATAGAGGGTCTGCTGTTTACTATTGATGCTTATTGTGTCATCATGTCAAGATAATAAATGCTCTCTAAGGTCCACGGAAGAAAGTTGTGGAGTCTAGCTGGGGATTGAAAAATATAGCCAAAATATTTGAAAAATTTACATGTGAAATAGCTGAAAATGTGTCCTGGACATTCGGGCTGAAAGCTGACTGTTTAATGCTAAAAGAATCTGTAACATTAAAGTGGGCGAACAGCAGGTAACATTAGCAAAAGAAGTGCCAAATGCATACAACTGTTAAAAATAGAATCACTATTTCAATTTGCATGGGAGGAATGGCATGAAAAAGCCTTTACTTACTTTTGACTTTATTCAAGTATATCACCTATATCTTTAGGCAATGTTTGAATGAAGCACTAATGTTTGTTTGTTCGAATATGCTAAAAAAAAATAATTTCCATAGTCTTACTTTTTTGCAATTGAAATTAGGAATATGAAAAATAATTTACATTGCTAAAACTTTCTTTTTACATGACTGTAATTTTTTAAAGCTCTTAAACTGTTCCAGGGGCTTGAGACCTCATTTCAATTTTAGTTGCAGCTTCAAAAAAAACTTTTCTTTTGTTGACACTCATGGGACTAAACACTTTTTTAGTAATTATGAGATTCTTATAATATCACTGTAAAAGAACAATTCCATTACCTCCAACTAGAACAACAACCCTTTTCCATACATGGCAGTCTTTTTGTAAGGTTGCTACAGTGACCTACATTCCTCAGGACTTACATAACCCATCTGCACTTCCATGATTCTGTGTTGTGCATGGCCTGGCAACTTACAAAACAAAATTTTTCAAACCTGGACCAGATCCATTTCAGGTTTGCTGGATCACCCAGTTTCACTGATGAAAGTGTATTCTCTCCGCCTTTGGAGAACTTTATTAAATCAGGGCCATGGTCTCTATAGTTGGTAACATTAAGGAGCCCACTTAGTCAAATGTATTTTTTAGTTCCCACAGTAATGTTTTCCGAATTGCCTAATTACAAATATCTCAGAGTATGAATAACAATATCTTATGCAATCTTTTCTCACCATAAACCAATGCAAGAACTCATGTGAAACATTACTTAATAAAGCAACTGCAGATACCCCCCCCCCCCAAAAAAAAAAAAAAATTTATTGCATCTTCAGGACCACTAAATTCACCAAAAGCATAGTGGACTACTAGTGAACTCCTAGCTTAAACTTAAAAAAAGCTTGGAACTAAATAGATGGCATAATGATCAAATAAAAGCTGACATCTGATACCCATGTCATGAAAAACTTCTGAAGGTTTGGCAACCTTGGATAACATTTTTACAACTCACTGCACTCCTCACAATTTTCCTTTCCCTATCCCCACCCCTTTCCTCCTCACTTTTCCTCTTCCATTTCATAATCTAACCCCCCAAAACTGCTACCCCTACCACACTCAAGGTTCAACTCTTTATCCAAAGGATCCTCCACCAATTAAGTGTTAATCTACATATTCCCCATTGTTCACTCTACCTTACTGTCTAATGAGGTAACACGGTACCCTACCCTCTGTCCATTCCTCGTATTCTTTTTATAGATAAAGTTTTGTCTTTATGCTATTACCTAATAAATACTTTTATATAAACTACAATCCATGTCATGTAAATCTTCAAAAATTTTTTTGTAAAAGTTGCGAATAAATTACTACATGATGAAATGAAACTCTTAAAAGTACAAGAGCATATATGTCTAACAAAATAAATCTTTTGCTATAACTATTTCACAGTTGGCATTACTTGTTGCTAATTGGTATTACAGAAATGTTCACATGTCCCAGCACGTACTTCCAAATAACTCATTTGATAATATTTCACGTAGTATTAATCTCTCAATTTTTTGGATGGAAATACAGAAGGTTATAAGGTGACTTCATCATAAAAGTGTCTTGAGAACAGACTGTATGAAAACTTGCAAAATTAAAACACCCTGAAGATATGTCATATGGGATTTTTCTATAATTAGTTTGGAAGCATCTGTGACAGAATTTGAGATAAACTGACTGTGTCCATTACTTATTTTAAAAGAACATTAACATAATGTTTTGTGTATTTATAGTATATATTTATAAATATATTTATATTGTGACATGGCAAAAGGAGTCTCCTATGGGAGAGATTAACCAGCAACAGGTCTGCTGGGATTCCAGACCTGGGTTTCGCATGACCTGGGTCACTCAGAAGTGTTCTGATCCAGGCCAGAGTTTGGTTTTGTCTGACAATTAATTACTGCACAGCTGTGAGCAGCAGGTTAAAAGGGAAGGAGAGGAAGTAAGCACTCTCTGACCTGGGGCACAGGGAAGCTGCCTGTGAGAGCCATTGTTGTACTACATGTGAGTAAAGGTTGCTGGAATGTTTGTGTTGAGTTGCCTAGACTAGCCACCAACTGGTAGAGAGGAATCTGCCTGCTGTATAGTTAGTGCCTGACTGGCTAGAATTTATTTTGGTTTGTTTTATCCTATGCAACCTTTTATTAACCCCCCGACCGTTAAGCCCGACCTTCGTACGGGCTAAAAAAAGTTTCTCTTTTCGTTAAGCCCGAGATTTTCCGTACATTAAAATCCCCACTTACCCAGGTAAGTGGGGATTTTAATGTAGGGAAAATCTCGGTCCCCCCGTGCTCATCCAGCGTCGGGTTCGTGTTCCAGCGTCGTCCTCCGTCGATCGTCATCCGTCGGTCTCCCTCTCCAGCGTCGGGTGCCTTCTCGTATACCAGCGGGACCAGGTATGAAGCCGGCCGGCATCTTGTGTTCCGCTGGCCGCGGGCCGGCAGGGCCAGCCAGTCAGTCAATCATCCAGCGTCGTTCTCGTTCCAGCGCCGGGTGATCTCTGAAACAAGAAGCCGGCCGGCGGAGGAAAAAAACAGCCGGCTGGCTTCTTGTGCGTGCGTGCGTGATGACGTCGGCGCGTGTGCGGGAAATTCAAATTGAAACTCATTCATTCATTTTGTATTGGTTTGAATACAGGAGTTTGTATTCAATCCAATACAAAATGAATGAATGAGTTTCAATTAAAAATAAATACAAAGTATGTATTTTGTATTGGAGTCTACAATTTAAAAAAAAAAATTTCATGAAAACCTGTAACACTTTTGGTACAGAAATCTAGACCTCAGTGTAACGCCCAGGTGGTTAAAACTGACTGCGGGTCAGTTTCAAACCTAACTACTGTCTCCCGTGTGCTTCATACACCTCTCTTTCTGAGATTCTGAGAGTAGCTCTTACCCCAGAAAAGGGTGGTATACCACAATATATAAATATATATATATATATATATATATATATATATATATATAGTATGTAATAGAAATAAAGAAATATTTTAGCAGTGGATGAAGATACAAAAATAAGTTTTTATTTCTCTTAAAGCTGTCTTTACCTTAGGGTCCCAACCATGACAGGTATTTTAGTTAGGATAGGTAAACGGAGCTAATGGTCAGTTTACCTTTAAAATGTTGTATTTCTAAAACACTCACCTGGAGCAAAACTGCAGCAAATAAAAGTCAGGATACTTTTTTTCTACATTGTTCTTGTTTGTTACATATTGAAGCCAAAGTGATAATATGACACCAGGCACAAAGAAGGGGAGGGAGACTTACTTGAGAATGGCAACTTACTTACTTTCAACAGAGATAACTCTTAAACAGAAATGCCAACCTCAGAAAAAACAGTGGGCAAAACAAACAGAACTACATTTTCAAGAAATTGAGGATTTTTTTTTTAATATTCATTGAATTATGTCTACTGAGGGCCACACCTATTTAATGCTAGAAAAAGATTTTGGCACTTTGGAACTTAACCCCATAGTAAAAATCCCCATATTTAGTGAACCTGTGCCCAGAGTGTGCACACTGCGCAAAGTAGGAGTAGGGTAAATTTATATAAATAAAACTGGGAATTTTCAATGTGCTGC
Source organism: Pyxicephalus adspersus (assembly GCF_032062135.1). Taxonomy (NCBI): domain Eukaryota; kingdom Metazoa; phylum Chordata; class Amphibia; order Anura; family Pyxicephalidae; genus Pyxicephalus; species Pyxicephalus adspersus. Next base: position 51,234,963 of record NC_092860.1, read on the forward strand.
CTACACATGGTTTAGACATCGGCCCTGATTTATGAAAGCTCTCCAGGCTGGGGATAATACACTTTCAGAAGTGAAGCTGGGTGATCCACAAAACATGGACTGGATTTTTCAAAATTATTTGCTATTTGCTAGCAAATGTTTTGAATCCTGGACCAGATCCATTCCAGGTTTGGTGGATCACCCAGCTTCACTTCTGAAAGTGTATTATCCCCAGCCTGGAGAGCTTTCATAAATCAGGGCCATCATGTTTTAGGTCACCCAGCCTGTACAGCAGCCACTTACATTTACATTAGAATTACATTTTTTGGTACTCACAACAAGCTCAACATTGGTAGTATAGACTGTTCATCTAGCAAAGTGAATAATCACTCTGTAAAGTTAGTTCACTTAGCTTAGTAAACGAGGTAAGACTATTTCGACTTCAGCCATCCAGTCATGTGCAAGCAAAAATCATGTACAGTATGGGGAATTATTTCTAAAACTGAATGTTCATCACATTCACTTGTCAGAGTAAACAGCCTAATCAATAAGGGACAGATATAGTTACCTTTTGTGCCACATTCCAAAATACACATAACATGAAAATCCACTAACCAATATTATCCCCCAAAAAAGAACCATGCCTTTCTTTCTTCTTTTTTGGGCACAATATTGATGAGTGTATTTTTTGTGGTATGATATTTTATTATACTTTTTGGCATGACTTTATATTTATTTAAATTTTAATAGCATTTTGTGTTTTAGGAAATAGTTTTATTTGGTTGATACAGTGGGTACATTTGTGAAGATGCTCTGTAAACAGTAAAGAATCTGGGATTACCTCCAGATTTTTAGTTTGGGTAACTATATTTATCTTAGTAAGTTGAACTTTGTCTTAATATGTTCTAATAGTTTTTGTATTGTTGGATGTTGTTTTAATTCTGTTATTATTATTATGTCTACAAAATGCATCAAAGTACAGTTGGGATGTTTTCTAGACCCCTTTTCAATTATTTGCATCACACTGGAATACCTTGTAAGTTTCATTCATCATGATTGTATCTCTCATTGATACATTGACAGTTTCTATATATTATACAGTTAGATATATTTTTAAATCATCAAATGATTTGGTAAAATTATATATTATAGACATATTAAGGATTGTAATGTTTTGTTCTTAGACCCTTATGTATGACTAATTATGCATGCCACAATTATACATGCTTGGACTTGTCGATAAAAATATTTATTACTACTATCTTACATAATATTTATTACAATATAGGATAAAGATACCATTCCATTTTCCAGTGACAGTTTGCAAGTCTCTATATCCCCTGAGGAAGCTATTTTGGGTGAAACGCATTGGAAATTAGATATTTCATTAGAACGCACTTTTTTATCCAGTAAAACTTTGTTTGTTTTGTATTCACCGCAATTGTTGTATAGTTGAAATACCTGATGATATCTGATGATATTGAAATAATATGATGAGTAAACTAGTAAAATTAATATGCCACAAAAAGCCATCTTTCTCTCCTTTCTTCCTGAATATATTGTCTAGGCTTGGCATAAGTGGATAAACATCATATACCCTCCCCCCAGCCCTTTAAAATCTATGCAGTTGAGATACATTTCATGGAATTTACATTTTTTTTTAAGAAATATATTTATATATACTACCAATGTTAAATAAAATGTACAATAGTTTTTCTATATAAAATGTTTGTCCCTTAATTGAAAAAGAGTACATTTTAAGTCTCTAAAGAGTATCTACTCTTTCTCTTCTTTAAGTGAACAGTCTAAATTACTTTATTTAATCAAATCCACTGCGTTCTTCACAGTTGTCCAGTGACAGACTGGTAGTAGGAAGTAATTTAGGTAACTCTACTGCCTATCATTCAACCCAGACGCCTGGGGATATAGCTCTGGACTAAAACTGCTTTAATTTTTTTTAGCATTTATTGGGCTCCTTTTTTGTTGTTGGATTTTTGCTTTAGGCTATTATTTTTTTACTTATGTCCTTATATACTTATGTTGTATATACTACATTATATACCTAGAAAGAAATAAACCGTAGAATGTTCTATAAAATGTAAATTTTTAACACTGATGCCGAAAGGATAGTAATTTCTTACCTAATAGGGTCAGGGTTTGTTCCCCCCTAAGAATGAGCAAAAAACTAAAATATCATAATTAAAGCATATACATTTTAGGAATTCAATTATCCTAAAAACTAGGTTAAAATTCTTTAACCAATTTCTTACAAGATTTGAAATGCAACAGCTAAGAAAAGGGCTCCCGTTATACTAAAGCATGACTTGTATGTAGGCAAGTCCTGGACAAGTTGTTTTTTAACCTCATAGGGTCCAAAGGGTCCCAAGGGCTTGCCAGGTAAATATTTCCTTTAATAAGAATAACCATAGGGCTATGGAAGACATTATCACCCAGAGATTTCCAAATAGTTAGCAAACCTCAGTACAAGTGAAAGCCAATTTTTATTTTTTGACTGAGAAATGGAATAAGTATTTCAGCATGTGTGGCGTAGTAACTAATTGCCCAAGCAGGATAGACTACAGATGACATGTAAGAAACCTATTTGTATCCAACGCAGTAGAGGACTTAACGGTAAAAGAATCGTAAAAAGCAGTAAAACATTTAAAGTCTGAGTAGAGCTGCTTTATACTACTATCAAGGGGATGATAAGTTTACAACAAAATAACTTTACTATTGCTATTAAACAATGCTTTAAATTTCTGATTTTCACTACACAGGATATCCCAAATTGGCATCTGGTTTTAATACATATATTGGCAGCAATGCTTGCAAATGTCTAGGTATATGAAAGCATGCTTCAACAGATTACACAGTTCAGGACAGAAAGTCTCTTTCAATTTATACAAAGATCAATAGATTGGTAAGGAAAAGTGACATATTCCCCCATGGTCATGATACTTTTGTATCCATTTTTCTTTTATTATAAATTTTGCAGCATTGCTGTCATTAAAGATTAGAAGTGAGCGATAGTTCTTCATATAATATGATTATTAAACACAACAAAAAAATGTACATTTTAGTTAGTTCTTGGGCTGACATATGTAGTACCATCACAACTACTATGTTTCCCAAAAATAAAAACTACCAAGAGCATCAAAGTGGTCAAAGAAACTTTTTTTTAACTGGGTTGACAAGGCAGACAGTCCACAAAGAAACTTGCAAAATTGAAAGCAAGAAGATTGTTTTCTTTTCACTTTACATCCAGTCTGTACCCAATCTGTACAATAACATATAATACATGTGAATAGGGTCCTTCTTTATTATTTAAAACCCATTCTAATTTAAAAATTTTCCAATTGTGGTTTCATAATTGTTGAAATGGAGGCAGTTGTCAGCTGATCATTTAAAGTGGCTCCTCAGTCAAGCATCACAAAGGACTTCTGTCCATCAACAATATAAAAAATGTGAACAATTTTATTGGTACAATTGCACCATTACTATGGACTAAGACCTACAAAGATGGCAATAAAAAGCAACAAATCTTTCTTTCATAAAATGAATGGTATGGCAGCATCAAGAAATTCTTTAACATGGAATCTAACATATGGAGGGTCAGAGATGTTGCCAGATTAAATGGTTAGATTTATTTTTCTGATCTTACTAGGAGAACAGCATCATCAACCTGCAAAGCATGCTTACAGTAGGATGAGGTGAACAGTGACTTAGAGTGAAGGAGAAGGTCATTGTTTTTCATGCATTACATATACAGGGCCCTTTGGGGATTTTGACCCTTCTTCCTTCACTCTTATATTGCTACAGAGATCTTTTTCACTAATCGCTGGAAATAGTTTTTAAATCAGGATCTACGTTAAGTTATAAAAACAAGAAAAAAAAAGGAAGCAGATGCCTTAGCTTCCGTGGCATCCTACTACATTAACAATATAATCTGCAGAGCTAGAAGTAAAATAGTAATAAGTAACTACTAAGTAAATACTTAAGTTAGTACAATAATTTTTCCAATTTTTGTAATCTAAAGAGACAAGTAGTAGCATATAAATATGAAACCTGACAAAACCAGGCAGTGAAAAATTACTTTGACAAAAGTAACAGAGAATAAAGAAAATCCCTATATTCATCATCTGCTAAAACCAAGCAGGGAACAGCAGTATAAAAGAACAAATGATTTGGTCAAATAATAGAAAGCCTAACCAATGCATTGCCCAGAGATCTCTATGAATTGCTTAGCACAAGCCACTAACAAATGAAAAGAATGTGAGACCTTCTCTAATTCTACCAAGACATTTCTGCCAGTATACTGTATGAATTCTGAATTCTTCTAATGGCTGACTAAACTTTTTATTTCATTATAACTGCTTTCTGAAAATATTTTTCAACTCACTGAAAGTGCGTAAGTCATGCAGTTTGATCCTTTTAGTTTATAAAGCTTTGAATTGATAAAGTTTGATTTCTGGCTGTTGCACAGTTCCTGCCAATACCTCTGTACTGAGTCCCGCTGAGTAAAAATCTTTTTATTCCTTTTCTGCCTTAGTAATGGCTACTGCAAACAACAGCCATTACTCATCATCTTCCACTATTTGTTGTAGCATTTTATTATTATAAATGCAGTTGTCATACTAATAATCATATAATATCATTGAGGTTGTAATAATTTTATAAAGTATGCAGTTTTTCAAAACTTCAAACCAAAACAGATGCTAAGCTCTTTTTTTTTTTTTTTTTTTTTGCAGATTTGCCGTTTCCAAAAACAAGGGAAAAACATAACTAGGTTTTACTGTTTCAGGCTAATGACTGGAAAGTGTTCCCTATTAAATTGCATTGTTTTTTATCAACATAACACTAATATAATCCCAGCAAACCTGGAATACATTTCCTAAAATAATTTCCTATTATTTGGCAAATGTTTTCAATCCTGAACCAAATTCATTCCAGTTTAGCTGCATCACCCATGTTTATCCTTGATAGTCAATCTTCTTAAAGCTACGTACACACTTCCAATTATTATCGTTGGAAAACGAACGACGAACGATCCTGCACGATATATACGAACGATCGTATAGCACCGATCCTGCACATAGAGATAACGACACGATCGTTCGTAGATATTGTACACAAAATAGATACGATCGTTTAAGCGATAGAGGAACTATGTGCACGACAGGAAAGTGAACGAACGTTCGTTCATTACGCATGCTCAGCCCATGGACGATCAACGAACGACCGTACACACGAACGATGTTCAACTATCGTCGTCCAATCCGATCCGCCGGTCCGGTCGTTCGTTTCCAACGAGTTTCCTCGTTCGTCGGCGTCGTTGGTTACTTTTTTACGAACGATTTTTTGCCCAATCGATCGTTCGTCGTTCGATTGGAACGATAAAATTTGGAAGTGTGTACGCACCTTTAGACTTGGAGATCTTTGATTTGCCAGACCCAGGGTATACAAACTAGAAAAAAAAGTATATATAAGTATACAGCTTACCACTCTTATTATAGCGTGTACAACAGAGTCTATTTGTATAGCTTCTTGTGCACAGCAGCCCATCAAAACTGGACCCCAAAGAAAATTGAGGTGAGAGATCCCTCCATGTCAGTGATCGCTGTCAAGAGATGTAACAATGAAGTTTAAATTCACTCTAGAACCTAAAGAAACTCCTTTTCCCCCAAAAAAAATAATTAAGGTAACTACTGTAAGGAACTTACCTGTCCTGCCAGCCTGCGGCGTCCCTGGGGATCCCAGGCGCAGAGGGAGAAGCCGCTGTAGCAGGCAGCATGGCCGAGGCTGCTGTCCTGCTCGCAGCGTGTCTCTCTCTGCAGGCGGAGGAATCCGTCCTGGCCAAACTACTGTTCGGCCAGGCGGCATCCCTTGCATCTCTATGGACGTGATTACAGAAAGTCCTGTTCTCAGCACTCCTTTGGATGTGCAAAGTAGGGCACATCCCAGGGGTGTTGTGGGAAGAGGTGCGCGCGCTACCACACGTGCCTCTTGTACCCCCAAGGGCGTGGCACTTGGCTGCCTCGCCACGGGGCGGGACATTTAGAATTAGTTTGGCCGCAGGGGATTCAGTTAACCTCCAATCAAATGGTGCCAGGTGACGCAAGGTCATTGGTCACTCTGGCCATTTAAGAAGAACCTGTCCTGAACACAGTGTGCTTGGGTGCGTCCTTTGTGTTAGTTTATGTTAATCCAGTTTGTCATTCCCATAGTGACCTGGTCTGAAACCTGACTCTTGCCTGAACTCTGCCTGCCCTGACCTCGTATTGTTTGTGACCACTCTTGTCTGCTGCCTGCCCTGACCTCGGATTGTTCCTGACCTGTCTTTGCCTTACCCTCCTGTACTACGCCTATTGGACTTAACACCTGTAAAATAACCCTTGTCCTGTTTTATGACTATAATAAAACTTGATAAAAGGATTCATGAAAGATGGCTGTGGTTTGTGTGCCCAGGCGCATTACAACTACATATCCTCTAAAAGCAATGTTCCTTTATCTCCCTAAATCATATAGTAAATAAAATTTTATATTACACTGCACTCCCATTATACTCATCTGTTTATTATAAAATGGGAGACATTTATATGACAAAAACAATATTCTTTTTTTTCAAATTAAGTTTTATTGATATGATTTTCACCACCTTACCCAATACCCATTTTTCTTATTAGATTACTACATTAAATCTCTAACGTATTAAAAGAAAAGTCACAATTACAAAACAGGTGCATGGGGAGTTTTAGGTTAATTGACAATTGGCAGTATGTGCCAGCTATAAAACAGGTGTATCAATTAGCACTTTGTTATGTGAGTACTTAAAGCAACATGAAGCAAATAACACATTTCCGAAAAAGCCAAATAGCTACCACATACGGTATAAGTACATTAGTTTAAATAAAATAAAAATTATTCATTGAATAAGAGATAATAGTAAATAATGCATGTGCATAACATTAAAAATCAATGAAGAGAAAAAGCAGTAAAAAAATTCACCAGTAGGACTTCACAGACATTTAATAACATAGTTATTAATGATCAGAAAATGAATTTATCCAAATTTAAAGTCATGAACTAAATATAACAAATTTAATGTATAATATTATTTTTACCATAGTATGTTAGGCACAGTGGTGTAAAGTTAGATTATTTCCGAATCAAGTACTTTAAGAAGCCTTTTTGGTATAAAAAAAAAATGAAATGGAAGAAGGTCACTTTTTTTCTAGTTACCCTAAACTGGCAATCCAAATTTTTCTTCACTGATTGTCACTTTTTTTAGCCTTCACAAAGGAATGAAGCGTACTGTAAAACAGCCATTACCCCCTTATGTTTTGTTTACAGGCTTTGCAATTTACTTTAAAAGTATGCAGGAGGCTTAAAATGCATTTTCCAGTATCTACAAATACCTTGTTTCAGGATATAATTTTATAAATGTTTTATGAAAATACATTTCTTGGTTTTGTCCTTTGCTTTTCTTTATAAAAGCCCTTGATTGTTTGGCACATCCATTATTTTGGCCACTTTTCACATGTATGTATTACCTTTTGAAGAGCCAGAAGTTATCATTCACCATTCTCCTAATGTATTCCATCTATACCTTTTTTGCATGTTAGTGAAAAGTAAAAAAGAGGAAAAAAACAATACCCACGTCAACCATACCTCAGATTTACAGTACTTGAAAATTGTGCATTTTCCTTCATCCCTGGCTAAGTTGATAACAGACACACAAATGGTATTTTACTATTTTAGATAACATTCAGTGGCATATTCAATGAATGATATAACATTGTGATAAAAATAGCTTAGGGTTTAATATTCTAGCATATAATGTGGTTTTTATTATCAGTTATGGGTGATCCTGATCATTCCCATTGTGATAGAAGGTGTTGTAGAAATGTCTCTGTTATTATAGTCAAAGAAATACATACACTGGTCTAAAGCATACATAAACTAATAATAAAAAACTAAGTTAGTAAAATTCAAGTAACCTTGATATATCACTTGTAAGGCATAATACAAATGGAAAGCATTTTATTAGAAGAAATAGAAAATCACACTCCAATGCTTGGAACATATTGCCCACAAATCACTTGAATTCAAATGTCAAGATGCCATTAAGTATGTTTATTTTATGGACAATTGTTCAAAGGTCTTGATTTCTATCAGCATTGGTATTTGTTTGAAAGCCAACATTATCCTTTATACTTGGTGCATACAAACTGTTGCTATTTTACTTTGTTTTATATGTCAGTTTGACTTGTCTTGACCACTACACCTGAATAATGGTGCAGAAAAAAAGATACTAAATCCTTATGCCATGAATAAAAGATTATTGCTGCAGATAGACTGTGCCATATTTTGGAAAAGACTTGAAGTGTTACAAAAATCAATAAACATCTAAAAAGGAAGGTGATACTCCGTGTATAGGGCATACATGAATAAATGTTTTCCTAAAGTTTTAGTGATGCAATAATTTTAATTGGCTACAAAAATAATTTAACAAAATGTGCACCTATTCTATAGAACTTTATCTATCTCACTTTATCTACTACAAGAGCTTCCTATAAGGTACCTAGCTAGCAATAGGTGATTCTTTAGAATAAAGGGGGTAAAAACAATTTCTGTAAGTTCACATTCTTTTAATTTTTTAAATAAATTAAAATCGTGTATCTGTGGGTGTGCCCTTTTGGACAGCTGCTCACAGCTCACCCAAAAACCACATTGAAAATACTCCAAATGAGAAGACAACACTTTATCTTCCCCTGCTGGATCACTGTCATTTTCTTCTTCTAAGCCAGACAGAGATGTTATAATCATTGGGTATATGGAAGTCCTGGAATAAACATTTCAAGTCTCTGTCACACCGTTCACTGCACTCGGACATCTGGAAACACCAGCAGGTCTCCCCTTACCCCTGAGGAAGCCCGGTTTGGGCGAAAACGCGTCGAGGGGACACCTTACCGCCATTATTAACCCAGTATGATACTAAACCACATTGCTATTTTTTTGAGAAACTAGTGAATATATGTTAGCCTAGGATTTATCTCTAGAGACACAGCTCTTCATCTTTTAAATTATGTTGTTGGATCAATAAATAAAATGTTTTTAAATTTAACTCTGGTTGCCCTTTAAAAGCCTGGCTTTCCCTCCCTCCTCTTCTTCTCTTCTTTCCACAGATACATGATATGTAATCACAAACTGAGCAAATAGGAGTCCACTCCTCTTTGGTTATCCATTGGAGCTATTCTTTCAGGTGGAACAAACTAACAAACTAAATATATTAATAGCAAAAAGATCAGATCTGAGCATGTAGGCCCCTTAAAGGATGTCTCTGGGTTGGTATCTGGGGATAAAGAGAAGGCGTATTTACTAAACACTTTTTTAGCTCTGTGTACACAAAGGAAAATGGCAAAGCTCATGTCTAAATTCATAATAGCAATGTCACTCCCTTAAATATGAGTCACAATGGCTCAAAATGAATATGATTGAGAAACAGTTGGGCAAAATTAGGGTTGACAAAGCACCAGGACCTAATGAATTATATCCACGTGTCCTCAAAGAGCTCAGCTCAGTTAATTCAAAGGCATTATTTCTAATTTTTAGAAACTCTTAAATCACTGGCATGGTACCGATGGATTAGCGTAAGGCCAATGTGGTTCCTATCTCCAAAAAGGGAGCAAAGTCATTACCAGGTAACTACAGACCAGTTGGTTTAACGTCCATAGTTAGAAAGGTCCTAGAGAGTTTGATAAAGAACCACATAGGGGAGTTTCTGCTAGAAAATATTATTATTGATAGTCAGCATGGCTTGAAGAAAGACAGAAGTTGTCAAACAAATTTACTCTCTTTTTATGAGGTAGACAGTGGAATAGCAGTTGATATAGTGTCCTTGGACTTTGCTAAAGCATTTGACACTGTACCCCACAGACAGTTAATATGCAAGTTGGAATTAAAAGGTTTGTAAATGGAGAACTGGCTTAAGGACCACATCCAGAGAGTTGTAATTGTTGATTCATACTCTGAATGGTCTAAGGTTATTAGTGGTGTACCCCAGGCTTAGGTGTTGGGACCTTTACGGTTTAACATCTTTATAAATGATATAGAGTTTGGAATTAAAAGTACCAATTCTGTGTTGGCAGATGACACCAAACTATGTAAAGAATTAAGTCCATACAGGATGTCTATAATCTACAAGCAGACCTGGATGTGCTGTTTGATTGGGCAGCCAAGTGGCATATGACATGTAATTTTGAGAAATGTAAGGTTTTGCACTTGGGGGTTAACAACATGCATGCTTCATACTGTCTAGGGGGAATACTTTTGGGGAGTCAAGAATGGAAAAGGTTCTAAGGGTTTTGGTAGATCATAGACTTATGAATAGCACGCAATGCCAAGCTGCAATATCTAAAGCTAGTAAAGTACTTTCTTGTGTTAAAAGAAGAAAAGACTGCAGAGATGGAGACATTATCCTGACCCTGTACAAAGCATTGGTCAGACCACATCTGGAATATGCTGTCCAGTTTTGGGCACCCTGGTGAAATGTCAGTCCACCCTGGTGGCACGGGCTGGGTCAGCTTGTATCCATGAAAAATATAATGATTTATGAAATGTAAAAAAGTGGCCAGCTTGTGATTGGCAAGTTTACCTTTTCTTCCTCCCCTTACCTTCTTCTCCACCCACTCCCCACCCCTCACTAGCCAAGCTCCCTGCCCAAGCTCTCTAACCAATCCAGAAGCCAGTGTGTTCTGTTCTGTGATTGGCCAGTGTGATGTCATAGATGTTAGCCGACCAGGAAGAAGAAAAAAATTGAAGTGGAGATCTCAGCCACCTGTTCCTTCTCAACTGTACAGGTCAGTAACACACAGCAACAGATCCTTTGTAGCATGGATATATGGCTACCTGGGAAAGAATGTGTGAAAACCAATTCCATCATGTGCAGTGAATGCTGTATGTTCTACTTTCCGAGACCCTAATGGTATATATGTTATATATTCCAGTACAGCAATGATTACTGTGTCATCGATATGCTTTATAAGATGTGCAAATTTATTTTACATATTTAATAAATGTTTCTGTTATAAAATGACTTTGTGTTTTATTTATTTATATATATATATATATATATATATATATATATATAACACTAACTTATATTCTAGAACAGTGTTTCTCTACTATTTTAAAAATGGGGCAACTTAAAATAACTCTCAGTATTTCTGAGAAACCCGGTGTATAATTATTATATACACAGCTCACAGTATATTAGTTTTCTAGGTACTAGGAAGAGTGCCTTTAACAATGCAGAGAAGATTATTGGTTACCATTTAAATGACCTGAGAGGCACAAATTGCTTAAGGAACCTTTAGTAACCTCAGCAGGAACCCTGGTTGCAAAGCACTGTTCTAGATAATAGGTCTTCTTTAGAATAAGCGGAGTCCCCTATTTGTACCAGCATATACAAGCAAGTGTATGTGGAGTTCAATTTAGAAGTAGGGGGTGTACTGGTATTTTTTTTTCTGTGCATTGTTCCAGTGTTGGTTCTCCTAGATAGTGTCTATCAGCTACGCTGAATACTATATAATTATTTAGCTATATAATAAATGCTTCTGGTTATTGTATATATGAATGGATTGATTTCTTTTTCTTTAATAGACTGAGGTGCTTATTACATATGTAAATGAAGCAAAGATAGGCAGCATCTTAGGACTGGATTTTCTCTATAGTGAAATTTTGTAGACACCAAAAACACCAGAAAGGGGATATCGGGAGATAGGGTTATAGTGGACCACAAAATACAACAGTGCACAAAAAAAAACAGTTATAAACAAATCATTCTATACTTCTTAAACAAATTGTTGATAAAGAAATTAACAGACACCGTGAGTAAAGTTTACCTATTTATTATTATATTATATAAAGTTTTTATAATAACTATTTACTTACTGATCATGTTTTCCAACTATAACAACTTTCCTTTTATTACATTTTTCTAATTTAAAAAGCTACTGAACTAATATTTTTTATTTAATTTTTACATTACATTTAACTTTATTACATTTTAAGTCTTCCTCTTGCTTCATAACATACAAGCTTACAAAAAGCAAGCCTCTTTAGTCTTTGGAAAATGATAGAGAGACACTTCTGGAAAACGGTCTTTCTGCCCTGTCATGTGAATACATTGTTTCACAAAGCAAAGAGGCATTTCTGCAGAAAAAAAAAATCAGGCAAGAAAATATATACACTATAATAGTGCAAATAAATCCTATACAGAATGCTTTGTCTCACAATTTTTCAACACTGGAACACATCACCCTAGTGTGCAGTAGAAAAGATCAAACACACTGTGGAGTATATAAACCCCCACTTGCACAAGAACGAGTGGCAGTGATTAGCTTACACATCACTAACACATTTTAGCCCGAAGTGCTCAAATCAGTCCCCACTGACACATATCTGATGTAGCACACATACCCCCCCCCCCACACACACACAAAATATCACACATCATCTCACAGCATAGATCAACCTACAGTAGTACAGATAAGTTAACATTGGCACAATAAACTGCAGTAGCAGTAGTCAGGCTTATTGGCAGTAGAACAACATTCCCCAATGGCAATGGCATGATCCTGCAGCAGCAAAAAACATCAGTCCCAGACCACAGAAGGGTACACAAACCAACCACCCATACATCAGCCCCAACAGCTCCAGATAAACACTGATTGGCACATGAGCAGGCACTACTGGCCAATATTAGTCGGCAATATCGGAGATCTGCAACCACTGGCAACAATCTGCCCCCAGTCATAAACATCTGTCTTTGCACAATCTTAACATTGAAATCACTATCCCCACTGACAAATATCATGCCCAGTATAAAAGATCAGCCACCATTGTCATATTGGTCCCCCAATAGTACAGATCTGTCACCACTGTAACACATAATCCTAAAGTGGCACAAAAGTTTTGAGTTTGCAGGTTCTCCCCATGTTTGTGTGAGTTTCCTCCAGTTTCCTCTCACATCCCAAAAACATGCAGTTAGGTTAATTGGCTTCCCCCCAAAATTGACCTTAGACTGTAATAAAAAGACATATGACTATGGTAGGGACATTAGATTGTTAGCCCCTTTGAGGGACAGCTAGTGGCATGACTATGGACTTTGTATACCGCTGCGTATTATGTCAGCGCTAAATAAATTCTGGATAATAATAAAATGCCTGGGAAGGGGCAGTTTGGATTGTGTAATTATGTTATGAGGAAACAAACTTGAAATCTCCCACATTTAATTCAGTAAAATTACAGCTGCAGTATATATCTATCTATATATATATATATATATATATATATATACACACACACACACACATACATACATATATACACATACATGATTATGTTGCTGAGTAACTAAGTTGTAAAATTCAACAATACCAGTAACATTGAAGCGATAATACAGCAAGACGTGCAAACCACATGTGCATAAATCATCCTCATTTATGCACATGTGGTTTTGATTTATGCAAATGTGGTTTCCATGTTTTGCTGTATTATCGCTTGTTTTTAATATTTAAATTAAATAATTTTCAATGTGATGGGTATTGTTGAATTTTACAACTGTTAGTTACTCGGCAACATAGTCATGTGTATATATGTACTGCCTTTAAATTCCCTCATCTTGTGTAATTATGTTGCTGAACAAAGCAGCCTATTGAATTCATCCTGTGGGGTTGAGGGGTGTGAATATGGTTTGTTGAACAGTGTGGATTGTGTAATTGTTAAACAGGCTGCAATGTTCAAGAACACATATACATAATCCACACTTTTATCCACACAACAATACAACAGTGGGGTTCAACAATATTATCTTCCCTGTTCACAATTCCTACTATTCAAAAAAAAAGCCCCCCCCCCCCCCAGCCCTCACTGTTTTACCACACAATACACAAACCACAGTAGTACTTTTTTGAACTTTTTGTAGATGGTTGAAGCTGGAACCAAGGGTAGATCCACAGACACAGCTCACAACAAGGATATATCTGCACTAGTAAATATCTGCAGGGAGAGCTCACAAGCTGAACAACAAGCAGGAAGGAGCTGCAGACTGAGCAGTCACACTCGAGTGACGTTGGAGTCCCTATTAGGCAAAGAAAGAAAAAAAAGTTGCATAATTAGGGCAGTGGGAGTGGATTAGAAACACTCCCACCAAGGATGGCATTTCCCAGATTTCACTTCACCGCCTAGGCGATGGAGAGACCTAGAGACGCGTCCAGAACGCGTTTTTCATGTTTTAAAGTCAAAACATCTCGAAAAAAAAAACGAAAAAGTATACAGATGATTATAACTTGGGTTTATGGTATTCAAAAACCAAAGTTGATTTTTTTAAGTATAGGTGCGCTTTAGGTTTACCCTGTAAAAAGATGGCATTAAACTTGGATTAAAGGTGCTTGTGCTATACAAATACAGCTTATTTTTGTGCCTCCCCTCTTGAAGCACCATACCAGTGTTGCCAGCCTAAATACCAGGTGTCCTTGGCTGACATCATTCATAAAAGCTGTGTGTTGGAAAAAATTACAATAGATAAACAATATACATAAAGCAAAAGAAAAATAGCAAATCAGATCTAGTAAAGTGGTTTGCTAATGATGCTAGTGATGATAATTAGGAATACCTACACTACTAACTTTAATGCAGCTAAATAGAGGAGCCTGGACTTGGGAGAATTTTATAAATGAATATAGAAAGAGAACGGACATAAATAAATGTTCTGGGAAAGTAGGCAGGATAGGTTTAACTGGGAGGAGTTCAGGTATGGGCCAGCAGGTGTGACCAGTGGAGAAGGGTAGGAGGGAGGAGTGTAGGAATATTGAATAAGGGGGCTGAGAGGAAGTGAGGGACATTTAGGAAGAAGTGGAGTAGATAGCTTCCCACCCTCTATTCCCTAATTTAAAGTAAGTATGGTAAAAGAGGTTTAGGGACCTTGAAGGGAGTAATTGTAGTGTCTGTTGCAGTGGTGGGGGTCTACCATAGGTGTCTATGTTGTACCTTAATGTCTCCTGAAGTGGTAATGGTTAAGAGGGCCACGGAGATTTATTTGGTTATAGCGTAACTTTCACAAAAAAAATCACTTCGATTTACTGGTGAAAATCCCTTAATCCCTTCACAAACTGGCCCCAGTGAGACCCACACCATCTCAGCTTTTTTCTTCTTTCTGGCACTGGCCGGAACACCAGGCTCAGCCATTTTCTTTCTTCTCCCTTTCGGGTTCTTCTTTACCTCATGAGATCAGGTCATGTTCTTCCGCACTGTGCTTGTGTAGGATTGAGTACTTTTTTTTTACATTAAAGGAAAGTCCCTGATGACTCGTTCCCAATATCAACCATGTGTAGAAGGAGCATTCCATAGCCTCCAGCCATGTGACACAGGTATCCTTCAGTGTTCACTGCCGCAATTATTTTCTAAAGCCTTTTTTAAATTAAAAAAAAAAACATTTTTTCTATTAAATAAAAGGAATAGCCACCCTTTTATTTGGTAAAAGTGTGATGATAGTTTCCTTTTAAGGGGATTTTTTTACAGTTACTCAAAGGATAGTTGCCTTATAATATCCACAAAGACATCTCAAATTTATGTAAATATTAATGCTGCTGAAAAATAATCATGCATATTTATTTACAATCTTTATATCAAACCATCAAGATCAGTCTCTGACGTTAAATGTAACACTGGCAATGATGTCCACATCTAAAGCTTGAAACTGGATAGATTCCAAAATCTAATTAGTGATTCCTATTTTAGATTATGAACAAAAATGTATGTGGCATATCAGCACTAATCACCAATGTACTGAAGAGCTGACATCATATAATGATTAGGAAAGCGGACCTGAGTTATATATGGCTTGCAAAATGTAAACGACAGCATCAATAAAAATGGCATAATTCTCTGACTTCAGCATTACTCCATAACATTTGTTTTGATTAGACAAGTTCATTCACCCCATGATATTTCTTGTCCTGTCTTAAAGTAAACCTTAAATGTTAATAACAATAATGATGCCTGGTTAAATTAATATAAACAAAGCATATATGACCTAATGTGAAGGGGTGGCTTGAGGTTCTTTTGAAGTGTAATTATCATTGAGTCTTTTCTTTATCCTATCACGACTGCTTCCTATTTTTGGTTTTTAGCAGTCAGACCTACAGTTAGACATTCATTTCTTTTGTAGATTGAATGTGACCCCTAATGTCTGTCTTTCATGTCTAGAGCCTCCTTCCCAAAGCCCTCTAGGGTGGATAGATTGTGTTGAACTCTTATGAACTCTTTCTTTTGAATTGCTCCAATACCATGAATTTCATGAGTACCACTAAAAATAGTTTTGATAAATAGAAGGCCATTGGAAATGCATCTGTTAATAGAAAATCCATCTCTTGGATGAATGATGTTATGTGCACCACTGATGAAGATAAACATAATGTATGGCTGTCTAGAATAACAGTAAATTTAAAAAGCAACCCAAGAACTGGTGGTAATGAATGCCAGTAAAGGCAAATAAGGGTGCAGCTCTTGAGACCCTGAACTCCAACGTGGCTGGATCTACCTCTGGAAAGAGAATGTTTTTTTGTTTCATAATAATATTACTATTACTTATTTTAGTAACAAGATGGGTTTTGTTTTAACATTTCCTATTGTTTTTTGATTAGTAAATTTAAAATTTTTCTATTTATTATCTTACCAGAAATCTAGTAAACTGATACATCCCTGTTCCCTATAGGGAGAAGAGTAGATGGTATTATGTTCTGTAGTTTTACGATTACAAAGCTGCTTTTCTACAGATAAAGTGAATTAGTGTTGTCACCCTAAGACAAAAAGACTGTTATTGGCAGTAACCCCAGGCTAAAATAAAGAATAAGACTAAAAAAATTGAAAACAAATACGGCCATTTGATGACTGGTAAACTGTAATATATATTTTTTATTTTTGGATCTTTTAGATAATTTTATCTTTGGACAAACTTTAAACTGATTACATGGGTTATGGAATTCTTTATTTGAATGGCAAACCTTCGAAATGCATTATTTCCCAAAATAATGCTTTCATTTCTGTGTATAAATAAATTGACAAATCTGGTAGCAACTATATGATTACAAAGATTGCACTAGTAAATGTAGTGGTAAGATAAAGTCTGCCTTATTTCAAAGGTTCAGAATTCTTTTTTTCCTTTGACTGTGTTTGATGTGTAACTCTATCTCTTTGCATTCATGTTATTTTTGCCTTTCAGCGGTTTGGAATTGGTTGTCCTTTGTGCATAGCCTGCATTGTGAAGGATTGCAGAACCATCAAAAGTAATGATCATTAAAAGTATGCCTTAAACATCTGCAGTGACAATGTACCAGTAAATAGGTCAAAAACATGAGCATGTGTTATCTCATTTGCTATGCTATGCATGCATTATTTTTCAATGTCAGGGGAACATGGTATTTCAGTCATTATTCAGATTATTTTGTTTGTTCCTGCAGGTGTTGAAAAATAAAAGATAGGATAAGAACAGCAATAGCTGAACAGGAAACTGGCCAGCAACCTATTCTGCTTCATACAAAAGAAAAAGCTTTGTGAAATTAAATATAACCATGCTGCTATTATAATAATTATTATTATTATTATTATATATTGTCATATTTTTTCATTTTACACAGTCTTCATTATCCTTAAAGTGGAACTCTGGATTCAGCTTAAAGCACAAAATATATATGCATAATTATTTTTTTAACATATCAGAAAAGAGAAAACAAAGATTGTGTACACATGTTCATTAATTGCCGTCGGAAAGGATCTTTCACAATCTTTTACAACGGCTAAAGACTAAATGATGATTAGAGGGGAGAGGGAGTATGACAGAGAGGCACCCATCTTCACTTCCATTACGACCGTTCATTGTTCCTGGATTCGTCAGAACAGATCCAATAATGGCGAACGACGTGCCCTGTACACTTGCCAGATTCACGTCAAGCCTGGGAGATTATTGGATGGGGATCATCTGACATGTGCACGTAGCCTTAGATGGGCCCAGGGATCTGGTTTGCACATGAACTCTCCTGGCACATCCGACAACCACAACGTTTATATGTCATATGAGTTCCTATGGAGGTAAAGGTAGAGCTATATAAAAAAAAGGCATCCATTATTTAGAATAGGTTGCAGGATTCATTTACACTTCATATGATATCATATATATTTATTATGATATATATATTATGATTCCGCTTTGCCAACAAACTCATCCAAGAGATTCAGTAGAATGCAAATTTTTTTAATATGTTTTAGTGACTGCCATGGCCATCTGGGTCCCAGAGGCAATAAATATTTTTAGACAGAGATTGCTAAAGCCTTCCTGAACCCTCAGTTTAAATCAGCTAAATTCCAGCTGCATTTAAACAAAATGTGTGCATACAGGATGCACAATTGTCCAACTCACTTATCATCGCCATTATCATCAGTGTGAGAGAAATCATTTCAGGTCCTCCATTTATAGGTAACTCCAAACTGAAAAGCTGTAAAAGTGTGTGACAAGATTTGATATTGTATTTTTTCATCATTGTGGATGCACACAGTGTTACAGCCTGGTGTCCACTCAACATAATCCCATTATATTGTGTTTATGTTCAGTAAAATAAAGGGTAATACCTAAATGAATAAATGAAGATAAAGGGCTTTTGTACTGGAAATGTTGATAAACAGTTGTATAAGTATATATTTATATATATATATATATATAACATCACATACAAACTCACAACTACTAAATGATCACTCTATCCTTATAGTGACTACACGTTACACACTAATTCTACACTAATCTGATTTTCTTGCTTTATTTTTTCAGGGTTGTCACTGGTAACATGGCACATTGGTAAAATTATTCTGTATTCCTGCTAAATTATGCTAAGATTTTATAAATTGCGTGGTTTTATCTGAAGGTAGACCAGTATTCAAATAGATGGATAGAAAGAGATTGAGAGAGAGAGTTCAACATTTGTTGTGAATTATATCTGCACACTGTTTCAGCATATCATTTTCTACATTAAGACTGTTTTTTTATAAATGTTTCCAAGTATATTTATTTAGGTTTTGCATTTATGTCCTAACAAACAATGGCAGAAAACATATACTCCTAAGTGCAATCAGCCCTACCAAAAAATAAATGCAATTTTACATCCACTATTTCTTATTTTTCTTTGTTGACATTTTGTTCCTTCCTAAAAGTTTTCAGCACCAATCATCATTTGTGTAGTCGAACTCTCATGCCTCTATATAAGTGTTGGCAGATAGTGCTTTACAGAATTTATTAGAGGGTAGTATAATACATTTTCTCTGCTATCCAGAGACTTTTTTCAATAAAAGAAAAATTTTTAGCTTCTCTCTGCTTGCTCGTAAAACTTCATATTTTGTAAACCTTAAAATCATAGACTGCAAAAAAAAGGACAGAGCACTAGAACAAGTCTGAAAACAACCAATGGGGACTAAATACAAACTAAATTCAAAGTAAAAAAAATCTAATACAATAATAATAATAATAATAATGCATACCTACATCCATATTCTAACAGTGATAAATGGAACTTTGAGTTCTTGGAAGTTTATATTATTATAGTTTGAATTTATTTTAGTTGCTTTATACCTGAATATTTGGAATATTAAAATGTGTATACAAAAATAAATGCAAATTATGCCCGAGGCTCCTAAACTTAAAGCATTTCAAGTCAGCTCTGGACAATTAAAAATCAATCAAAATCAAAATCAATGTAAAAGAGACAAGTTCATAAAACGTGTAGGACCTTTTTATGTGACCAAAAAGGTATTTAGTATAGTAAAGAATAAAATAAATAAACAACTGTTAAGTGCACATATATCTCAAAAGAAAAAAATCTACCTGCAGATATAAAGGAAAATGAAAAAGTAATTTGTAATTTAATTCCCGATTTAACATCTCCTCTTTCGGAGAAAGGAAATGAAAATATAAAAAACCTAAAATACTTCAAAAAAGTTTCTAGGTTTGACTCCTATGCTCTGCTTCTTGCCCCCCACAGCGTTTCCCCAGCCTTGATTGTTGACAAATTCAGCTGCCAAAATGACAGAAGAGATTTGCACTATACACTGTAGGTATAAAATGACACTTGCAGGTGATGTCTGCTACTATCACAATGAAATATACATATAAGAAAGTACAGAAATATACATATAGACAGTGTTACATTGTTTTGCTTCTTTTGTACATAAAAGGGATTGACAAAAAACCTAGTTAATGCCCACAAACAACTATTTATGTACTATTTTGTTATCTTAAACTGTACCAAACATCATTGAATAAACAGCCTATGTACAAGTCTGAGCAAATAAATGGTTAGGTTGCTTCTTTTTGCCTACTTGAAAAGTATGTTGAGAAAAAAAATCACCTATTACAGTTTTTTGCTTGACGGGATCATTTATTTTCAGTGTCAGACTTTTTTTTTTAAAGTTAGTTGGCCCTGTTGTGGGCACAGTATAGCAATACAAAACATTTTGCTGTATGGACTTGGAAAAGTGGCATATCTAGGCCATTTTTTCATATTTAAAATGTGGGGAAGGAAAATAATCCCATTTAGGTATTTTTGTTGTTTTTATTGTTGTTGTTTTGTCTGTGACCTGTTTTTTTTTTCATTCACTGTCGGTCCTGGAGAAATAACATAAAGTCAGTGGAAATCTCCCCTACATGATCAAAATTTCCTCTGAGGCAGATGATACATAAATAGGTGTTCCTATTAGAATATATCTAACGGAATGCATTACTGTGTTGATTTAACTATAATATTCAGATTGTTTGTTAGATTCTGTGCCATTGACTGCAGTCAACAATAAAAGATTAATCTCCCCAGCAAGGGCACAGACAGGAAAAAAAATCTGACAGGGGTTATACACTCCCTACGGTAATAAATACAGATACACGTTGACTGGTAAATCTGGGTTTAGAGAGCTAGCATTTAGCTAACTCTATGGGTTGATAACCTGTTAAAAGTTTCTTTTATGAATAAAGTAGAGTGGTAATGATTCACATTGAGAGGGTTAAGCTGATGAATATTGCTTTTATAATGCACTCTACTGCAAAATGTTTCATTTGGATTTTTGAAATGCTGTTTGACTGTGAAATGAGGATGCATTGCATACATAAATATTTCAAATGTTTTTTTCCATTTTAATTGTGTTTTTTGGGATAAAGTAACATTTTGTGATTTCTTGAAATATCCATGAATATTCCAGGAAATGTACCCAAAAGCAATTGCACTTCAGTTAAACTGCAAGTCAAAAGAACAATAATGCAAGCTAATCATGCTGATGTTTAAATGGCCTGAATTTCCTTTTCAGCTACAATCAAACATTTGAAGCTTTCGAGTTCAAAGGAGAATTACCTAAAATTAGGTATTTAAAGTTAATCTGTGCTTTCAGAAATATAGTGCAGCCAAAGGGCCACATTAAGGATTAAACAAAAAAAAAACTATTTTATATTAGGCTGGCAAATACCTGTTAAAACTGAATTATCTGACCTGATGTGATAGAAAGTAAAAAAAAATATTTGTATTGCTAATTTAAAAGTTGTGCAGCACAGTATTCCTCATTATTCTTATGAGGCAATTTGGATGACTTTTAGTAAACTTTATTTGACTGTGAAAGAACTAATTTTTCATTCCCCAAAATTTAATATAATTAGTTGAAAAATTTGACCAGGTGATCTGGGATAGCTTGATAACCTGTGCTAACCTCTCCCATTAAATATGTTCTTGCTCTGCCAAAGCTGTGAAAATCTGATGCTTGTGTCCTTCCTTTTCCTTCCCCTAAGCCAATGTACTCTTTCTTAAAAGATGTTCACAATAATAAAACAGACATGATTAAAACAGTTTTCTTTCCTTAGAAGTGAGTTGTTCATTTTCACTGTTCATTTTCACTTTGCGATGGCAAAAACAGACGCGCAGCAAGCAAGTGCTGAAAGAGGTGGAAATAAATCTACAGTAACAATAATTATATAGTGATGACAGCTCAAGTGTAATCAGGGTTTACCTTTTCTTAGCCAATCAAGGTAGAAGGCATAAGGAAGTATTCCCAGTATTATTCCCAACAGTCCTAGCAGAGCAATCACACATGTTCTGTGTCATCGGGGTTTACCTTTGCTTAGCCAATCAGCATTTATTAGGTGAATGGGGACACTCATCCCCATTTTATAATAATTAATATTAAACAGGATATTTATAGCACCAACATATTACGCAGCGCTGTACATTAAATAGGGGTTGCAAATGACAGGCAAATACAGTGATACAGGAGGAGAGGACCCTGCCCCAAAGAGCTTACAATCTTTGCCCTCTAGTGCCAGGGAATCCCACATTGTCAGGTGTCCCACGGCTGTACTCCTGTCAGTGTGCAGCTATGGGATTAATCCTTCCATGGTGGGATAATATTAAAAGGTACAAGGTATGCACATTGAAACGCAAACAACATATAATAATAACAATAATGATAATATGTAAATAAATTCCTGTAAACGTTTGCATAAATGCTCACATGCTCATTCAAACAAGTCATGGGCATTTAAAAGTGTTTACAGGCAAGGGGCAAAGAAGGGGTAGAAATTAGAACTAGACCAACATCAGAACATTTCTAATAACGGGTTACTCATCATGGCTGTGGTTTTACCCTACCTCCAAATAATATCTTTAGAAATGACTTTTTGTGGCTTATCCTCCTATTGAAGAGTATCAGTGACTGTCCTCTCGACAAGTCAGCAGTCTTCTCCATGATTGTGTGGCTTACTGAACCAGACTAAGGTCCTGATTTATTCTTGATTATAAGGCTGGAGAGGATACACTTTCATCAGTGAAGCTGGGTGATCTAGCAAACCTGGAATGGATCTGGTCCAGAATTGAAAACATCTTCTAACAAATAGCTAATGACTTTTTTGCCAGACCACCCAGCTTCACTGATGAAAGGGTATCCTCTCCAGCCGTTGGGAGCTTTAGTAAATCAGGGCCTGAAAGACTATTTAAAGGCTTATGACAACATTGCAGGTGTTTTGGGTTAGTTAGCTGAGTGGTATAAGTGGTATTTACCATATTTTCTGAAATACTGACTTTCGGGTTTTCATGGCTGTAGGCCATAATCAGCAAAATGAAAAAAAATAAATGCTTGAACTATATCACATATATGTGTGTAATTGATCTATGTAATATATAAATTTCACTTTTTGAAGTTATTTAAATAAATAACTTACCTTTCAATGATATTCTAATTCATTCAGATGCAACTGTATACTATACTAGTACTTCTGAAAGTACTTTAATGCACTATATTGATTATATTTGCTTGAGAATTTTATTGAATTGTCTAATATAAACCCCATATACTGGTTTTACAATTGCACTCTTCTTTTGAAATAGAAGTGTTTGTAAAATAAAGACACTATGATTGTTTAGGAAATACATTTATTTCATTTCTTTTCATACAACGAGCCATGTTAGTGGGAACAATTACTAACTTCATTGCAAGTCTTAAGTGTTGGAAAAAAGAATTCTTGAATAACCAAGGGAATTTAGAAAATGTTAAGATACTCAAAAGAAAAAAAAAACATAAATCTTTGAACCATCTGCTAAAACTTTTTCTTAGAAAAGAGAGAATTATTATAGTAAAAATGTGGCCCATTTATGAAATTATTAAAACAGGCATTAAATGTCAATTTAGAATAAAGAACATTTTCTAAGGGAATAAGTAATTTTGAGTATATGAGTACACATTAACATTGTTTTAATATGGTACTTAGTGTGTCTCATTTTTTATTTAGGAAACAGCATATACTGATAAAAATGGAATGCAAAAATACCTGTGCAGTATCGATACAATTAAACATTCTTTTATTTTTCATAAAAAGGGTATTCCTAAGGTTGTACAATAGTGATACATAAAACAAAAAATGTGTTTTCACCTAAAAGGTAAGCTTTTTTTTTTAGTATTTTATTATTAAATTAGGCTAGTTAAGAATTAAAGGTTTTAAGAAATATAGAAGAATATATGTACATAGATAACTAGCTGGTTAAGAATAAACACAAAATGTACTTGTAAAAGCAACATTCAAAATAACATGGTGAGTAAAATAGTAATACTACCTTTTTTGCTGATGACACACGGTTGTTTCACCAGTATGGTGCTTTATTACTGATTTATCCATCCAGAAGGATGTGGGTGGCAGGTGAACAGAAGGAAAGCCGAGGTTTTGCTGCAAACTTTACACTGAGGGACATCCTCAAAGCTGCACAATTATACTTTCAGGAGTTTTTCTTTAAATGGCAAAGTTCTTTAAACTTTTCTGTACAGGAAAACATTGCATTAACATCCAATAAAAACAATAAATTCACATCATGCCAGAACATGTAGCTCCTTGTGTGTACTCATACTGTGACTTATTTATTTCACAGCAATAAAAATAAAGTACCAGATGTTCCAAAATTGCATTGGAATTGTCACCTAAACTCAGTTTCCTATTATTAGATAAACATTCATATCCATCTGAGAATGTTAGAAACTTAATAATATGTGTGGACAGTAAATCGCCTTCAAACTCCTGAGTAAATGTCTAGCTTATATTATAATCCTTGCCAATACGAGTGTAATAATAAGAAGGGTTTTAACCACTTCAGCTCCCACACCTATGCACCCAGAGCAATGGAAAACCAGAGCAATGTTTACATCTGCTATAGCCTCATTTATATGGCAATACTTTTGTCTTTAGCATAGGACAAGGAAGTCAAAATAATACATGAATCATTTTTTAAGACAATCGTTGCCCTCTTTTAATGGTATCGTCTTTCAAAATATATTTTGCTTTTTAGAATCCAAAGTAAAAAAAAATTAAAAAATACTGAACAAAATTTAAAATTTTAAATGAAATACATTTTAATATTGATAGTTAGAATAATAGGAATAAAACAAAAACATTTTTTTTTGCTTGTCAGGTTGCTTTGACTGACAAAGATAGAGTAGATACAAAAGTACTAATGCTTTTTTTTAACTTTGTCTTGTCTGAACAGTGTTTGTTAAACACTGACATTCATGTTTTGACAGGGAAACTTCTAAAGCTGCTCCCACTGTCATTTTTGACAAGCAGGAGCTGCCAAGTGCTTCAAGTGCAGAAATAAACTGCTGACCCATATTTATGTTGCTATAGCTTAAATTGTATGTCAGACTATGCAATAAACAGTAGTAAAACCAATAATGGTTAAGTTATATTGGAGAAAAACACTTTCTATCTCATTCCCTGATGGATATTGTATTTGTACCATAGTTACACTTTAAATTAAATACAGAAGTAATTACTGTACTATGAAATCCAGTTCTAGTGAAAAAGTAATATGATAATTTTACATCTTTTATGCCACTTTATAAATGTAGCATATAGTGAGGCAAGCTATCTGTGTCTCCATCAATTTAAATGTCAGCCACCATGCTGGTTATTGTAAACCTTTGCATATCTTTTGCAACCCTGCAACCCCATCCAGGTAAGTTCCAAGTCACCACTGCTATAGTTTACAAAGGATGCCCAGCATTGCATCATGGGAAAAAATAATCAATTTCCCCCATACCAGGAAAAGGTTTGTCTATTCTAGAATAAAGAAAAGAATACAGCAGATCCAAAATTCTTATGTCAGGGCTCATTAGGGTTGAAGTAGCAGGTTCCAGTTACAAAAGAAGGTCACCTTGCCAGCTATTGCCCCTACTAAAAATGAAGCCTCGTACAGACACTTACCAGGTGACAATTTTACTGATTCCTGAACTATATAGTACAATGGAAATCTAGCACCTGTACCTTAGGAAAAACATCTTTCTTCCTAATTTTTAGGTTATAGTTCTCAGTTCCATTTGCAACTTTTTTGGCCCAAATCCAGTTTGTCAAAATCTCAAAAAAAATAAATGCAACTTTCTAGAAAAGCTGCTTTTAAGATCTAAAAAGGCATCTACTGTTTAAAATGCATTATGTTCCTTAAAACTTATATGCTGTATTGTTTAAAGTCAGTCTGTGACCACTTAGAAAAAACCCATAAAATTACAGATTTAAAACGTGTATTCATAGAGAAAATAATAATCATAATAATTAATCCATGCTCTGACTTTTTTTCTCACTGAATAGTCATTGCGGTTGAATAACATACTTACCAATCAGAAAGTTCTCGTTAATCCCACATAAAAGGCATTTTACTCTAGAGCCTGGATTTGCAACCTACAAATGTAATCAGTACAAACATTAAAACTGCTGCTTCTGTCTGTGAAGATAAATGCTTTATGGCTAAAAGGATTTTCACTCGGTGTCTGGTAAGTATGCATTATATTTTTCCCTAGTTTTATCAATACATTTTCAACTGGATACCAGTGTTCACATAATACTGATTTAACATTCTTTACATAATAAAGTAGCATAACCAATTGATTTACCTAATTTATTGGACCAATGCCCTAGATTGCAGTATCATTCTGTAAAGAAGATGCCAAGGGAAAAGTACATAGAAAGAAATTTCTGTTATACAGATTCTTTTCATGTTATTCCTGACACCTGCCAAAACATGTTATTCATTTTTGTTTTACAAATGGCAGTAGGGAATTAGATCTTCTGCTAGGCTTTTACTGTTGTCAGTGCCCCCACTGGGGTATTCATCCCTTACTTCTTGCCTTAAATAACATCCACATGTAAGGTTTATAAGGACTGCATGAATAAAGGGGGGAGATCTAATACAGTAAAGCTAGGGAGGAAAGGGCTAGATGATGGGTTGGATGTTCTTCAAGTGAGAAAAGGGGTTAGGAGAGAAAACACCCCCAAGATTCAAGTGGTTAAAGATTTTAACAAATTGTCTGCGATGACCCACATAAACCAATATTAGTGGACTAGCCATGATTTCACACAATACGCTATTTAACAATGCCACAATACACCCTATTCATTGTTTCTAGTCAGTCAGAAGAGTTTGACCTGGTGACATTTCAAAACCAAAGGTATATAAGACCTTTATTTATCACACCTATATGAACATCTCACTGCAAAACTGTGCACTCATTTGGATTTTCCCCCACTGTTCTGGGAAGAATTTAGACCATCTGTAAAAAAAGTAAAAACTTCTGCCCATTCAAAACAAAAGGAATACGTCTTAGGGGAAATCTCTGATCTTTGATCCATAATAGGCTTTAAAGACTTTGATTTGTGTAAATTGGCACAGTTATGCTGGAACAGAAAAGCGTCTTCCCCAAACTGTTGCCAAAAGTTGGAAGCACACAATTACCTAAAATTTCTTGTATGTGGGATTACCAGTAATGTTAAGTGATATTACAGAAATTTGATCCACCACTTTTCTGAGGGCTTATTGGCAAACTACTGTAATACAAAGGTCTCACAAAATGCCACACCAAATCCAACATTTAACTACACCACAAAACAAGGTTTTTGGCATTAATTAGATTGATATGAAATAAAAATTTTTATTTAGAAATACCCTAATTTATGAAATAAACAACAAATAGCTATGTTAAATAAACAACAATAGCTATGTTATCACAAACATCATTAAATACAAGTATGCCAGATATGATTGGGTTTTACTAGGATATAAAAAACATCATTTTTTTGTATAAATCAATTAACACTGATTACAATAATCGCAAGGGAAAATACCCAATCTTTGCACTTGAGGGCTAACTGTTTCAGTAAAGTGACAACTAGTAAAATTATCTTTGAGAGATGGTAATTTGTAGTCTTGAGAACCTAACAAGAAATTTAACCTTTTCATCTCCCTGACCATGAGTTCACCCAGACAATCGATCATGTTTGGTCTTAAATTTACCTTTATAAATTTATTATTATTATTATTATTACACAGTATTTTTAAAGCCATCATATTACACAGTGCTGTACAGAGTCCAAAGTCATGCCCTCACAGGGGCTCACAATCTAATGTCCCTACCTCAGTCATATGTCTTTATTACAGTCTAAGGTCAATTTTGGGGAGAAGCCAATTAACCTAACTGCATGTTTTTGGGATGCGGGAGGAACCTGCATTCCGGAGGAAACCCATGCAATCCCAGGAGAACCTGCAAACACCTTGCAGATAGTGTCCTGGACAAGATTCGTACCTAGCGCTGCAAAGGCCAGAGCAATAACCTCTTGAGCCACTGTGCTGCCCGCTTTAAAACATTTCTTGAATAACCCCTATCATGTAACCTATAATGTATGTATGTCACTCAAGTAATTATGACCTATTCTTAAAATGTACCTAAATTTTGAGTTTTCACTTTACATAAAAGGTTATGCAAGGTAAAAAAATCTATTTGTGTTTTTTTAAGTGCAACACCCTTTTCTTTTAAAAAAGGTTGCAGCACTTGTTTGCAATTTATGGAAAATATTCCAGCAAAACGTTTTCTGCACCTGTCCAGATAAGAAATACATTACTGATGTACCTCCACCACAGTAGTACAAGGAGGACATACATTGTGAGGGTCTCATTTGAAAACAGCTCCCTTTACTATCCCCCTAGACACAAGTTTGCATGTGTGGGACCACAACGTGTTCCCATCGCAACCCCCTGTACCTGGAAGTAGATACGATCATCAAACAAATTGCACTAATATTCCTGCAAATACAGCCCAATTCCTACCACCCTAAAATAAAATCACATCCTTTTGTGGGACCAGATGTGAGGAACAAGATCTGTCCTTTTCATATTGGCACCCCCCAATGTTGAGTGAAGGCATTGGGCCTGGTATGGTAAGGTATGGTAAAATAGGGATAACTGTAAACAAATATAAAAAAGGCATGGGGAACATTTATTATTCCAGCTATACCACTTTTAATAAAAGAAAGGCAAAAAGGACGAAGTGTAGGGTCTGGAGTCACTTATGTGACTCAAAAATAAATGTTTAGTTCTAACTGTATTAATCAATGTGTATATAATTTGCACAAATGTAAAACATTGTATATTTTAATTTGTAAACTCAATAAAGCTTTATTTTGGAAAAAAAAGAAAGGCAAAAAGGTTAATGGATGCCAGTGTGCTCAGTTCAAAAAGTTCCTTAGAGGAACTTCCTCCCTAGAGGTAACCCCGAGTGACTCGGGGTAGAAAAAAGTTGCTAAAAGCGGTAACCCCGAGTCACACTCAGGGTAGGTAATCATATGGATGGTAATAGTAAATAGAGCCTTACCTGATCCGCCGGTGTCCCGGGTCGTCCATCACCGCAATCTCCGTCTTCTTCTCTCTTCTGCATCCGATGAGTCACCGGGGAGTTCCCGGTCATGTCGGTGCGTGTGTACATTGCCGGCGGGGTGGGAAATTCAAAATTCATTTGTATTGCATTCAATATAAAATACCTGTATTGAATGCAATACATTGGATTTAGATGTGTAAAAGCAGTACATTGTTTTCAAGAACATTTATTTTACAGTATATATATATATTAGTATAAGTATAATATGTATTTTTTTTTTAATTTAAAAAAATATATATATTTTTTTAAATATATAGATCTTTTAATGTATTCAATTTATTGTTTTTACATGATTTTGTGTTTCAAACTTTATTATACTCATACTGTTATAATATACTGTAAAAAAAATTTTCATGAAAAACAATGTACCACTTTTAGACATATAAAACCGGAAAGAAATGAACCGCTAGGGAGGTTAATCTCCAGAAGTATAAAAGTATATCAGAGTGTATATCAGTATAATAAAATATTCCAAATGATTGTAATCTTTTTTGGAATGCAAAAGATTGTATGCTTCATTATCAGTGGGTATTTCAAAAATTACTATCCCCCCAATCTGGAAAGTGAGATTGGATATTGGGACACTTGCTTTTATGCAATGACCACTGATGTTGCAGCTTCAAGTCGTTTGCATGTGCAGAGGAAGCTCAAGCACCATCCAATAATCACAGTAGCTAGCAGAGGCCAGATGGTAGAGCGGGACATAAGGAATAGTAATAAAACGGAACTAAACAAAACAACAAATAGAATATAAGTATGTTTTGATGAAGACTAACTGAAAAAAGCAAACCCAGGTGTGGGGAAGGCATTTTGAAGTGTCTTATAGAAGAAGGATGTGTAATTACTAGTTGCTATTGATACCAGTCTTTGAACTGGAACATTCAGTTGGCTTTTCAACTGATTGAAGTTTTTTGAATGTATTTCCATTGAATTGGCCCCATGGAAAGATTAAAAGACATTTTCTTTGGAAATTTTTCATAGCACACACCAGGGGCGAACATAGTGAGGGTCAAAGTGTGCCACTACACAAGTCTCATCCACCAGGGGCCCCCACAATGTCAATTCTGCATAGGGGCCCACAACTGGCTACATTTGCCACTGACAGTTGGCACTGACATTACCCTTCACTGGAAACAACTAAAATTAAATGTTTTTTACAGTCCATGAAACGGGTTGGGTCAGTGACCAAGACTGAAGAGTGAAGTGAGGTCACCACTGGGCTGTCTTGCAAGGATGTTGCAACTTTTAAACAAAGTTATAAATCATTTGTCCGAGAAGACAACGAACATTTCTACAATTCAAACACATGTTTAGCTGTTTGCCTGGGGCTTCAAATAAATCCATATTTATTTATCAAAAGAACAAGATGGGAAATACAAAAATAACACACAAAATCATTATTATGGTATTCAACTAACCTTTAAACTTTGTGCCTGGGAGACAAATGTCACCTTTTGATTACAGGATTAAAAATAACTGCTGTGTGATTCATAACTATGAATGACATTTTGTCCTGGGAAAATAGAAAATATATCACAACTGAATTAAAAAGCATTTATTATGAGATTATGTTTGTTATATATGTGGTACACATTTATTCCACACAAATTTACACAATTATACATATTGTGCATTTCCCTTCCATGGCCCCTTACCAAGGTTTTTTGTGGAGAGACAACAATGGTCAAAAATAGATTACAAGAAAGAATATGATTAGGTGAGAAGGATGGTAATTATTAAAATGACAATAAAAACAATGATTTGTTTGCCATATTCTTAATGATAAATACAAACATGCCAGACCAATAATGGAAATGCTGAAAAGGTACTTTATAGATTTCAGAAAATGCAGAAATGCTTTAAGCAACAACAAACCAACACAACAAACACCAAAGACAAAAAAAGATATAAAATGTTTTACAATAAAGAAATTACAATGTCTACAAAGAGAGCAAAAGACAAGCAGACACTAATTTGGTATAAAGGTATATTAGCCCAGAAGTGAATAAATGGGATCCTAAACAAACCAAATCTTTTGGAGCAAAAATGCCCCTCTTGAGAAAGGGACCTGCTTGCTCCGAAACATTGGAATACATGTTATACCTTTTGTCATTGTTTGTTGTTGCTTCAAGCTTCTCTGTATCCACTGGAACCTTTAAAGAACCTTTAGAAAACACCAGTGTGCACAACTACCCTAAAGTTTATAAATGTAAAATACTTAAATTTATGATTCTGTTATAGAAATTTGTCTAAAAAACACTATCATTTGTAAAAAAAAAAAAAAAACATCTAAAATCAATATTGTATGTGCCATCATTTTTTGTTAATCTCTTGTAAGGCATGCATTGTAGATAATGATATAAGGGCTTGCTGTCCCCAGGTATGTGAAGTCACAGGTAGCCACAGTTCAAGTGCCTTTTTTCCATTCCAGATACATCTTTAATATGCCAATTTTTTTAATGAAGCATCAATCATTATGTAAACCCTTGGATAGTTCTTGTTTTCCCCCTGTTGTTTATTGAATATGTTTTTCAAATAAGACATCTAAACATGGGCAATATAGTTTCTAGAATGTGCTTTGAAACAAAACAAAAAAAAAGAGTCCTGTTGATAGTGATTTTTTTAAGGAGCAGTTAGTATATGTTTGCTATGATTTACCTTACAAAAAAAAACAATATATGTAAAAAAAAAAAAAAAAAAAAAAAGAATGCTGAACACAGAAGTTGTTGATCTTCAGCTTGTGTGTATTCTTTAAAAGTCTACCACAGTGTTTTTCTACCCATTGCTGTGCATTTATCTGCATCCTTGTGTTTGTATAAAATGAGTACATACCCTGTGCTCTGCATCTAGGTTAGAACAGAACTGCAGTTTGGAGGTGGATCGTAAGCAGCTCTGCAATGAGGTAGAGCTAAGAATACATATTAGGCATACAGAACATGTAATACAAGACAAGTGAGGAAAAGCACTTGTCTCTGCAGCCTTTTTTACAGTTTGATGTGATAAATCTTCTTTCATGAAGGAATATCTGCATTGCTTTGTTCATTCTTTTTACCAGAAAATATTCATAGATAACCCTGTAGTCATTTTGAAATAATATTTTAAGAATTTCTATAGCTTTTCATTTGCTATTACAATGTATACGAATGCAATGCAAACAATTGGAAATATAGTGACTAGAGTAATATTTTAGGGGATTTTTAATCTCCGAAACATTTTCATCGCTGGTCTGTCTCAAGGTATGTAACACTCCACTCCAAACCTCAGGCATTTCTAACAGGTCTAGTTTTTTTCTTTTCGGTCAGAGTGAAAACTGGTTTAAATAGTGGCAGGGTTATAGCTCTCCATGGTGCTGAAATGTTATACAACATTATGGGCCTGATTTATGAAAGCTCTCCAAGGCTGGAGAAGATACACTTTCATCAGTGAAGCTGGGTGATCCAGCAAACCTGGAATGGATTTCTTCAAAATTATTTGCTGGAAAATGTTTTGAATCCTAGACCAGTTTTGCTGGATCACCCAGCTTCACTGAATAAAGTGTATTCTCTCCAGCCTTGGAGAGCTTTAACCTCCCTAGTGGTCTAATTCAGTATAAATTTCCATGCAAAAAACCCCATGCATGGAAACCCCCAAGATCGTTGCTGCATTTTTTTCCTCTGGAGATCGAGGAGGAAGGACATGTCCCCAGGACCTGTGGGGACCAGCAGCCGGGGGACACCGATGGAACAAGGTAAGTGGGTTTTTTTTTTTAGTTAAAAGCGACCCCGAGTGTGAATCGGGAATACCACTTTTTGCCTGGAAAATCCACACTATGGATTACCACTAGGGGGTTAATAAATCAGGCCCTATAACTTATCCTAAACTGAATCTTCCCTATCCAGGTGCTTAATGCTAACTTCCCTCCTCCATTGACAACAGTCTTCCACAGTGTTTGCAGCCACTAAAATCCACAAACTTAATGAACAGAACCTAAATGTTGGAACAGTACCCTGTTTCCCCGATGATAAGACACTGTCTTATTTTTTTTGGAAGGCCAAAATATGCTCTAGGGCTTATTTTCAGGGGGATGCCTTATTT